>NC_053490.1:280506070-280828343 GCF_905171775.1 Rana temporaria
GAGCTCCTGTTCTCTCACTAGACCCACTGATTCACTGCCACTGAATCCCTTGACACACAAGGTTGCTCTGCAAGCGTCACCTCTGCTGGCTGGGTCCTTGGCTTGATACCCACTGAAATTTTCTGTTTCTTCACTGTCCCCGGTTGGTGTGAATACTGCTCTGGTACTTACTTCAGTTACTCACTGTGGTCCCTGGTAATTAGGCGGATAGTCCCTTACTGGCGACAGCTTCCCTTCTACCTCCGACCACAACAGGTTGTTCGGCCGACAGAACCACTTTTGGTTGGATTGCAAGCCGCAGTCCCAACCCTGCGCTGCTCTCTTGCTTCTGGATAGGCCCTCAGACAGCCTAGCAGCCAGATGTGCCCGGGATAGGCCTCAGACTCTGGCTTAGCAGCCTGGGCAGTACAACACACGTCCACCCAGACAGTCGTCCAGGTGGTACAGAACATAGATCACCTGACTCCATCCAATATATAGGCTCTCCCATCAGGCCAAGGGATTCAAGATAACCCCTGCCCATTGGCTGAGATACCCTATATACCCATAATCTAAACTTGTGTTGCTCTTCTCATATTTAGTACCCCCAAATACCCAGCCATCTAGTGGTAGAAGAGAAAAGTGCAACAAGGCCAAACTTAGGGAGAAATCAATAGATCTCTATCAATCAACCAGGATAATTATTCCTGGCAAGTAAATTTGTGAGTAGAAACCCTGCCTAAACTCCAGGGTGCTACAAAAAAATGCAAAGTATTCTTTAAATCAGTGGTTCTCAACCCTCTCCTCAAGTACCCCCAACAGGCCATGTTTGCAGGTTGTGCTTTATTTTCCACAGGTGTTTTAAATTAGAGTCAATGGCTTGGTATTTTGGAGCAAGTAGCAAGTAATCCCTTTTTTTATTTTTTCATCGTTTACATGACTGGGTATGTACACTGATCAAAGCTTCATGTTATTCACATTCACTTTCCTCAGTGAATATTGTCTACTCCCTTAGGCCTCGTACACACGATAGGTTAACCAGAGGACAACGGTCTGAAGCACCGTTGTCCTATGTTAACCTATGAAGCTGACTGATGGTCCGTCACGCCTACACACCATCAGTTAAAAAAACTATCGTGTCAGAACGCGGTGACGTAAAACACAACGACGTGCTGAAAAAAACAAAGTTCAATGTTTCCAAGCATGATTCGACTTGATTCTGAGCATGCATGGATTTTTAACCGATGGTTGTGCGTACTAACGATCGGTTTTGACCTATCGGTTAGCAATCCATCGGTTAAATTTTAAAAGGAAGTTGCCATTTTTTTAACCTAGGGTTAACCACTTCCCGACCTCCTCATGTACATTTACGTCAGCAGAATGGCACGGACAGGCACAATCACGTACCTGTACGTCCTCTGCTTGACGTGGGTGGGGGGTCCGATCGGGACCCCCCCCGGTACATGCGGAGGTCGGGTCCCCTCGGGGAGCGATCCGGGACGACGGCGCGGCTATTTGTTTATAGCCGCTCCGTCGCGATTGCTTCCCAGAGCTGAAGAACGGGGAGAGCCGTGTGTAAACACGGCTTCCCCGTGCTTCACTGTGGCGGCGCATCGATCGAGTGATCCCTTATATAGGGAAGACTCGATCGATGGTGTCAGTCCTACAGCCACACCCCCCTACACTAGTAAACACACACTAGGTGATCCCTAAATGTTACAGCGCCCCCTGTGTTTAACTCCCAAACTGCAACTGTCATTTTCACAATAAACAATGCAATTTAAATGCATTTTTTGCTGTGAAAATGACAATGGTCCCAAAAATGTGTCAAAATTGTCCGAAGTGTCCGCCATAATGTCGCAGTCACGAAAAAAAATCGCTGATCGCCGCCATTAGTAGTAAAAAAAATAAAAAAAATAAAAATGCAAAAAAACTATCCCCTATTTTGTAAACGCTATAAATTTTGCGCAAACCAACCGATAAACGCTTATTGCGATTTTTTTTACCAAAAATAGGTAGAAGAATACGTATCGGCCTAAACTGAGGAAAAAAAAATTTATATATGTTTTTGGGGGATATTTATTATAGCAAAAAGTAAAAAATATTGCATTTTTTTCAAAATTGTCGCTCTATTTTTGTTTACAGCGCAAAAAATAAAAACCGCAGAGGTGATCAAATACCACCAAAAGAAAGTTCTATTTGTGGGGAAAAAAAAGGACGCCAATTTTGTTTGGGTAGCCACGTCGCACAACCGCGCAATTGTCTGTTAAAGCGACGCAGTCCCGAATCGCAAAAAGTACTCAGGTCTTTGGGCAGCAATATGGTCCGGGGGGTAAGTGGTTAAATAACCTATGGGGCCTACACACGATCGGTTTGGACTGATGAAAACAGTCCTTCAGACCGTTGTCCTCTGGTTAACCTATCGTGTGTACGAGGCCTTAGAAAGCAGTCTCCAAAATCTGAGTTTTATTATTTGACACATTACAGTCTATTTTTTAACTATACCTATGCAGCTTCCTTCCATGTCCTTCATAGGACATTCCCTTCTGCTACCTTAATAAAGTTGTGTTCAACGGCCCACTCTTCTATTTGTTCATTGGTTTCCCTATATTTTGAGTTGAGTTAGCTGAGACTAAAACTTATCTGACAGATTATGTCACACTTTTATAGACAGCTGTTGTGATGTTACTTATCTTAGGTATAAAAATCAGAGCTTGTCAGAGATCAGTCAGTTATCAGCTGTTTGTAAGCTAGGACATAATGGATATAGTCAAAGCTTTTATGTGTCTCATAGATTAAACATATCTAAGGACAATGGTGGATGGGTATTTCCTTGCAGAAAAGTAGAGTAACATCTATACCCCCAGTAACTTGTGTCAGCTCAGCTTAACATAAGAGTGAATAGGGCTCAGTCTATATCTGTCACATGTCATTAAGAGAAAGGGAAAATGTACTCCAGCCTGACATCACCCCAAGGCAAGAATATTAGGAACCTGTAAAATATGTTCAGTAGTTAAATAAACTAATATATATATATATATATATATATATATATATATATATATATATATATATATATATATATATATATATATATATATATAAATATATACATATAAATATAGTATTTGGAATGAAAACGTAAGTCCAAACAGTTAAAAAATAATGCAGTAATGAATGTGTTCTTCAAAGACTTATTGCGCAATAAAGCATGTGCATTTACGCACTGCACAAATGTAAATGTGCTCCACACTTATCTTTAAATGCACCTAGTGTCATGGCGTTACATTCTATACAGGAGCACTACGATTGGGAGAAAGGGGCAGTAATGGGGTACAATCAGGAGTACTGCATTCACCAGTGGTGGCCAGTCCACACAGGGCGCAGGGGTGCCACCCCCCCCTAATCCATGCACCCGGCCCCTAATCTACATTCAGGGCTCCAGACGCATGCATTTCAATAGGGTTTATTTATTTATTTTAGAAGCATATGATTAGAGCCCAAGGCTCTAATTGACTTTTAAAAAGGGTTTTAAATATATTGAAGTAGCGCTAATTACTATTTAACACTACTACTACTACTTCAATATATTTAAAACATTTTCTGGGTGCTGGATACACTACAGAATTATATATATTTTTTTGAACACTTTTGGTAGCGCATTAGTACTCTTGTTAACACATATTTAACAAAAGGGTGGACTTGGGGCGCACAGAGTGCCCTGAGCCCACCCAGTTGTGTGACAATAGGGAATTAATATTCGCTATTGTCTTCCTAAATCTCCTTCCTGCAAATCATGAAGCAGGTCCTGAGATCCGTCAACCGACTGGCCAAGAGGAGAAGTGATCCTATTGGCCACCTGGGAGGAGGGGGGAAGAGACGCACGGTGGAAGCTGCTGTTATTCCAAGGAGGAGGAGACGCAGGGGGAGCCGCCACCCACTGCCTAGAGGAAGCGCTGCCCGTGACCTCTATGGGGTAAGTGCAGGGCTAGTGACCGCCCCCCCCTAAAAAATGTACCACCAGCCGCCACTGGCGTTCAAATGTACTGACACAAAGACTGAGCAGAGTTTACCAGGCTGATGTTTTCTATCACGTTTTAAATACAGGCTGGGAGCAGGAAGGTGATCAAGCTTCATTTTATAATTCCTGATTTGAGTAGTCAACCCACCAATCTGGCTTTATGTCTAGCAGAGCTGTATAAATCACAGTACTGGATAGATATACAAGTCCTTTGGCAGATAAAACATCTCCTATATATGCATTTTATCTTAAGGTGACCAGACATCCCCAGTTTCAGGGGACAGTCCCCTGATTGAGGACACTGTCCTCGGACCAAGCCTGTCCCTGGTTTTGTCCCCAGATTGGATTTAATAGGGGGCAGGGGAAATTTCAAAGACAATCAGTGCAGAATTAAAATAAAAAAATTACAATTACACACCCCCGCTCCGCCGTGCCTACTAGCATAGGGGGTTGTATTTTTTCCATTATCTGTGCCCCTTTCTGATGATCAGAATATTTCTTCAGTTTCGGGGGCATGCCCATTCAGCTTCGCTCGCATGTTCTTCTGCCTTGGCTCAAATCCTATCTCCTTGCCTTCCCTGGCGGAGTGATCTTCCTCCGCTCCCCATCCAGTAGTAGCCGGGGCTCGAAGAGTAAGGCCCCATACACACCATAGAATCTATCCGCAGATAAATCCCAGCAAATGGGTTTCAGCGGATAGATCCTATGGTGTGTACACGCCAGCGGATCTTTATCCGCGGATATATCTCCCCTGGGATGGATTCCAGCAGATCGGATATTCGCTGACATGCAGAACAAATCCATCTGCTGGAATCCATCCCAACGGATGGATCCGCTGGTCTGTACAGACTCACCGAATCCATCCGTCCGAAGGGATCCCCCGCATGCGTCGCAATGATTCAACGCATGCATGGAATTCCTTATATGACAGCGTCGCGCACGTCGCCGCGTTATAATCGCGGCGACGGCGCGACACGTCATCGCCAGAGGATTTCGGCGCGGATTTCAATGCGATGGTGAGTACACTCCATCGCATTAAAATCTGCTGAAATCCTCGAGAGGATTTATCCGCGGAAACGGTCCGCTGGACCGTATCCGCGGATAAATACTCCCGTGTGTATGGGGCCTAAGACTTGAGAGGCTGTGAGGCAGGCGGCGACGGGCAGAGAGTCGCTGATTGTTGCCATTACTAGTAAAGAAAAAATATGTCCCCGGATTTCATTTTAAAAATCTGGTCACCTTATTTTATCTGTATATTCAGCTGTTTGCCTGGAGTACAATTTAAGAATTTAAAAGACTCATGGCATATGTTATATATAGAAACTGTGGTTTCCAAAGCACAATGTTCTATCAATGCATTTCTGTTACTCAAACCAATAGGTTGTTATGACAACGGGATACATAAAAGCAAATATATCCTAACATACGGCACTTGTAGAGAATCAATGCTTTAGAAATGGGGGGTTATTTACAAAAGACAAATCCACTTTGCACTATAAGTGCAAACTACAAGTGCAAAGTGCACTTGAAATTGCACTGAAAGTGCACTTGGAAGTGCAGTCGCTGTAGATCCGAGGGGGACATGCAAGGAAAATAAAAAACAACATTTTAGCTTTCACATGATTGGATAATAAAATCAGCAGAGCTGCACTTTCAAAGGCACTTTCAGTGCAATTTCAAGTGCACTTTGCACTTGTAGTTTGCACTTGTAGCGCAAAGTGGATTTGCCTTTCGTAAATAACCCCCATGGTGTCTTATAGCATCTGTAAACCATGGGGATGGTTAAATGTTACACTTTTCCCAAAATGCAGTAAAAAGCTGATATTCAGCCAAAAAGTAAAAGTATCCCCGGCCTACCCCTCTTCTGCTCCACAAGATGTATAGGGGCCTTTTTTAATCTTTTTTTTTTTTTACAAAAAGGGTTTAAACCCGCCCCCTATACACGTCATTCACCTAGGCAAATGATGTGTACTGTGCCCGCTCTGCCTCCTGGAATATCTACGTCTCATATACTAGGAGGCCTTACTATGTCATTCACAGAGGAGAGTAGGAGGGGGCAGGCCTAGTGGTATATCATAGGGAGGCCCGCCCACTAAACTCGGAAGAGGCGCCAGTCCTCAATGACGTCAAATATAACATGGCGGCGCAGGACCGAGAAGTGGTAGGGCATTAGAGGATCTCAGCCAGACAACGTTGGATCTGCTAGATGGGTGAGTATCTAAAATGTGAGAAATGGGGGTAAAAGAAAAAAAAAAAACAGGGAGGGGGGCTACTTTAAAGTAAATTACATAAAATATAGTTAAGTTATTTTAGGGGCACCGGTTAGCTTAGTAACATACAGGATTTAATTTTATTTAAATAAATGATTTACTGTGGCTTTGCTTTTACCTCACAGGTACAAGATGCCTAGGAAGAGACAGACAGATGCACCCTGAGGGAAGTGTATATCTACAGCTTTATGACAGTCTTTATCCAAAGGAACATCTACCCATGACAGGTGACAACAGGATTTCAGCTGTTTTTATTTTCCCAGCAGTTAGAAAATATGAACATCCTCGCTCTGATACATTTCTTGTAGTTAAGGTATTTTCGGCACACAGGTTATTATTTTGCCCTGTAAAGCTCATACTCTGAAGGTTAATGCAATTTTAATGATGCAGCAAATCTTCATTTTGTTAGTAACAACAAATACATATAATGACTAGTTATAGCATAATATCGTACTTACTCATAATGACATAAGATTAATGAAGAACATGTGTATGTACCAAGCTATTTAGTGTGAAGTATTACCGGGACACTAAAAAATTCCACATGCCTTTGACTGTGCCCTGTTGTTTGCTACCTGCGATAGAACTACAAACTCCAGCAAAACTGCACAAAAAACTCATGAATCACTATCTGTAACCTCAGAAGGAAGTGCTACATAAAGACAACTGGGGCAGATCCTCAAAAACATTACGCCGGCGTATCTATTGATACGCTGCGTAATTAAAAATTTTGCGCGTCGTATCTTTTGGTTGGTATCCACCAAACAGATACGACGGCATCTGTGTTAGATCCGACAGGCGTACGCCTTAGTACGTCGTCGGATCTAAGATGCAATTTTCTGGCGGGCGCTGGGTGGCGTTTCCGTTGTATTCCGTTGTTCGGCTTTTTCTGGCGTATAGTTAAAGCTGCTATTTGGTGGCGTACTCAATGTTAAGTATGGCCGACGTTCCCGCGTATAATTTTAAATATTCTACGTCGTTTGCGTAAGTCATCCGTGAATGGGGCTAGACGCCATTTACGTTCACTTCGAAAACACTGACGTCCTTGCGACGTCATTTGGAGCAATGCACCCTGGGAGTTTTGATGGACGGGGCATGCGCAGTTCGTTCGGCGCGGGGACGCGCTTCATTTAAATGAAACACGCCCCCTACTCGCCTTTACGCCGCGAGAGATAGACTACGCCGCCGTAACTTATGGAGCAAATTCTTTCTGGATTCAAACCAAACCCGATTAAGTTACGGCGGCGTAGCGTATCTCACATACGCTGCGCGGGTGCAGATCTTTGTGGATCTGCCCCAACTCTGTTTTTGTGGTGTATATGCTCTACCAGACAGACAATCCTCCACCTTGCAGTCTAAAGCCTCGTACACACGATCGAACTTCCATCAGACTTTTCAGTGGATTTTGGTCCAAAGGGCGTTGGCCGTGAACTTGTTCTGCATAACATTTTTAGCCAACATTCACCAAACCACATGGTTTTTCAGCTCTTTACCGCCACCCTTTGGGCAACTTCTGCTATTGTTGTCTGATATTTAGCTCTGGTTCTGAGCATGCGTGTTTGTACTTTGGATTTTAGTTGGACAGATTTGTGTACACACGATCGGATAAACCGACGTAACAGATTTATTGCCAGACAGGTGGTGAGCATGAACAGCCAACATTTGTCTGATGGAGCATACACACGGTCGGATTATCCGACACAACACGTCCATCAGACAATTATGGCCATAAAATTGGATTGTGTGTACGGGCCTTAAAGCAGAATTCCAGCCAAAAATAACAAAAAATTAATAGCCCATTAAAAGATAAAATAAAAATAAAAAAACAGCTTTTTCTGCAAAATTTGCCTTCAATCCAAAGCTCTCCTTCACATTATTTGCTTTCTGCCACTTGATGTCCTCATTCTGATGTCCATCATTATTGAACCCACTTCCTCTGAGCCCAGGTGGTCTTGGACTCATTCCAGCCTGTTATTGGAGAGTGAAAAAGAGAAGCAGAATAGTGATGAGCTCATCTCTATCATGCTGCTTACTTTTCCCTTTCATCATCCTTTTTATCAGCACATGGACTGATTGGCTTCTTGTACTAATTCTTCCTCTCACACTCTAGCCCGGCGGAACAGGGACTGCCAGAGGCTGATACCACGTCAAATTAAGGTACTGACACTGTTTGCATGTAACATTTAATGAGTTATTGATCAATACAGAGCTGCATTAATGTGTGTCTTTTTTATCAGCCTAGAGTTCATCTTCAAACATTGCATATGCTAGATCCCAGGCAAGATGCTAATGCCCAGCCAAGATGATATATGGATATGATAAGTGAATATTCGATATGACTTGTAAAAAAAAATATGTTTAATATGTAGTTAATATACACTGTATTGTCAAAAGTATCGGGACACCTGCCTTTACACGCACATGAACTTTAATGACATCCCAGTCTTAGTCCATAGGGTTCAATATTGAGTTGGCCCACTCTATGCAGCTATAACAGCTTCAACTCTTCTGGGAAGGCTGTCCACAAGGTTTAGAAGTGTGTCTATGGGAATGTTTGACCATTCTTCAGAAGCACATTTGTGAGGTCAGGTACTGATGTTGGATGAGAAGGCCTGGCTCGCAGTCCCCGCTCTAATTCATCCAAAGGTGTTCTATCGGGTTCAGATCAGGACTCTGTGCAGGCCAATCAAGTTTCTCCACCCCAAACTCGCTCATCCATGTTTTTATGGACCTTGTTTAGTCATGTAGCTGTTATAGCGGCAAAGGGTGGGCCAACTCAATATTGAACCCTACGAACTAAGACTGGGCTGCCATTAAAGTTAAAGCGGGAGTTCACACCGAAATGTTTTTTTAACATTAGATTGAGGCTAATTTTAC
Organism: Rana temporaria; assembly: GCF_905171775.1. Lineage (NCBI taxonomy): Eukaryota > Metazoa > Chordata > Amphibia > Anura > Ranidae > Rana > Rana temporaria. Next base: position 280,515,218 of record NC_053490.1, read on the forward strand.
TAAGGCAGAATCGGGTGTTTTTTTTAAAATGAATGCAGTACTTACCGTTTAGAGATCGATGTTCTCTGTGGCTTCCGGGTATGATCTTCGGGACTGGGCGTTCCAATTTGATTGACAGCCTTCCTCCGGTCGCATACAGCGCGTCACCAGTTGCCGAAAGAAGCAGAACGTCGGTGCGGCTCTATACGGCGCCTGCGCACTGACGTTCGGCTACTTTCGGGAACTCGTGACGCGCTGTATGCGACCGTCGGAAGGCTGTCAATCAAATAGGAACGCCCAGTCCCGCAGCCCATACAAGGAAGCGGCGGGAGAACATCAATCTCTAAAACGGTAAGTACTGCATTCATTTAAAAAAAAACACCCGATTCTGCTTAGTAAAATTAGCCTCAATCTAATGTTAAAAATTGATTTTTTGGGTGAACCTCCACTTTAATGTGCATGTAAAGGCAGGTGTCCCAATACTTTTTACAATATAATGTATATACAGATAGTCCTTGAGTTACAAATATCCGACTTACATACTTACAAAGGGGGGGGGGGGAGACAACAGGAAGCGAGAGGAAATTCTCTCCTGTGAGAGTCATCATGGAAAAAGGGTATCTTCACTGAAGCTTTATCACAAATCCTTGATTCAGCAACAACCCAAAATGTGCAAATACAATTGTCACAGGTACAGAAAGTGAGGTGAAATCTTCTGAACAGGGGCACAGACAGCAAAACAAATGTTACGGGGTGTTAACCCTTCTCTATGCTATCCATAGGAGTTACACTTAAAAAATGTAACTGTTCCAACTTACATACAAATTCAACTTAAGAACAAACCTATGGAATCTTGTTTGTAACCCGGGGGACTGCCGCATTTATCTGTGTGTGTGCTACTAATACTATTGAGCAAACACCACAGCTTTAGAAAAAAATTGTCTGACTTCTGTTGGACACGCATGATGGAAGACCAGCAGCCAACCGGCTCCCAATAAGCTCTCTCAGCCAATGGCAGAGAGCTTATTGGGTATTCTGGCAGGGGGGCCATCCTCCTGTCAGAACACAATAGCACAGCAGAGGAGATTGTTGTACTAACATCAGATTGTTAGTACAAGGGCTCCAATCTGAGCTGTGAGGTGTTCTTTTTATTCAACCCAGTGGGTTGAACAAAAAAATAAATGATTGATGAGTACCAGGCTTAACAGCGTCACTGGCAGTGGCAGCCGTTCATTAGGGGCTCAGGGGTGCCGTCCCCTAATCCATGCACCTGGTCCCTAATTACATGTTTAGAGCCAGAAGCTCTAATTGCCTTCAAAAAAGGGTGGGCTTGGGGCACAGAGCACTGCGCCCTGAGCCCACCCTGTTGTGTGACATTAATAAATTAATATTCGCTAATGTTTTCCTATTTCTCCTCGCGGCCAATTAGGAAGCGGGTCCTGAGACCCCATTGGCCAGGAGTCCAAAGACCCCATTGGCTGGGAGGAGAAGCAACGGCTGGGACACGGAGGAGACGAAGAGGTGACGTGCTTGAGGTAAGCACAGGGCTGATGAGGGCCAGAGGGTGAGCGAGCAAGTTGGCGCCTGGGGGGAATGTGTGGGTATCGCGTGCGGTGGTGGGCTCGAGTGATGGGGGGGTTAATGTGGGGTGGCAGGCTGGTGGGCTGGAGCGACGGGGGGCATGTCTGTAGTCAGGTCTGTCTGCTGCCACCTTACCCCCTGACTGATGGAGGACAGCCGCCACTGGTCATTGAGAGTGTTTTCCCTGAAGCCTGCTTAGATATTGCTGTGCATGGGTATAGGTTTACCTTTCCTAAACATTTTTGCTATGAACAGCATAGGCATTCCTGATGTTTTTAAGAATCCAGTTGACCAAGAGCATTGGTGCATGAATAAAAATGTTAAATGCAAGCCTGTCGTCTCAGCACATAATATTGGGGTGTTAACACGTTAACTACATAAGCAAAGGTAACTATCATCAGTACATGTTTCTACCACATACCTGACATCTAAGCACATGTGCTAAATCATCACCCTGAAACCATAAAATTAAACTGTCACAGCCAAATTATTTGGATAACACAAATACATTAATGAGTTTGCACTTTGTCACTTGAGAACTAGTATATGATAGTTTTGTGAGCAGACCATGCGTAAAGGTTTAATCAATAACAGACAGGAGATGCAAATCTTCTGCAGTTGACTTCAGAAGCTGCTATTGCTAAGGTCAACATTTCAAACATGTTTTATAATTTCAATAGTTTTATATGAATATATGACTGTATAATCAGTTAAATCAAATTTTTAAACCCCTTGACTGTTTATCACGTATCTGGCCTTATTAAAGGCTTACAAGATAATCAGCTAGACAGGATGATTGACGAGTCTGGAAATGTCTTGAGAAAGATTATTTCCTGGATCTTAAATGAAAATACATTACATGAGCATATTGGTATTAAAGTAAACCTGTGGCTGCTCTGGTCACAGGCAATCGCTGACTGCATAACCCTGAAGGCACCTCCCAATGTCTGTTTGCACATGTCATTTTTTGTGTAGTACCATGCTTACTTTAAAAATCGAGAGGAAAGAGCAAACAGACCTTTTAAACTCTGCTGTATAAAGTTGTAGTAAAGGCGTTTATTTTATTTTATACCTACAGGTAAGCTTATATTAAACATGGCCATGACTCCAGCGTGCATTCGGGGAGTGACATCATCGGGGCTCTGCCAATCAAAACAGACGCAGCCCACGAACCTGGAAGAAAGACTGGGTTAAGACGGAAGCCCTTTCAGTGGTGACAGTGCACCGCTGAAGGGCTTTGTTTTCAGGTAAGTCTTTTATAATTTGCTAGTATGCGATGCATTCATTTACAGGGAGAAGATTTTTTTTTTTATTGTGGTTTACTACCACTTTACTTGTACCTACAGGTAGGCCTATAATAAGGCTTACCTTTAGGTACAACAAATGTTTCCTATACTTGCAGTGTTTAGGAGATATTCATACTTGAAGTAGCCGATGACGCCACCGGCGCATATGCACTGCGCTCTGAATTTACATCAATTCAGAGCACTGTACCGCCACGCATTACTCACACATGCACACGTGATAGAGCGACGACGATGAGACCCGGCCATTAAAACAGCGGGAGAACATGAACTTGAAAGGAAGATTGGAGGAAGCTGGAAGTGCCAACAGCAGTGACAGAACACCACTGACTTTTTTTAACTACTGGCTGGATCACCAGGTAATAAACTATGGGGTATTCAGAAAAGCAAAGATTGCTGTGTTAATGCTACCGACAGACTGTATTATATACTGTATATTGTATGATATATATATATATATAAAAATGTCCCATAGTCACACTTGTTCTATTGAAACGCATTAACAAAACTACAGCTCAAACATGTGATCATGCTACAAACAAAAAACGAGGCTGCTGCTAAGTTACTGGCTGAATCCCTTGCATGTCTCAAAAAATAAAAAGGTGGGAAAAAAAGGACCAAGAGGATGCAATACCTGCAGGCTGAAGCATACACCATAGATGATCACTGCGTACTATGTTTTACACAAATCTGGCTTGGCCTAATCCTGATTAGATTTGAAATTGAGTGTATAAACCAACGATCTTTTATTGATAGTAATATTATAATATTTTGCAGAAGTTAAGAAAAATTCAACATATTTTTCCATTATAGTGCAATATTCAGTCATGATGTTTCTAGCTAGGGACTTCATTAGTAAGTTCAGCTTGCATACATTAATCAAATGTGTTCTGCTGCCTGTACTATTGAAATTTTCATTTTATCGTTTTACATTTGCAGGCTCCAACCTACAACCCAGGCACCAAATAGTACTTGCTATCACAAGAAAATGGTAGAGCCAAGAGGGGAGGGTCTGGGTGGACCACCTGATATCAGCATGTGACATCATCAATAACCCTAGACACAAACAGGAGCAGACGCACTCCACCCCTCCCACCTTCTGTTACAGGTCAAACATAGAAATGTTGTTAAGCCAGGTTACTCTGCAGCAGCCTGGGCCTGGGACACCATTTATTAAGGATGGAAGAAGAAATCAAGGACACATTCTTTTAATTGGACATAAAACCAGGGACAATTTTTTCCCAGGGAAAGCCCCCTAAAATTCGGGACATCCGGGACATCTAGTCACTCTAAATGCAGGCATTTTGTTTCTGCATTGCAGTACCTGCCAGCATCATTGGATAGATTAGGCCTAAATCCCATTTACATAACTCTACAACTGCTTTTGAGAATACTTTGAAATCTATGATAGATGAAGAGGCACATAATAATTTCAAATATTGACCATTGGCATCTATAACTGCACTTGCCGTAACAGTGAACCTTTGACAACCAAAACCCTTCTAATATATTGTTGATCCTGACTTATGTTCAATTGCTACTCTATATTAGTATTATTATTATAAACGATTTATATAGTGCCAACAGTTTATGCATCGCTTTACGATGTATAGGGGACAACACAATTACAGTATGGTTCAATACAAAAGGTACAGGAGGGCCCTGCTTGTAGAGCTTACATTCTAAAGGGAGGGGTGGGGGTACAAAAGGTAATAGCTGCAGAGAAGGATTTGATGGGGGTGGCTCGGGGACAGTTGTTAGGTGGGTGTGGGATAGGCTTCCCTGAATAAATGAGTTTTCAGGGATCTCCTAAAGGTGGACAGGTTAGGGGCTGATCAGACGTACTGGGGCAGGGAGCTCCAGAGGTTGGGAGCGGCTCTAGAGAAGTCCTGAAAGCGAGCATGGGAGGAGGTAACAAGGGAGCTAGAGAGCAGGAGGTCCTGGAAGGAGCGGAGTGGACGATGTTGTAAATGGCCTTGTATGTTATGGTTAGCATTTTGAATTTTACACGGTGGGGTAGGGTAAGCCAGTGAAGGGATTGGCAGAGAGGAGCAGCATTCACGGATCGGTAAGTGAGGTGTATTAGCCTAGCAACAAAATTCATAATAGACTGAAGGGGGATAGCATACTTAAGGCCATTAAGGTGAGAGTTGCAGTAGTCAAGGCATAAATAATCAAAGCGTGAATAAGTTGCTTTGTGGTGTTATTAGTCAGGAAGGGTCGAATTCTGGAGATGTTGCGGAGGTTAAGGCAGCAGGATTTAGCCAGTGATTGAATATGGGGGCTGAAGGAGAGGTCTGAGTCAAGGACCTATATCGTTTTTCCTTAAAGCAGGCCTTCCCCTTAATAAACTGACCACTCTAACAAAATGTATTTAGGCAAACCAACTTATTGAAAATAGCATGCATCTTCATTAATTCCACCTTTCCCACAGGTTTTTCCTACCATAGATTTAGTGATGATACATTTAACGAAAAACAGAAAAATGCCACATGGCTTTTTGGATTTGGGGGGGGGGGGTAAAGTTCCGCTTCGAGAATTCTTTTGTTATTTATAAAGCACCAAAGCAAAAAAATGTCATAAAAATGCATTTAAAATGTTAAAAAGATATAGAAAAATTAGGCGAAAGCAGAGGGTAAAATCAAAAGAAATTGGTGACCTTGACAACTGAAACAAGGTAGAAGGCATACTAGTAAATGTTCTGAACTAAAGAGCATGCCATGCATTAGGACCTTTAAGGATGAGCCATTTAAATGTAGGACTTCTCAGTATTTATTCAAACATTAAAAAATTATATGTAGTGCTGAGAGTTTTTGGTCATTGCATTACAGGGGTCTACGATCTTTATTGTCTGCCCTATTGTAAGCTCTCACACCAACTTTTATAAATAGACTCAATAATGTGTGGCTGAATGTAATGCCTTTAGTTATATTGGCTACTTTTTTAGTTTGTTAAATGTCACATAGATGGTTCAAACAATAACAGCATTTCACAGTTGCAGTAAATAGGAATACACATGAAAAATAACCTTAAACTATTATGAATATTATTGATAATAATAATATATAAAAAAAAATCAATATATTTTACTCTGATATATCTATCGTACATTGAACATACTAAAGTTGACGTTTGCATTCTATAATTGAAGGCTTCTAAGTGACATATGACAGAAATCTGTAAAGGTTAAATGGATTTAAACCACTTTAGATATCCGATTAACCTTTAACATGGAATTGTGTATACCTTCAATTCGATTCAGCCTCAGTGTCCCAAAAGCATTATAACTTTTCATGTTAGCTGTGTTTTTTTTTTCTTCTACAATTCACTGGTGCATTCTTCCAAAATTTCATTTTTTTTTTTTTATTAATTGCACCCCAATACACAAGAATACTTAAAAAAAATACGTATATATATATATATAGGGAAATAAGGTGCAAGCAGTGTTTAAAGGCAGTCAAAGCGCCTTCTCCTGAATGTAGAAGCTTTTGGTCATAAAAAATGCCAAATGCGCCTAAACACGCCTAGACATACCTAACTGCTTTAGCACTTGAGCATGTATCCATTTTAATGATCAGAATAAATTACAATTCTGGCATATGAAATAAATTAATGCCCAAATGCCAAGCATGCCTGAACATGCACCACTTTACTAAAATTATCACTTACCTGGAAATTTGCGGCGGTGTATCCTAAATCCGTCCGGCGCAAGGCGGGCCAATTCAAATGGGGCGGGTACCATTTAAACTAGGCGCGCTCCCGCGCCGGACGTACTGCGCATGCTCCCGACGCAAATTTCCCGACGTTTTGTGAATCGCGACGTGAAAAAAAGACTTGCGCCGGGAAAAAAAAAAATTTAAAAAATTAAAAAGCGACACGGGAAAGACGGGTATACTTTTACATGGTGTAGTAAGTTTACACTTTGTAAAAGGTGCCCTATCTTTGCGACGGCAAACTAACACTTGTGGCGACGTAACGACGGGAAAAAGTTTCGTGGATCGCCGTAACTGCTAATTTGCATACCCGACGCTGGTTTACGACGCAAACTCCCCCCAGCGGCGGCCGCGGTACTGCATCCTAAGATCCGACAGTGTAAAACTATTACACCTGTCGGATCTTAGGGATATCTATGCGTAACTGATTCTATGAATCAGTCGCATAGATAGAAACAGGGATACGACGGCGTATCAGCAGATACGCCGTCGTATCCCTTTTGTGAATCTGGCCCTATATTCCTTTCTTTTGCTGATGTCAACCAACCAAGGCCTGAAACCTCTCCCGCACCAGAGGGGGCTTGTTCTTGTCATGTTAGATAGAGTAGATAACCTAACCTCTCCTAATAATATTTGCTTAAGTGATTCTGCAAAATTCTGTGTTTCCTGATTTATTTAACTTTTAAAGCTTAATACATGATGAAATTCTATTGTGACTTAGATCTCCGCCTAAAATGTAAGCATTTGTTCTCTCCAGAATAACATCAGTTTAGTGCAGCAACAGAATAAGGTAATTTTAAATTTAGATTATTTTGTATATTTGGAATTCAACAATGATTTTTAAGATGTAGGCATAGCACTGCTCACAATTCCAAGACGGAAGACACCCTCCGAAGAGTACGGGTGCTAAACGCCAGCAGAGACTCCTACAACCCACAGACTGTACACATCCAAGAGAAAAAAAGCTGCATTACATGAAGACTAAAATGCTGGTACCATAGAGGTCACCTTTACACTTAAAGTGATTATAAAAGCAGAAGGTTTTTACATTAATGCATTCTATTCATTAGGATAAATAGCCTTCTGTGTGCAGCAGCCCCCCTTGACCCCCTAATACTTACCTGAGGTCCCTCTAGATCAGGGGTCTCCAAACTGCGGCCCTGGGGCCGGATGTGGCCCTCTGCTTGCCTTTATCTGGCCCTTGGGGCACTATTCATCCTACTGAGACCAATGATTGGACACTATTCCTCCTACTGATACCAATGATGGGGCACTATTCCTCCCACTGAAACCAATGATGGGACACTATTCCTCCTACTGATACCAATGATGGGACACTATTCCTCCTACTGATACCAATGATGGGGCAATATTCCTCCCACTGATACCAATGATGGGACACTATTCCTCCTACTGATACCAATGATGGGACACTATTCCTCCTACTGATACCAATGATGGGACACTATTCCTCCTACTGATACCAATGATGGGACACTATTCCTCCTACTGATACCAATGATGGGACACTACTCCTTCCCTAATACTGAATATGGGTCACTATTCCTCCTATTGAAGCCTGGACATTTTCTGCTCCCACGGGCCACAGTCCGGCCCCCTGAGGTCTAAACAACAGAAAAGTGGCCCTTTGTTTAGGAAGTTTGGAGACCCCTGCTCTAGATCCAGCAATGTTGCAGGAGTGTCTCGGCTGCCCCAGACTCCCCTCCTCATTGGGTGGTATTGGCTCCCGCTGCTGTCAATTAAAGACAGTCAAGGGACGGTGGTGGCACGTGACTCCGTATCTGAATGGACACAGGGAGCTGTGGCTTGGCTGGGATGCCCCCATAGCAAGCTGTTTGCTGTGGGGGCACTCAACAGGAGGGAGGGGCCAGAGCACAGAAGAGGAACCCGAAAAGAGGAGGATCCGTGCTGCTCTGTGCAAATCCATCCCACAGAGCAGGTTAGTATAACATGTTAAAAAAAAAGACTTTACAATCACTTTAAGCCAAGTCTTGTAGGCATTAGTGCATTTGCTCAGCCGTGTTGTAAGTAAATACTGTTTTTTTTTGGTTGAACTTGATGGACTTGTGTCTTTTTTCAACCTGACTAACTATGTAACTATGTAACTGTTGACTGCCTTGGCGAGTTTGAAAACCAGAAAAAAATGTTGTCAACATGTGAGTCATGACTTTTCTATGGGAAGGTGATTGAAGGGAGCATCTTTGTGATGTGTTTTTTCTATTAGAACTTCAGATTATATTCAACATACATGCTGTATACACAGCAACATCTAGCTCCAAAGGAGAAATGCATCATATTTGTAGGGACCCAAGGCCCCCCATGTTTTATTTATTATTGTTTGCGTTGATTTGTTAGTGTGTGCCTGGGGTTTACACTGATGGAAGACAAATTGTTGTGCTGGATATTTCATTTTTTTCTGCATCTCTATGCTATGACCAGCTTGACCCCAAACAACATAAACATCTTTTCACAAAGACAGAGTGGAAGTCTGTTGTGGGGTATAAAAAAACACTGCTTCCTACATTTTATTTGTCCAAGTCAGTATATACCCACACATATTTAGAACATATATAAATCATTTTAAATCTGAAATAGTTAAAGCAGTATTAAACCCAATACCAGAAATGTAATATATTGCAGCTTCAAGTGATTGTAAAGTATTGTTTTTTTTCCCGATAAAAATAACAAACATGTTATATATACCTGCTCTGTGATGTGGTTTTGCACAGAGCAGCCCTGATCCTCCTCTTCTTGGATGCCTCTTCTTGGATTCTGTGATCTGGCCCCTCCCTCCTGTCTAGTGCCCCCACAGCAAGCAGCTTTCTATGGGGGCACCCAAGCCGAGCTGCAGCTCCATGTGTCTATTCAGACATGGCGCTGTGGTTCGGCCCCGCCACCTCTCTCTCTCCTGATTGGCTACCTGGCTTTGATTGACAGCAGCAGGAGCCAATTGCTCCGCTGCTGTGTCTCAGCTAATGAGGAGGGAGAGTCCCAGACGGCTGTGACACCTGTGGACATCGCTGGACAGAGATGAGACTCAGGTTAGTATTAGGGGGGCTGCATAGAATGCATTAGGGATAAAAAAAATACCTTCTGACTTTCAATCTTTTTAACAATCTTTAGATGTGGTGTTTGCATTAGTTTTCCCTTTTTAAGGCTTTTCCCCTTAGTTTTCACCTGATAATCCTGATGATCTGGCCAGTAACACACCTCCTGTATTAGAGTGCCCCCACTCTGGGTGAATGAGCATGGGGACACCTTTGGACAGAAGTAGTGTCAGTCTGGGGGTGGAGGAGTGTTAGATGTACTAGCGGATTGAAATACACTAACAAATTGAGGCCAACAGTTTTTTTTTTCTTTTTAGATAAATGTTTTACATATACAGTATGAAAGCTGATCATTGTAAGCACCCCTGCCAGTGTAAAAATTGATAGTCTCATCTCTGTAACTGATTCGACAAAAGAGCTTGTTCTTTTGAAAAACAACAGACTTACTGGCTGGATCACCAAATGAAAATAGATGAAAGAAAGCCCAAAAAAGAAAATAAATGCTGACATCAAATCTAAGAATTGGTAAGCTGCAATGTAATACATGTTTGCTTTTAGGTTTAATACTGCTTTAATACACAGCTGTCTTACCAGCCAAAATTGCTTGTAATTCTATTCAGCCGCTCATATTCTAGGTTTCCATGTCAGGCAGCGTGGCTAGGCTGGTGACCTTTCACCTCTTCAGTTAAGTCACCAACTTGATAACGGTACAGTGAGGATCAGTAATAAACTTGTTGGGTCATTTCTCTGCTCCCCCCATCTTGTAAACATGTTCAGGAGCACTGCATTAAGAAATAGAGCCCTAACTGGCTTAGAGTTCTGCCTTTCCCCCTCCCAGTTGGCGGTCAATACCAATTAAATAAAAAAAATGTAAAGGGTTTTAATGAATATAGTACTGGCTCAAAGGAAACTTGTCCCGAGAGAATTATGGGAACTGCCATGGAGGATCTGTGATACTAATCTGAAAGAAGCATGCAGCAAGTGAAGACAGAATTTCTGATATTCCATGCAGAACTTCCAGATCAGTATTTCGAAAAGAGTTCAGAAAGTACTAACACCAATGGATCATTGGCCAATCAACTCGTATTTTTTAAAGGAATTATATTATATTATATACATTTTTTACTATTAAAATTGTTTTTTTTATATCTGCCTGCAGTTCCACTTTAAGCAACTAAGCAGTTTCTGCCTTGTGAACATCCAATTCCATGCAGACATTTTATCAAGGCACAAATAAGACATTTTTTTAATGAACATCCATTAGCTTACTATATATGAGTGATATTTTTCTTGTCAGATTATATACATAGATGCACAAATATAATTTGTATATTTACAGTCTGAGACCAATGAGAGCGCTGTAATGTTTACATTTATCCAATATAGATTAGAAGGCCTTAGTCTGTTTGCAGGCTCATGACAGTACTACAAGATTGCTCAAGTAATTTATGAATGTTTTGTGTCTTACATTGCAGCCTATGGCACATACCAACACGGTATCGATCTGCTACAGAATAATGGCGTTACCACTCCATCTTTACAGCTTTAACTCAACCAAAAGAATTGTATACAGTTGCTGGTAGCTTAAAATGGGCAAAACAAAAACTATATTTATTAAATACCTCAATTCAGTTTGTGTCTATAAAAAGAGTCATGCAAGGCACAATACAGATTTCCATTTTCTTATTTAATGCAAATAAAAAAATAATTCTACAAATATTAGCATTTGTGTTTAAAAATCAACATAAACGGCATTTCTATCAATGTATTTCTGTTCATTTTCTAATAAACATCGTAACCAAGCAGTCACTGTGTCGCACACCATTTGCAAATGTTTTGAATGCTCAGACTACTCCCATGGCTAGTATTGACAATCCTCATAGACATAGGCCCGGATTCACAGAGAACGGGTGCACATTGCGCTGCCGTAGCGCATCTCAATGTACGCTACGCCGACGCAGCGCAGAGAGGCAAGCATGGAATTCACAAAGCCAATGCTGCCAAAACTGCTCTGGGTTTCGAAGGCGTAAGTCGGCGTAGGTGGAAGTGGGCATGAGCCATGCAAACCCATGAAAATGAGGCGTGACCCCATGCAAATGATGGTTTGAGAGCCAGACAAGTATGTTGAACGAACTGCGCATGCGTCGTGTCGTGGACGCATCCCCGTGCGCATGCTCATAACCACGTGGGAACAACTAAGATACGCCGGATCACTGCCTACGCCATGAACGTAATCTACGCCCATCCAGACACACATCCAACGTAAACTACGTAAAAAACACCGGCTTCTGTTCCCTGATGCAGACCTTTACATGTCTGCTGCTGAGTTACACCTCCTTTATGGGGCTTAACTTTACGCCGGACGTACAACTTATGCGCACCTCTCGTAACCTGCGTCGGGTGGGCGCAGGTTCGTGAATCGCCGTATTTTCCTCATTTGCATATTTGAATGGCTAATCAATGGCAGCGCCACCATGCGGCCAGCGTTAATGTGCGCCCACCCTACGCCGGCGTAGACAAGTTACGTCGGCGGGATTAAGCCTGTTTTTAGGCGTATCTTAGTTTGTGGGTACGGCGCACAGATACGACGGCGCATATTTGCACTTACGCGGCGTATCTGGAGATACGTCGGCGCAAGTGCTTTGTGAATCCGGGCCATAGTTTTACAATCTGCTCTTCCACTGACATACATATAAATAAAATGTATGCTTCCACCTGTACCAGTGTAATAGTTAGTAAACCCCCTTCATTTTTTTTTATTTCATTCATATTTATTTGCTACCATTAACATCTTAGAGTGAGAATACATTTTATAAAAAAAAAAAAAAAATGTAAATGCATATCATGAAAGGTATGCTGCAGTTTTTTTTTATCTAACATTCTAATTTGCTTAGTGGACCTAACTTGATATCACTTTGCTGCCTACACCAATCTCAACTGCTGCCTACACCAATCTCAACTGCTGCCTACACCATGGATTGCCTAATGGCTGAGAAAACTGCCAGAAGTGACACACGCAGATAGCAGAGGAAAGAGGGAACAGCCAGGAGCCACACTATGGATGCTAAGGATAGATGTAGGTACACATTTTCTGAAGATCTGCTTTGTTTATTTTTTACATCAAAGGTTTACACTAGCCTCGTGCCCCGTACACACAACCGGTTTTCCCATCAGAAAAACTGCGATGAGAGCTTTTTGCCGGGAATTCCGACCGTGTGTATGCTCCATCGTAGTTTTTCCGACGGGGAAACTGCCGGAAAAACAGACAGTAGGATCTCTTTTTTCCCATCAAGAAAAAAACTAGCGGGAAAACCGTTCGTCGGTTGCATGCTCGGAAACAATTTGACGCATGCTTGGAAGCATAGAACTTAATTTTGTCGGCTCGCCATAGTCTTTTACGTCACCGCCTTCTTGGCAGTCAAAAGTTCACTGGACTTTTGTGTGACTATGTGTATGCAAGGCAGGCTTGAGATGGAAAACCATAATTTATTTTTTTTGACGGGAAAACCGGTCATGTGTACGAGGCATTAAAGAAAACCTCCAAAATAACGGTTACACCCTGAATTCCAAAACATTACCCTAAGCAAAGATGATATCACTAGATATTTTTCCAGAATCTTTGGAAAGTGGAGGATCTCAAATATTGTAAGGATTCGCTCCTTCTCAGGAGATTTGAGATCCTTAGCATAATTATGAGACAAGGCCTAGTGATATCACCAGAAAAGCCAAGACCAAAGGTAAGTGTTTTTTATTTTTGTTTGAGTTTTATTTTTATCTGGGTGTTGGAATCTGCCTTAAGGCCGGAATACATGATAAGAATATCGGCCGAAAATTTCCACTCTTTGAACGATTGGCCGATATTCTACTCGTTGATGCCCAGCAAGTAATACCCGATATCGATATTATGAACGAAAAAAATTGATTGAAAAAATGGAAAAACTGTGTCGTATCGTTTGACAAGGGACGATATTCTATTCGTTGGTGTGACGTCATCAATAAAAAATCTCTCAAACATTAGTAAACATGACCGGAAATAGTCTACGACCCGGAATCAGTGTTCAAGAACGTGTACGTTCGTTAACACACATATACCGAACATACACTATGAGCGCCCGTTGATGCTACCACTACTAAATTTGCAGATATTTCTGATCCGATGCTGGATATTTCAGTTCCGATGCCGGTCACTACAACAGGTGGCGTCAGAAGGTTTGTGCTGGGTGGAAAGGTGGGGCTACAAGGGCACAAGCACACTACATCACTTCCACTTGTGCGTGACAAGTCAACACTATGGGCTAGATTCAGATACCTTTATGCGGGCGTAGCGTATCTCCTATACGCTACGCCGCCGTAACTTTGAGAGGCGAGTATGGTATTCAGAAAGATTTTGCGGCCGAAGTTACGGCGGCGTAGCGTATTAGGGCCGGCGTAAGCCCGCCTAATTCAAATGTTGGAGCTGTGGGCGTGTTTTATGTAAATTAAGTGTGACCCCACGTAAATGACGTTTCTAACGAACGGCGCATGCGCCGTCCATGAACGTATCCCAGTGCACATGCTCTAAATCACGTTGCAAATAGTCAATGCTTTCGACGTGAACGTAACCTACGCCCAGCCCCATTCACGGACGACTTACGCAAACGACGTAAAACGTGAAAATTTTTTATGCGGTTCTGACGTCCATACTTAACATTGGCTGCGCCATGTTTTTGCTGGTTTATCTTTACGCCTGAAATCGCCTTATGTAAACGGCGTATATCTTTACTGCGACGGGCAAGCGTACGTTCGTGAATAGGCGTATCTTGCTGATTTACATATTCTAGGCGTAAATCAGCGTACACGCCCCTAGCGGCCAGCGTAAATAGGCAGTTAAGATACGACGTTGTAGGAGACTTAGGCCGGCCGTATCTTAGCAACATTTAAGCGTATCTCAGTTTGAGCATACGCTTAAAGTTGCGACGGCGCGGATTCGGACTTACGACGGCGTATCTACTGATACGCCCATCGCAAGTCTGTATGAATCTGGAACTATGTATTAAATCGATTGCTTTTTTAACATTTTTTTTCGATGGGTTAATGTTGGCAACGATTTCGACCAACAAACGCTGTTTTGTTGGTCAGCTATCGGCCGATTTTCTAACCGTGTACTTCGCACTTAACAATTGGACCTAATATATTCATAAAAGATCTGCTATAAATGCTACCTCACAGAATATAATGAATAAAGATATGAAGGTCAATCATTTAGGTCAAAGTTGACCTAATGGTTACCTTGTTTTTATGGATTTTTTAAATTCATGTTAATGTAAAATTTAAAGAGTTCCCTCATTTCTATTTTTTACCTTTACAAGAAAATTCATGACTCGCTTACTAATAATGACATACATGCACAGAGGGCATATGAAGCAGCATAAAAAAAAACTAATACCATTTACAGCTAAGTTATTTCTTACATTATTTTTGAAAATACAGTTTAAAATAGCATTGCAATTAGCTTTGTTAATAGACATTACAATAGTCAAAAATTAAATGAAGTACTGAACTGAACACGCAACACTGCTTGCAGTAAAAAGGGATTCTTTGTTTTCCAGATCTTTACTACATGCTGCAGTTGTGTGTGATAACACAGACTAAGGAATGTTAATTTTATTGTTTGTCAATTAAATGTAATTCCCTAATTTATGATGACTGCTGTAGTTCATTGAATAGTGATCTTCTGCAGGATACTCCCAATACGTTTAAGTGATAGCTTTGAGATAGAACCATTGTCAGAGTCCACGCAACCTAATAAGCTTAGCCAGTGATCTATAGTGTTTTAATGCTCTAACCTTCTACTGCATTAAAAGGATATTTAATGTTCTCAAAACCACAACGTCATTTTCTTCATAGTACCCCAATAATAATAAGTCATAGAAAAGCACATTAGAATGATACCAGCATAAGATATTGTATAACACTCTTAAGCCTGGTACATACTAGTGTTTTTTTTTTTTATTATTATTCATTCAACCCAACGGGCTGAATAAAAAAAAAACTAAAGAGCGTGGGAAGAGCTGATGTACTAAGAATCCAGTGTTAGTACAGCGATCTCCCCTGCTGAGCTATTGGGTTCTTGCCCCATTGGCTGATCGGGTGCCAATCAGAAGACCTTTTTCGGTCTTGCCCAATCGACAGAAGCCAGGCGTTCAGCTTCTATCAGACCAGCTGCTTTACACATGGGCCGAATGTTGGCCAGTTTCTATTGAACCGGCTAATGCCGTCCAATGTTCGGCCTGTGTGTATGGCCCTATAAGTTTGTAGCAGCTGGTAAGAGGCTACGGGCAAGTCAGGTAGTACACCTACACTGGGGCCTAAAGCACAATAGTGAACTTTTACGAGATACCTATACGATTTAAACTGAGCACCATTTGCTTTTTTTTTTTTTTCATGTAAGTCCAAACATTTGTCATGTTCCACTCCTTAAACAAATATAATACTAAAGGATACCTGCAAATGTATGGTTTTGTTTAGTATTTTGCATTCAATAATACTAGTATTGGCACTTAGGACTGGTTCTAAAATTTGTTAGGCTTACCCAATTCAATACTTTCCACTCACAGTAGAAATCTCGGATGATGGCAAGGCAGCTCGATTTCTCAGTAAGAGCTCCCAGAGTATCCAGAATGACCCAATGCACTTACTGCTTGGGTTAACTGGTTCTGGAACCTGGTCTGCCATTTTCCATGTCCAATTACAATGATGGACAGCTGTACTGGCCAACAGTGAGACTTAAGCCTGGTACATACTGCTGGTATTGGCTGGTTCAACAGAAACAGGCCTTTCTGATAGAAACCGGTGGAACGTCTGGCTTCTGTTAAACATGCATGCTGAAAAAACAGAAGCTGATCAGCATCCAAACAGCTCTCACAGCCAATGGCGTGTTCTGGTGGGGGGGGGGGGGCAGATCTCTGTAGTAACATTGCATAGTTAGAACAGCAAGCTCCTCTCAAGCTCCTATTTATTTTTCATTCAGCTCACTAGGTTGAATGAAAAAAAAAAACTGCCTGTGTATCAGGCTTTAGAGAATGGGAAGGGACAGGACTAGGCTTGGGGATTTCTTCTGCTTGCTAGGAGTCATGGATTAGGTAGGTATAACACACATACCATTAGCCCAAGAATGTAAGCTAATGGGGCTGAGGTAAAAACAAATCTTTATTTTTATTATCTTACAATGTACCCATTTTTTATTTGTAATTATATAATGTGAGTTTCTAAGACTCCTTGCATATAGTGAAAGCTAATGTTGAGGGAAACTTTCAAGCATCGTTTCACTGGCGCTAGAAAGTTCTCCAAAATAGTGGGCCAGATCCTCAAAGGGAACGACTGGTGTATGATTCCTTCTATTGTCGCTCTTAATAAGAGAAACACTGTAAGACAGTGTTTCTCAATTCCAGTCCTCAGGCCCCCCCAACAGGTCAGGTTTTCAGGATTTCCCTCAGATGAAAAGGCTGTGGTGACTGATCAAACTGATCAACTGATCAAATCACCTGTGCAAAATAATGGAAATCCTGAAAACCTGACCTGTTGGGGGGGCCTGAGGACTGGAATTGAGAAACACTGCTGTAAGAAGAAGTTGTGATTACCTAAAATAGGCCAAAGTTTACAGAGATGGCCATCTGAGAATAAGCTGAGTAGGTGCCAATCTTGAGATCTAATCTGGAAGAGGCCATTGTATCCCTAGAAACAGAGCTATAATTTCTTCAATATTCAGGCATTTTAACCACTCACGACTAACTTTTATGTAAAAAAAAGTCTAATGGAGGAATGCAATCAACATCATGCAATAATTCAAAGTATTGGTATGTGGCCTTGATGGGTTTAGTAATCATTGTGATTCAAAGTTGGTTGAAATTCTATGTGTGGTAAGCAACAAGAGTTGAACAACATTCTGTGGATAAGCTATAGCTGAGGGGGGTTGTTGCAGCCTGCTGCAATGTAAAACTATATATATGAAATGTACCAGAATATATCAGTATGTTACCCACTGTTGTGTCTTTTCTGCCTGTCTCTTGGTAGATTTTAAATCAGTCCAAAATGCCTGTTTGGCCAAGGACTTGACCATCACATTTCAATAGGTTGCAACATATACTGTGCTATAAGGTTAAAAAATGAATGAAACTCTGTTTTAGAGTAATGGGGCACGTTTTAGCCCCAGAGCAGAGCCAAGCACATTAATATTATTTTTTTCATATTTTGCATCAAATAAAATATAATTCCAGTTTATTTCACATCTCTTTTGTGATTCTGTTCTGTTGTCTAATCATTTCCTTTGTAACGGTATATTAAGCTTAAAAAAAAAAAACCCAAGGCTGCAAATCTCAAGGAGGGACTGCTTTATTATTATAATATCAAGTCTTTCTTCGGAATGTGTCTCTGTGTCCCGGGGCTCTGTAGTATTTAGATTGCTATAAATCGCACCCAACTTTAAATTAATATTTTAAGTATACAATAGTTTCATGCTTACAATAATAGGACCATGGTTGGCCAGTGTAATAAAAACATAATTTTCTAACTTTTAAATATACAGCATTAAAAAGCTGATATTTCAATTCAGTAGATGATGGAAAGCCAAACGCATTACAGTATTTATTTCATTCAGGGAATCCAGTGTTGAGATCGCTTGAACTCCCAGATCTCCACTCTTGCTTTGTCAATTCCAACTCATTCTGTTGGATTTTTTTTTAAATTATGGAGAGCATAGCAGTAATAGGAACACCCCGAGTTGGTTGGGAACATTCTAAATCCCAAGGTAGGCAGGAACAAAGATTGGGCCCAGGACAGGGAATGTCCCACCAACATTATAGCCCAGAAGAGGTCTCATGCACACTTGGTGCCAAACCACCGCTTTGGAGGATGTTTTACTTTTTCTTTCTGCCTTCAAACCCCCCATTATGTTAGCCTGTGTGTCCATGCACACATAGGCATTTTCAGGAATTTAGAGGCAGAAGCGTTTAGCAGCAGAAAAATAACAAAAAAAAACATCACTTGCACATTCAGGGGAGGACTGTCTTAGCAGAAAAAAATGCCCAATGAATAGTCTGGCCAATGGAATGAATGAATAAATGCTTAAACACTAAACGTGTTTGCAATGGCATGTTTTTTATGCTGATTTTCTCCTGCCAGGAGAAAAGGCTTCAGAAGAGCTGGGCAACCGTTGAGTGTGCATGAGGCTTAATAAGCCAGGGTGTGATGCAAAAGGACCTTAATTCAATTCCCCTTAACACTAGACCTTTACAGTTTAATGTCACTATTCCTACATGACATGGACTACCAAATCAGCTCAGACAAAACCGTTTTGAGATTGTGCTGCACAACCAAATTGTTTTAGGGATAAGTACATTTAATTTCCTTCTTTTAGTACCTACAAGGGAGACAGAATCAATTGTATTGACTGTGAAAGTATCATGTCACGTGGTGGGATATGTAGTCCGCAACAAGAATGTGTACTGAAAATGGCATTACTAACCATTTCACAATAAAGGGAACAGATTTAAATGTGCGAAATTAGTATCTGCCTTAACCTGCTTGTTACAGCTATAAAACACTAATCCTCTAAATATGTCCATATAAAAGATCTTTCTTGGTTTGCAAGTCTGCTATCTGTATTTCCGACCTCATACCCTATATTACATTATGTCTAGGAATGTAACAAGGTTTCTTTGCACCTGCTCAGAGGATTAACACTAGCGGGAGAGCTGTATATTGCTATTTTTATATTAAATTCCATAAAATTGCCATTTTGTACTATGGAACATTTAAAGATTGTTGTGCTAAAGAACATTTAGCGGAAAACGATATTAAAGAGAAACTCTCACAGGCAAAAAAATTAAATACAGGTCCATACATTTATGTCTTAATTCCCTGTATTAGCCTATACAATAAACTGCAATTGAAATGTGAAGAAAATCCCTTCTTTATTTCTCCTCCCTTGAGGCCTAATTTGTAGGCACTACTTATGTTGAGCTCAGTTGCCACTGTTCCCTGTTCAGTAAGTGTGCCTATCAGGCGTGCCTTTAGGGAGCTCTTTGATTTCCCCTGTTACACCCGCTCTTTCTTTTCCAGTGATTCAGCTTTATTGGTTGCTAGAACGAAGGTGGCCGGGCCGCACAGCTTCATTGGTTGCTAGGACGCAAGTGATCATTCCACACAGCACCATTGGTGGTCCAGCCACCCAAACCATAGAATTGATAATGCTATGTGGTGTGGCTGCCTTTACCCTAGCAACCAATGACCCTGTGTGGCTTGGCCACTTGCATTCTAGCAATAAATTTGGATTACTGTCAGGGGTGGACTGACCATTGAGTCACTCGGGCACTGCCCGAGGGCCTCATGCCACTAGGGGGCCCCATCAGGGTTGCCAGGCTCAGTAAAACCAGGGACAGTATGTAAAAATCTATGTTTTTTTTAGATCTGTCCCTGATATGTCTGAAACCGACATGCTTTTGATGTGAAAATCCTGAGATGTTAGCTACCCCGCCTCTGCACTGCCTCCTGGCGTGGTGGCCATCTGTAAGCCCAGGGGCCCCATAATCTTCTATTGCCTGGGGGCCCCATGAGTTGTCAGTCCGCTCCTGATTACTGGGCGGTGGAATCGGCAGAGCCTATAACTGCTTGTAAGGCAAAGGGGGTGGAACAGGGGAACTGACACATTCCCTTCCCCCTGCATACCTTGTGACTACACCTGAGACAAAGGCTGTTAATCAAAGATAATTAAATATATGTCTTCTTGGTAGATGCGTGGCATGACAATGGTCGGGAGGGGGCACTGTCAACCATGTATCTCAGGAACCACACCACTTAGAATGGTGGGGTAAAGTGCCACATGCACTTTGTCGTCTGGGTGAAAGTGGCAAAAAATAAAATGTTTTGTGAGACTTCTTCAAAGTATTTATAAAGCCAGAAATAATACCGCTCTAAAAACTGCTGATCCCTTGGCTTTGCTTCCGTCCCACTGAACCAAAAGGGTGCTGGCTATGCACAGGTACATTGGATAGAAGAAGGTCCTGGACTGCCGCACTCCTTAAAACGATGTCTTTATTTGTACAAATAAAATCCAAAAACAACCAAAGCAATACAGTCAAAACGTGGTGAACAGCAAGAAAAAGGTGGCTGACATGTTTCACATCATGTGATGCTTACTCATAGAGTGCGGCAGTCCAGGACCTTCTTCTATCCTATTTATAAAGCCAACATTTTTTTTTCCACTTTTGGATAGGGTGTTGAGGGGTTAGAACCAATGCCAAGTTTTTTATTGTTATCCGTGGACCCAATGGGAAGATTATTTGTTCTGGTGGACACTAACCTAACCACAGGGCTGAAAGTGAGGGAAAATCCAAAATTTGGGAAACGCAAGGAGAAACGTTCAATAGGGACACTTGTTTCAGTGGCCACCATTTAAGAGGGAATTTTCTTCAATTTGTAGATATTGCTTTTCATTTCCTGTTGTATCTACAGCACAGGAAGTAAAAGAGGAACCTCCAAATGGGAAAGAGGTGACAAAAAAAATCTTTCATGGGTTTAAATCATTCCCTACTCTATAAAATCTAAAAGAAAAAAAATACTTTGACTTTAGAGATACTTTAAAGGTGATATGCAGAATATTAGAGTCCCTGGAAAAATGTTGTTGTATGTATACCATGACAATAAACTATATCTTATCTTAACTTATCTTATCTTATGTTATTACTTAGTATCAATAATTATCTATTGCAATAAGCAGGAAGACTATCATGCGACTATCATGCTTTTTTTTATTACCAGGTGGCTTGGCTATGCACACCTTTCCAGAGATCTAAAAGAACCACACATTTTGTGTTGAACTGTGCAGAAATCAATACACGTACTTATAGGATAAGCACATACACTAGCAGATGAAGCAATTGTATATCAACTTCCAGACTGCTCATTAACCAGTCATTGCCAGTCATTAGCTGATCAGCAGTGGGAATCATTTTGAATAATGTCAGAGACTCCAGTATTAAAATTAGAGAATATAGATTCAATGTCATGACAAAAAATACTAAAATCCATCCTTTCTATACTTGGGGTAAAGATAGTCAACACACCTAGTGGCATTCTTAACAAGCTTATTTTCAGTTTTACATATCTGTACAGGCATCTCCCGGTACTGTAAATGCTTTCTCAGATTTCACTGCAAATGGCGAGCTTCTTACAGTGCTACAGTGTGCATTAAAAGCTGTAGCAAGTCAGACAGGGCTTGTCTCATTTCCTGGCTGGAGGATGTCCAGCATCATCTAGCTCTTTCCGTCCCAGCCTGACTGTCCTTGGCCCACCCATTCATTTTATTGGATTTAATTTCTTTCAATCATAGAGGCTCAGCATCACATGCGGGCATTACCTAGGGCAGTGATGGCAAACCTTGGCACCCCAGATGTTTTGTAACTACATTTCCCATGATGCTCATGCACTCTACAGTGTAGTTGAGCATCATGGGAAATGTAGTTCCAAAACATCTGGGGTGTCAAGGTTCGCGATCACTGACCTAGAGTGATCTGCATGCAAATACGGCTTGTCTAGGAATGCCCACTTTTCCAACCTTCAAGACAGTTTGGTATTTGTATAACTTCTCCTAAGAGAAACCCCACTGCTTCCATCGGGGCTGAGGGTTTTTGAGAGGGGCACTGAGACAAGGTGCTGTGATGTTTAGGAAGCAATGTATAGCACCCCACTTGCCCCTCCCTCCTGTCATGATCCTGTCTGTGTTGCATAGAAAAGCACAGAGATCTAGTGATGACATCACTGGATCTAAAATAAGGTATTTCATGGAAATAGAAAGGATAAATATATTTAAAAAAAATAGTATGTTGATGGGGTGGGAGGACCAGTTAAGGCAAAATATAGGCATATTAAACATCAGCTTACTCTAGTAATAGAAATGCTTACTAGAGATAAAAAGAGATAACATCAATTGGAAGGGCAGGCATGCATTACATTTCATAATACTTCCTTCTTGAAGCCTAATATAATTAAACAATTAGATGTCCATTAGCCACCTCTGTCTTGATTTGACAGGAGTATTGCGACTGGGGCAATAATCAGTCCAATTTATCAATTCTCTAGGGTAATTTCTGTGGCTCTCCTTGGTAATCTAAGGCTCAAGGGATTCCTGGAAAAGGTTCACATGCTAAAAGAATGTCAAAGCAATGAAGAGAATGTCACATTTGTACTTGGTTATTACAATATTCCCCTATTATGGTCACAAAGCAATATAGCTAGCATAA
Organism: Rana temporaria; assembly: GCF_905171775.1. Classification (NCBI taxonomy): domain Eukaryota; kingdom Metazoa; phylum Chordata; class Amphibia; order Anura; family Ranidae; genus Rana; species Rana temporaria. Next base: position 280,538,140 of record NC_053490.1, read on the forward strand.
GAGGTCATTGCTAAAGACAGATGTCACCAGTCCAAGAGAATTAGAGATATGCTAATTGTTAATATAAAACAGAAAATGAATGGATTATCCTTTACACAAGAGTGAACTTGTGAGGACTCCTCTAGTAAAGGCAACAAGACCTTCTAAATTCAAACGAGTGTGGTTTCAAGGAGGGAGAGGGCAGGCTTTGAAAAGGTATCTCATATACATTCACGTGACTTCTTACGCAAAAGCGCTAACCCTTCCAGAATTTCCTTTTTCGAACCAATAAGTGCAATTCGTATGTATATACAGGTGAAGAGCTGCGGAATCAGGAGTGAAGCTAGATTGCTTTGGGACTTGAATCATTTATGACTAATGATACCCTATCATAATCAATGAAACGAGACGCACAGGTTTCGTGCTATACAATCTTTACAGGGATGAAGGCAGCAACCTTTTCAAAGGCTTTGCTCATGTCATGGAATTCTGCAATTGATGGAAAGTGCCTCAGCATAAACCCATAGCTAAAAAAAAAAAAAAGGCAAATGCAAGCTGTAAGCAAGGATGCAGATTTCTATAATACAATCAATAACTATATGTGCAGCTGACAACCTCCTTTACATAAAAGCAGGTTATACTGTATATAGCACATATTAAAAATGTTCAACATCATGCTACGCATAAGTTTGACACTCTAAAGTATATATAGTGCTGCACAAAATCAAAAAAATCAAACTATGAATTGGATTTACTGGTACACATGCATGATGTCTACTGTATTTATAAATGTCTTTGCCTCCGTACCTCTATATATAACAATATATTTTTATATTATATTGCTTAGCCTATCAGTATGTATCTATCTGCCTACACATCCATCTCTAGACCTGCTATGTGTGCTTTTTTTTTTTTGGTGTTGCCACAAGAAATGTTTATGCCACCTAGGACTATTCTATGATACATAATATTTTTATCACTATTATGACAATATGTTTTTTATTTGTATTCAATCCATCGTATTTACCAGCACAAAAAGTGGTATTAGTACACAAAAGAAGATAATGAGACCTTCTCCATAACATTCCATACATTGTGTCACCAAACTGATAGTTTCATGCAATTATAGGATTAGATGCGTTTAATTGCTACATAAAAGCCCTTTTTTTTTCTGAATCAGTGGCTGTGGGGCCTTGAGTCATATGCAACACTTCACATGAAAAAATATCCTTGTGGTCTGGGGGTAACAGAAAAAAAAAAAAAGAAAGAAATTAAATGACTCCCTATATACAGAATCGATGGGTAGCTTAAAAATATTTAATCGATTACCCTTTAGAAATATCTATAATTGCAAATGAAAAAAATCAAAGGAGGGACAACAATGATTTTCTTTTAGGGTATAGAGTTTTAACACAATGTGCTTGGGATGGTGACAGATGCACTTCTTTTTTTTTCTTTTTTTTTTGTCAGAAGGTGTCAGGGTCAAAGTAGAACATGTTTGTCTAAAGGCAAGAGGATCAGTTTTGAAATCAATTAATAAGGAGAGCTGCCTGAAAAAAAGGGGGGAATTGCAAATGACAAGGTAGCCAAGTGCTACATTGAAATCCCATGATAGTAGCCTGAGGAATGGAAATTTCCACTAGCCTAGTAGGATTAAAAAAAGAAAAAAAGGCAGTTGATAGCATTTGACAGTAAGACCTGTATATCATGGTAAAATAGCCGTGTGGCACTATGAGCTCGGTTGACTTTCCCTGCCTAATAGTGCTTTCTCCATTGCAGCCTGGCAATGGGTACAGGATGTTCTATGCAGAGCAAGCAGCAGGCAAACTTTGCTGGATCTGGATGTGGTCTTTAACAGTCGCTGGTAATAAAGGTAAGGTGATTTATGCCTGCAGCAGATCTCAGATCCAAGCATTTGCATTGTGCGATGGCCACAGATGATCAGACACAAGCTGCTCCTATTGCATTTCATTAGTAGGGGAAAGGGAAAGGGGGGGTTGCAGATTCCTACAGGTTTAAAATCTTCACCCCCTAGACAGTCACCATCTAAAATCCAAAATCCCTATTCCTGCCATGATCGCAAATGACACACCAGCGCCTGTCAATGCTGAATCCGCATCCCTATGTCTATGCATTAATGAAGTGTTGAGCACAGCATCGCAGACAGGTTGGAGAATGAGCAGCCTGCCCGCATCTCCCATCCTCAGCACCACGATCATGATGATGATGATGATGGTGATGATGGTGATGATGGTGCTGCTGTCCGTGGACAAGTCAAAAGGTCTATCTGCAAGGACTCACCCGTTGCCGATGCAGCCATGAGTCCAAGGCTGATGAAGGCGAGCCTGCTCCAACTTTGCACTTCCAGAAGCCCCCAAACCCACCATGCCCCCCATATCCTCCTGGACGTGCAGCTGCACCCTGTCCTGTCCCCCCACTTCAGCCATCCGAACAGGCTTCTCATGGCAGATTCTGCTGGGGATCTCTGCACACACACCACCACCAAAAAAAAAGGAGGTCAGGTATTCTTGCAAAAAAAAAAAAGAAGAAGAAAATCCCACTACATTGAACAAGCTCTTTGCTTCTGCAGCCGGAATAAACCAAGTCTCTCCCTGCACTGGGGAGATGAGATCAGGAATCCTGCTTCTCCTCTTCACTCCCAAATCTTCCAAATGGCGATGTGGACGCCAGGCTTCTTCCTTCCAGGGGATATCCAGACAGGGCTTGTGCACTCGGAGCTCCGGTATTAATCACCTCCTCATAATATTGCTTCCCCTTTCAGAGAATGATCCACAAGAGGGAATAGGATTTTCTCCCTTCCTCCCCTCCATACAACAATGCTGCAAATTACATCTTGAATTTGTCTCCCCTCCCTCCCTCCTCCTTCTCCTCCTCTCACACAGGTCCCCACTCAGAGGAGACTTGTCACATATTTCTGATTACAAGGACCCCCCCAAAAAAATAACAATATCATAGAACACAGGGGGGTGCATGGAAAAATATAGAGAGGATTTTCTTCTGATACGTGGTACTGGTTAATTCAAGGAGATGTTCACTTGTTTGACAAATGCAGGACTTTTAGGTGATGAGCAGAACCTGGTAACCCCAGATCCAGAAGGGTTAGGACTGTTATCCTCCCATACATTGCTGGAACTGTCCCTAGTTAAAGGGACATTAGTGTGTATATTTATTTTCCCTTTCTGGCTCATTATATATATATATATATATATATATATATATATATATATATATATATATATATATATATATATATATATATATATATATAATACCACATGAAACATTGCAAAGTCTGTGCCTCCACTCTCTGCAGCCCAGGAAGGGTTAAAACTGTTACCATACAGAGCTGGCATTGTCCTCAGTTAATGGGACATCACCCCGCTTTCCCTTTCTTGCTCACTGAAGAAATAAATAAATATGGGTGGAAGGGATGACTATATATGTGTGTAGCATGTGTGTGTATATGTGTGTGTGTTGCAACCCCAGTTTTTGACTTTTGCTACATATTGTGGTAAGGCTCTAGTTGTGTGCATCGGTAGGTGCTGTTTACCCATCATTGCACATATAAACAAAGTTTATCCAGGGGAGGGTTCAATGTTGCTGGCTGCAGCAGCCAGCAACAGTAAACTCTCCAGCAGCAGCAACAGTAGACTCTCCAGCAGCCAGCAACAGTAAACTCTTCAGCAGCGGCAACAGTAGTCTCTCCAGCAGCCAGCAACTGTAGACCCTCCATCAGCCAGCAACAGTAGACTCTGAAGCAGTGGCAACAGAAGACTCTCCCGCAGCCAGCAACAGTAGACTCTCCAGCAGCTGGAAACAGTAGACTCTCCAGCAGCGGCAACAGTAGACTCTCCAGCAGCCAGCAACAGTAGACCCTCCAGCAGCTAGCATCGGTAAACTCTCCAGCAGCGGCAACAGTAGACTCTCCAGCAGCCAGCAACAGTAGACCCTCCAGCAGCCAGCAACAGTAAACTCTTCAGCAGCGGCAATAGTAGACTCTCCAGCAGCCAGCAACAGTAGACCCTCAAGCAGCCAGCAACCATAAACTCTCCAGCAGTGGCAACAGCTAGCAACAGTAGACTCTCCAGCAACTGGAAACCGTAGAGTAGACTCTCCAGCAACTGAAATAGTAGACTCACCAGCAGCCAGCAACAGTGGACTCTCCAGCAGCCAAAAACAGTAAACTCTCCAGCACCCCCAATTTTTGATTCTTGCTACATATTGTGGTAGGGCTCTAGTTGTGTGCAGCAGTAGGTGTTGTTTACCCATCTTTTCACATATAAGCAAAGTTTATCTTGGGGAGGATCTACTGTTGCTGGCTGCAACAGCCAGCAACAGCAGCCAGCAACAGTAAACCCTCCAGCACCCGGCAACAGTAAATTCTCCAGCAGCAGCAACAGTAGACTCTCCAGCAGACATCAACAGTAGACTCTCCAGCAGCCAGCAACAGTAGACACTCCAGCAGCTGGAAACCGTAGACTCTCCAGCAGCCAGCAACAGTAGACTCTCCAGCAACTGGAAACAGTAGACTCTCCAGCAACTGCAACAGTAGACTCTCCAGCAGCAAGCAACAGTAGACTCTCCAGCAGCCGGCAACAGTAGACTCTTTAGCAGCCGGCAACAGTAGACTCTCCAGCAGCCAGCAACAGTAGACTCTCCAGCAGCTGGAAACAGTAGACTCTCCAGCAACTGAAATAGTAGACTCACCAGCAGCCAGCAACATTGGACTCTACAGTAGCCAAAAACAGTAAACTCTCCAGCACCCCCAATTTTTGATTCTTGCTACATATTGTGGTAGGGCTCTAGTTGTGTGCAACAGTAGGTGCTGTTTACCCATCTTTGCACATATAAGCAAAGTTTATCCGGGGGAGGATCTACTGTTGCTGGCTGCAACAGTAAACCCTCCAGCACCCGGCAACAGTAGACTCTCCTGCAGACAGCAACAGTAGACTCTATAGCAGCCAGCAACAGTAGACACTCCAGCAGCCAGCAACAATAAAATCTCCAGCAGCTGGAAACAGTAGGCTCTCCAGCAGCTGGAAACGGTAAACTCTCCAGCAACTGCAACAGTAGACTCTCCAGCAGCCAGCAAAATTAGACTCTCCAGCAGTCAACAACAGTAAACTCTCCATCACCCCCAGTTTTTGATTCTTGCTACATATTGTGGTAGGGCTCTAATTGTGGGCAGCAGTAGGTGCTGTTTACCCATCTTTGCACATATAAGCAATGTTTATCCAGGGTAGGGTCTACTGTTGCTGGCTGCAGCAAGCAGCAGCAGCAGACTCTCCAGCAACAGGACACAGTAGACTCTCCAGCACCAGCAACAGTAGACCCTCCAGCAGCCGGCAACAGTAGACTCTCCAGCAGCTGTAAACAGTAGACTCTCCAGCAACTGCAACAGTAGACTCTCCAGCAGCCAGCAACAGTGGACTCTCCAGCAGCCAGCAACAGTGGACTCTCCAGCAGCAGGAACAGTAGACTCTCCAGCAGTGAACAACTGACTGGGGCTCCAGTTGTGTGCATCAGTAGGTGCTGTTGACCAATCTTTGCACATATAAGCAATGTTTATCCAGAGGAGGGTCTACTGTTGCTGGCTGCAGCATCCAAAAACAGTAGATCCTCCAGCAGCCAGCATCAGTAAACTCTCCAGCAGCAGCAACAGTAGACTCTCCAGAAGCCAGCAATAGTAGACTCTCTAGCAGCCGGCAATAGTAAACTCTCCAGCAATCAGCAACAGGGGACTTTACAGCAGGAAACAACAGTTAACTCTCCAGCACCCCCAGTTTTTAATTCTTGCTACATATTGTGGTAGGACTCTAGCTGTATGCATCAGTAGATGCTGTTTACCCATCTTTGCACATATAAGAAAAGTTTATCCAGGAGAGGGTCTACTGTTGCTGCCAGCAACAGCAGCCAGCGACAGTAGACCCTCCATCACCCAGCAACAGTAAATTCTCCAGCAGCCAGCAACAGTAGACTATCCAGCAGCCAGCGTCAGTAGACTCTCCAGCAGCCAGCAACAGTAAACTCTCCAGCAGCTGGAAACAGTAGACTCTCTAGCAACTGCAACAGTAGACTCTCCAGCAGCCAGCAACATTGGACTCTCCAGCAGTCAACAACAGTAAACTCCCTAGCACCCCCAGTTTTTTTATTCTTACTACATATTGTGGTAGGGCTCTAGTTGTGTGCAGCAGTATGTGCTGTTTACCCATCTTTGCACATATAATTAAGGTTTACCCAGGGGAGGGTCTACTGTTGCTGGCTGCAGCATCCAGCAACAGCAGCAAGCAACAGTAGACCCTCCAGTAGTCGGCAACAGTAGACTCTCCAGCAACTGGAAACAGTAGACTCTCAAGCAACTGCAACAGTAGACTCTCCAGCAGCCAGCAACAGTGGACTCTCCAGCAGATGGCAACAGTAAACTCTCCAGCAGCGGCAACAGTAGACTCTCCAGCAGCCAGCAACAATAGACTCTCCAGCAGCTGGAAACAGTAGACTCTCCAGCAACTGCAACCATAGACTCTCCAGCAGTCAGCAACAGTGGACTTTCCAGCAGCCAACAACAGGAAACTCTCCAGTAGCCCCAGTTTTTGATTCTTGTTATATATTGTGGTAGGGCTCTAGTTGTGTGCATCAGTAGGTGCTGTTACCCATCTTTGCACATATAAGAACAGTTTTTCCAGAAGAGGGTCTACTGTTGCTGGCTGCAGCATCCAAAATAAACCCTCCAGCAGCCGGAAACAGTAAATTCTCCAGCAGCAGCAACAGTAGACTCTCCAGCAGCCAGCAACAGTAGACTCCCCAGCAGCCAGAAACAGTAAACTCTCCAGCAGCAGCAACAGTACTCTCCAGCAGCCAGCAACAGTAAACTCTCCAGTAGCTGGAAACAGTAGACTCTCTAGTAACTGCAACAGTAGACTCTCCAGCAGCCGGAAACAGTAGATCCTCCAGCAGTGTCAACAGTAGACTCTCCAGCAGCGGACAACAGTAGACTCTTCAGCATTAGGGATGAGCCGAACACCCCCCCCCCCCCCGTTCGGTTCACACCAGAACCTGCGAACAGACCAAAAGTTTGTGTGAACTTTAGAACCCTGTTAAAGTCTATGGGACTCCAACGTTTGAAATCTAAAGTGCTAATTTTAAAGGCTAATATGCAAGTTATTGTCCTAAAAAGTGTTTGGGGACCTGAGTCCTGCCCCAGGGGACATGTATCAATGCAATTTTTTTTTTAAAAAAACTGCAGTTTTTTCAGGAGCAGTGATTTTATTAATGCTTAAAGTGAAACAATAAAAGTGAAATATTCCTTTAAATCTTTAAATTTCGTACCTGGGGGGGGGGTGTATAGTATGCCTGTGAAGCAGTGCATGTTTCCCGTGCTTAGAACTGTCTCTGCACAAAGTGTCATTTCTGAAGGAAAAAAAGTAATTTAAAATCATTTGCGGCGATAATGAATTGTCGGCTCCTGGCAATTCAGAGAAAAGTCATTCATAAAAATAAAAAAAAGGCGTGTTGGTCCCCCCAAATTTAATTACCAGGTGCTTCAGGTCTGGTATGGATATTAAGGGGAACCCCGCCATCAATTTAAAAAAAAATTACGTGGGGTACCCCCCAAATATCCACTCCAGACCCTTCAGGATTTTTTTTAAATGGCGTGGAGTTCCCCCCAAAATCCACACCAGACCCCTTATCCAAGCACGCAACCTGGCCGGCCGCAGGAACTGTACCAGGCCACACGCCCTCAACATCTGTGACCCCTCAAAGCACCATGTCCCCATGTTGATAGGGACAAGAGCCTTATCCCCACAACCCTTGCCCGGTGGTTGTGGGGGTCTGTGGGTGGGGGGCTTATTGGAATCTGGAAGACCCCTTTAACCACTTAAGGACAGAAGGTGTTTTTCAGATTTGGTGTTTACAAGACTAAAACAGTTTTTTTTTGCTAGAAAATTACTTAAAACCCCCAAACATTATATATATTTTTTCTAACACCCTAGAGAATAAAATGACGGTCATCAAAATACATTTTGTAACACCGTATTTGCGCAGCGGTCTTACAAGCGCACTTTTTTTGGAAAAAATGCACTTTTTTTAATTAAAAAATAAGACAATAATAAATTTGGCCCAATTTTTTTATATATTGTGAAAGATAATGTTACGCCGAGTAAAATGATACCCAACATGTCACGCTTTAAAATTGCGCCCGCTCGTGGCATGGCGTCAAACTTTTAAAAAATTCTATAGGTTGCATTTTTTGAGTCTAGGGCTATAATTATTGCTCTCGCTCTAACGATCGCGGCGATACCTCACTTGTGTGGTTTGAATACCGTTTTCATATGCGGGCGCTACTCGCGTATGCGTTCGCTTCTGCGCGCGAGCTCGTCGGGACGGGGCGCTTTAAAAAAAAAAATTGTTTTGTTTTCTTATTTATTTTTATTGATTTTATTATTTTTTACACTGAAATAAAAAAAAAAAATTATCACTTTTATTCCTATTACAAGGAATGTAAACATCCCTTGTAATAGAAAAAAGCATGACAGGTCCTCTTAAATATGAGATCTGGGGTCAAAAGGGAAAATTTGTCATTTAAAAAAATGACAACAAAAAAATTGTCTCTTTAAGAGGCTGGGCGGGACTGACGTTTTGACGTCACTTCCGCCCAGCAGAGCTATGAGGACGGGTGGGGGCCATCTTGCCCTCACTCAAGTCCTCACACATGAGCTGGCAGCATCCGATCTCCTCCGCCGCTACCGAAGGCTCCGGTAAGCGGCGGAGGGCGCGGAAGAGCGGCGGGAGGGGGGGGCCCCTCTCCCGCCACCAATAACGGCGATCTCGTGGCGAATCCGCCACGGAGACTGCCGTTATCGTTTACACGGCCGCCCACTGTAAAGATGGATACCTCAGTTGTGGCAGCAGCTGCTGCCGTTACTGAGATATCCATCTTTAAAAACAGGACGTATATATACAGTGGGCGGGCGTTAAGTGGTTAACGAAGGGGACACCCAGATCCCGGGCCACCCCCCTCTTTGAATTGGTAATGTGGTACATTGTACCCCTCCCATTTCACTAAGAAAGTGTAAAGAATTGTAAAAATAAAACACACACCTTCTGTGGTAATCCACTCTCGGTCCCCGCTCCAACGTTGTCGGTATCCTACGACGGGTGATCTCCTCTCCACCGGAGTCCAGCGATGAGAAGATCTCTTCATCCAGGTCCGGGATCCAGAGCGCACGCATCGCCAGCGGCCTGTCTCCACCAGAGACAGCCCAGCGAATGACGCGGCTTGAGCCAGTGACAGCTCTTATATAGGTAACACTCAGTGTAAAAGGGGTCTAAGTCACTGCTCTCGAAAAAACTCCAGTTTTTAAAACTTTTTTTTGCATTAATACATGTCCCCTGGGGCAGGACCCGGGTCCCCAAACACGTTTTAGGACAATAGCTTGCATATTAGCTTTAGATTTCTCCCATAGACTTTAACAGGGTGTTCCGTGGCTTTTCGAATTTGGCGCGAACACCCCAAATTGTTCGCTGTTCGCCGAATAGGCGAACAGGCAATGTTCGAGTCGAACATGAGTTTGACTTGAACTCGAAGCTCATTCCTATTCAGCAGCGGCAATCATAGACTCTCCAGCAATCAGCAACAGTAGACTCTCCAGTAGCTGGAAACAGTAGACTTTCCAGCAGCCGGCAGCAGTAGATTACCCAGCAGTGGAAACAGTAGACTCTCCAGCAGCCGACAACAGTAGACTCTTCAGCAGCCAACATCAGAAGACTCTCCAGAAGCCAACAACAGTAAACTCTGCAGCAGTGGCAACAGTAGACTTTCTAGCAGCCACCAACCATAGACTCTCCAGCAGCCAGCAACAGTAGTAGATTCTCCAGCAGCTGGCAACAGTAAACTCTCCAGCAGCCTGTGCATAGAGTTAGTGCTGGAGGTGCCAGAACTGCATACCACTATGTTCCCACTAAAACTCTTTGTAGCACCCTGATGTGTAGGCAGGGTTGCTATGAAATGTAGTTGCCAGGCAATAGTTTCTTGGCCAATTGTTAGGAGATCAAGTGATTTCCCCCTAATTCTGGAATTGCTGCACTTCTCTCTACTGTCACTAGGTTGCATGATAGCTGGTGACATTGGATGACAAGGGCAAAGAAAGGACAGATTATGAATGAATGGTGTGTCTCAGCCAATTGGCAGGGGATTCTTTAAGTCCCTTGGCCTGCTGGGAGAGCCTATTTATTTGAGTGGAGTCAGGTGATCGGGGTTCTATGCCACCTGGACGTCTGTCTGGGTGGACGTGTGTTGTACTGCCCCGGGCTGCTAGGTCAAAAGCCTGAAGCTTATCCCGGGGGAATCTGGCTGCTAGGCTGTCTGAGGGCCTATCCAGAAGCAGGAGAGCAGCGCAGGGTTGGGACTGGGGGCTTGTAGTCCAACCAGAAGTAGCGGTTCAGACGGATGGGGAACCAGCTGTGGTCAGAGGTAGAACAGGAAGCTGTCGCCACTAAGGGACCATTCACCCTGTTACCGGAGACCACTGTGAGTAATCTGAAGACAGTACCAGAGCAGACTTCTCATCAGCCAGGGACAGTGAAGAAGTGGGAAGAACTCAGCAAGTGCCAAGTCAGGGACCCAGCGGGACAACGGAGGTGACCCTTGTGGAGCATCACTGAGTTTCAAGCCATGGACCTAGCGTGTCAGCAGGGGAATGCCCAGCCAGGGACCCAGCAGGGAAGCGGAGGTAACGCTTGAGGAAGATACCGAGTGCTAACAGTGAAAGAGCTCAGGGGATCCAGTGGCTATTGGATCCGAAGTTTAGTGAAAGACTGGTTCATTGAGTGAAGATCCACAGTGAGTGATAGTGGAGTAAGCAGAAAGCTGTTTGTGTTGAAGATAGTTGAATATAATTACCGTTAGTAACTACTACAAGATTGTTGCCATAGGAGACAACGGTCCTACCTATACAGAAGTGGTGTCCAGCTGGCAGCCTTCACCTGTATAGCTGTCTTTCTATAGAAGTCTAGGAGTCTACTAATTATCATTGCATCTACTTAAGGGTGTCCTGTCCCTAACACTCTCCCCCCAGTTCTGTTTAAAAGACAATACATCTCTTTGCATTATAAAAGTGTCTGGCACCCACCATTTCATCTTGCATTACACCCACCATGCCTTGTAACCCACTCTACACGGAAGGATGTCAGCTGTCCCTAACTCTGGAGGTCACCATTAGGCCTCAGGGGCCCCCGGACTTTGTTACATGTTTATAGGCATACCTTCCAACTTTCTGCAATAACTGGGGACACCTTTCCTCACACAGTAAACACACAAAGCAAAGGATACATTCCTGCCACGACTCTGCTTACATCTTATATCTTAAATCTTATATGCAGAAAATTACTGGCTAAACCACACATGTTTTTCTTGACCTCAGATTTTCTTTAATATTGGCTTTTCAAAATAACAAATGCAATAATGTAGAGGTTGAATAACATTCTGTAGTAAAAAAAGTACACATTAGATCAAAAAGATGGACAACTGAGGCTTCATCAGGGACAGAGGGATTTGGTCTCAAAAGAGGAACAGTCCTTCAAAATGAGAGACAGTTGGAATCTATGATTTTGTGTTTAAATTGCATGAGACATTGTGTGATTTGTGCATTGAAGAACGATGAATTTCTTTACAACTATACAGTTTTAAATATGAATAGCTCAGAGCACCAGGGCCGCCATCAGGGGGGTACAGGCAGTACACCTGTAAGGGGCCCGAAGGTCCCCAGGGGCCCGGATGGCAACCCCCCCTTTTTTATATATATATATATATATATATATATATATATATATATTTTATTATTAAAGGGCTCAGAGGTCCCCAGGGCCCCATGTGGCAAACCCCCCTTTTTAATTTTTTTTATAAATGTTTATTTTTTTATTTTTGTTTATATTTTTTTATTAAAAGGCCCAGAGGTCCCCAGGGCCCCGGATGGCAACCTCCCTTTTTTTATGTATTTTTTATAAATGTTTATATTTTTTTTATTAAAGGGCCCAGAGGTTTCTTTTTTCTTTTTATTAAAGGGCCCAGAGGTCCCCAGGGCCCCCGGATGGCTACCCCCCTTTTTCTTTATTTTTTCTCAATTTTAGGCGGCACCCCCCCCCCCCCCCCCGGTTCTCTGCTCCAGGGGGCCCATGCCTGAAGCTGTGTAAGGGGCCCCAAAATTCCTGATGGAGCAAAGTTTAGGGCCATGTCCATTGAACTGCATTGATCTACAGAGATCAATGCAGGCTCAACTCAAGGGCATATAGCAAAGAGAAAGCGGTTGATTGCTAAGTGCCATGTTCATAATGCTGCATACAGGTACGGTGCAATGTGGAGAACTGAGTGTTACTGCATAAAGCACCACCCCTCACTGCCCCTACACAACCACACGCCAGCGTTCATGTGTTTTAGTGCATAGGTTAACCTAAAATAATACACCTCTTTATTCTTTCTTCCCCAATGCAGATTTCCTTAACCAGGCTTTTATGGAACTTCAGGGTTTCTTGAGGGATTGCCTGGTACATTAAACAAAAAGTATCTTCTGTATCTCAGAGAAGCAACCATTGCAACCAATATTATAATTTTATTTTTTCAGATACCTGGAGTCTTCCAGCTAACCCCAAATGTAAAGAGACTGCATCCCATTAAAGATCATGGTAATGTACTTTGGAAATGCTAATGATTAGTTCTCTGAGACCTGAATGGTATTCCAAGGATTCAACTCAGTATGTTAAATAAGTTGAGAAAAGCTACCCTATGCTTTTCCAATGCTTAATCTTTTTGGGATAAAACTAATATGAATAAAAAACACCTTAAAGCACCAATGGCCTCGCAGTTCACCACCAGACTTCTTCCTCAGTCCACATACAAGGTGGAGGGTTCTGAGCCGTGCCAAATCTCCAACACAATTGGGGGGTTCTGTGTGTGGTGTCAGCAGGGTTATTTTTTTCCTTGTCACTGCCTCTGATGGCTGTGAATCACTGTTACTGGCAGGGTTGAGTTCAGAGATAATGAAGAAAAAGCATCTTATTGCTTATTGCACCAAAAAAATTAAAGTGAGAACACAATTAGATGAAATGAAAAAAATAACTTGAAATGTAAGGGATGAAGGCCAAAGTAATACATGATGAAATCTTGAATAGGTCATGTTCCGCGTCAGTACTGCCTGCCGAACAGAACAAAATATTACAGCGCACACATACAAAAATGACATTTAACTCCTGCAAGGCTATTTAAAACACCTGAACATTTTCAAAAATATGGGGATTTAGTCGCACCATATGGCTACCCCATTATCAGTGGGTTCCTACGCTATTTATAGAATGAAGGATCCTGCTTTTCTGAACCATGGGAGAAATACACTCCTCTATACGGGAGAACTAAAGGACTCCTCCTATATTACAGATGGACACTAATAAGAGGTAATGGTGGGAGGATGGGATGCTCCTTGGTAAGTAATGGGGTACTTTGATGCAGTAAGTGAGCTTAAGCACCATATAGCCATATTTTGTGACTAAATCCCCATATTTTTGGAAAATGTTCAGGTGTTTTAACCACGTTCTGTTTTTAAAGATGGATATCTCGGTAACGGCAGCAGCTACTGCCACAACCGAGATATCCATCTTTTCCTTGAGCGGTCCTGTAAACGATAACCGTGGTCTCCATGGTGGATTCGCCGCAAGATCACCATTATCGGCGGGAGTAGAGGAGCCCCCCTCCCGCCGCTCTCCCGCGCCCTCTGCCGCTTCCCGGAGCCGTCGGCAGCGGCGGAGGCGATCGGGTGCTGTCTCCTGCTTGCTGTGGATGCGAGTGAGGACAGGATGGCTCCCACCCGTCCCCATAGAATAGCAGGGCGCAAGTGATGTCAAAACGTCACTTCCGCCCATGCTTCTTAAAGTCATATTTTCTTGTTGTCATTTTTTTAAATGCATTTTTTTTTTTTTTTGCATTTCTAAGTCCAAATATGAGATCTGAGGTCTTTTTGACCCCAGATGTCATATTTAAGAGGACCTGCCATGCTTGTTTATATTACAAGGGATGTTTACATTCCTTGTAATAGGAATAAAAGTGATCCATTTAAATAAAAATAAATAACAAAACAAAAAAAAAATTTTTTTAAAGCTCCCCGTACCGACGAGCTTGCGCACAGAAGCGAATGCATACACCAGTAGCGCCTGCATATGAAAACGGTGTTCAAACCACACAAGTGAGGTATCACCACGATCATTAGAGTGAGAGCATTAATTCTAGCCCTAGACCTTCTCTGTAGCTCAAAAGATGCAACCTATAGAATTTTTTAAATGTCGCCTATGGAGATTTTTAAGGATAAAAGTTTGACGCCATTCCACGAGCGGGCGCAATTTTGAAGCGTGACATGTTGGGTATCATTTTACTCGGCGTAACATTATCTTTCACAATATATAAAAAAATTGGGCTACCTTTACTGTTGTCTTATTTTTTAATTCAAAAAAGTGACACGGGGGGCGACGTGACCTATCATGAAACGCGTTGGGCGGAATGAGCGGCTTGCTGACGTCGTCACCCTCATCTGCTCATTTTCCATTTGGACGGGTTTTCCTGTTTGCGTCCGGCGCAACAGGTTTATTGCTGAAAAACGATGTATTATTAAAATCAATTATTAATAAGACACTAACAGCGCTAAATAAAGCCTTTAAATCTGGCTTATGAGTCAATCCCCCATATTCTGCAAATGTAATTGGGACTGTAAATATATTCTGATAAATGTCCAAAAATGAATAAATAAATGGTTAACACTCAAGAGCTCCCAATAGTCCCATAAAGGTGAGTCCAAACCACTTCCTCAGATACCGATCGTCTCAATCTCATTGGAAGGAAAGCTATGGGTGTAGGCACTGATCTGCTCCTATGTTGAAAAAGATCTCTCTGTGCTGTCCCCCTTATGGTTTTGTACTCACCAGATTGTAGTAGGTTGAAAGCATTGGATATAACTACTTGCAGCAATCACACATCGGCACTCCTCCTATGGTGTGTGGTGGTAGTAATCTTATGCTGTGAGATATGTAGCTCGGCAGACATGCAGGGAAAAAAGAAACTTTGCATAGTGTAAAATCCTTTTTTATTTTAATATTGGCACCCCTGCTACCCGCTCATGCTTACACAATAAAAGATATAAAAAAGCTTGTCGTATGGGCCGCTGCCTCTGCTCACTCAGAAATATGGCTCCAAAGTTTTACCACAATATCCCCTTCGTGAGTCCCGGGTAGATGCAAACTGCCTCACAAGCTGGATTGTTGTGTAGCCACGCCCTGACGCGTTTCGTGATAGGTCCACCTCTTCAGAGGGCGTTTAAGGTTTAAGGCTGGTCTTATATCCATGCTGGTCTAGGTCCTAACCACACAGGACCATTGGCTCTGGTAAGCAGTTTTGCATTATGGTGGTGGAATTCACTTGAAGTGGTTGATCCCAGGAAGAAAGCATAGCTGATATCTTGGAACATCACTGGGTGTTTATTCACATCAGTTTTATGGACTTTTATGATTATATATACATATATATATATATATATATATATATATATATATATATATATATATATATATATATATATATATATATATATATACAATTTCTATGCAATTTTGGTTGTTCTCTTGGACTTCACCTTGTGCATTTTTTCATATCCTTACAAGTTTACTGTCACTTAACTAATGTCATTAGCTTATGCTTTATGGTTTGTTTATCATCCAATTTATGATTTTAATTTGGTATTATTTGTGCACTTTAATCATTTATAATAAGTTCACGGTTTATGCTCATTTAATTTATTTCCACGTTTGGGGTGGGGGTGATTGAGTCACCTTCCCCGCAAAGGTGGTCCTGACACTAGAGCAACTATATATATTTTTCTCACTTCTTTTCACTGTTATGTTATCAGGTTAGTTGCTGCTTACCTATTAGAGCTTCAGGCCATCCCAAAACCTTTATTATCTTAGCACAGTTTCTTTTTCAATTTTTCCAGCTGCGCTAAACCACAAGTCAAAATGAGCCCTTACAGTAATCACCCTTCTTCCAAACAATATATATATTTTTTTAAATGAACACTACTTTTAAAAACACCCACCTGCAATAAAGAGATGTAAATATATAGTATAATGAATATATGGCTGCATGTTACACCTGCACACATGGTTCACATTCCAGTGTGAAACACCAGATAATATTGTTATAATATACCTTACATGTCCCTAGCTACATGATGTATTCTATAGCACCTTTCATTTCCAAGCAGTCACCTCCTTTTCCCCTAAAATAACCCCTGTTATTTCTACAGTACCCCACAACTCTCCTCCCACCACCCACTCCTGCAACTGTTAAAAAATCTGATTTCTTTTGACAGCACTTTATTCCCATCCCTTCCACCTTTCTTTCTCCTCATCTCCCTTCTGTCTCCCTCTGATTGCTACAGTGCCAGAGAGCCTCATTTCATTTCTCCAGGACCCCTAGATGTCTCACTCTGCTTGGTGCAGTGTCAGTAAGTCTCCTTTCTCTTCCCATAGCCCCCTACTTTCTTCCTCTGCGTGCTGCAGTAAAAGGCCTCTTTCTCTTTACCTTGGCTTTTATGCCGCATACACACGACCGGTTTTTCCGTCTGAATAAACTCCGACGGGTTTTTCCAACAGAATTCCGCTTAAGCTGTCTTCCATACACACGAACACACTAAATTCCGACGGTCAAAAACGCGGTGACGTACAACACTACGACAAGCCTAGAAAAATGAAGTTCAGTGCATCCAAACATGTGTCGAATTGTTTCCAAGCATGCATGGAATTTCCGTCTGAAAAAAGAGAACATGTTCTCTTTCTAAGTCTGTCTGAATTTCCGACGAAAAAAGTCCGATGGGGCATACACACGGTCGAAAATATACGGAAAAAATTCCATCTAACTTTTCCTATCGGAAATTCTGACCGTGTGTACATGGCATAAAATGTCTCGCTCTGCTTGCTGTAATGTCAAACAGCCCCCCTTTCCTTTCCCTCTAACCAGTGCTTTAACTGGGCCGGAACGCGGCGGTACTCAGTACCGCCACTTCCAAAAATGGCCCTGGAGAGTACCAGCACCTCTCCGTGCGCCCAGTACGTGGGTTTCCTGTACCGGAACGCAGCCCCAGGCCAGGAATATGATGATCAGTGGCGGAACTACCGCCATAGCGACCCACGCGGGCGCTATGGGGCCCCGCAGCCGAGTGGGGCCCGCTGATGGGGAGGCAGATCGGTGCGCTTTGACAGTTACAGAACCGATGCTGTGTATCTCTCCCTCCTGTCGGCATCATTTCTGTAACTGTCACAGCGCACCGATCTGCCTCCCTGTTCTAGCCACATGTGATCCGCCTATAGGTGCCTGGTCTCCCCCCAGCGCTGCCTGCTTTCCTCTCCCTAAAAGCTGGGGGACACTGTGAGAGCGGGGGAGGGCTTTCCTGTCTTAATGCACAGGCACTTCTGTGAACTGCCCAGGGGTCCTAGGTGCATGGGGGGCCTTTGAAGTTTCCTCCCAGCAGGTTCGGGCAGCAGTGGTAACAGGTCTCCTCACGTTGGCTTTACAGGTCAGTTCTGGCTGTGTCTGCAATGCTCTCTCTCTCTCCCTGGCATCTTCCTCCCTTCCTCAGCCACTATCTGGCCGGCCGTCCTGCTCCCTGTCGTCCTCACACAGATCCATTCATCTTTGCCTGTCACACTGCTCCTCTCAGATGGTTGTTATCTCTCCCCCTCCCTTCCCTGACTTTTCCCTGCAGACACTTTACCTTCACACATGTGTGTGTGTGTGTCCCAGGATCTACAAACATTACAAATGTCTGGAACAGTGGCGGCTGGTGCTCAAAATTGGGGGGGGGGGGGTGCAAAAAAAAATAAAAATTGAAGCCTCACTGTGCCCATCACATGCAACCACTGTGCCATGCCACCAAATGCAGCCACTGTGCCATCAATTGTCACCACTGTGCCATGCCATCAAACAGCAACTGTGCCATCAATTGTCACCACTGTGCCATGCCATCAAACGCAGCTACTGTGCCATCAAACGCAGCCACTGTGCCATCAATTGTCACCACTGTGCCATGCCATCAAACGCAGTCACTGTGCCATGCCATCAAACACAGCCACTGTTCCATCAATTGTCACCACTGTGCCATGCCATCAAATGCAACCACTGTGCCCCTCAATTGTTGCCACTGTGCCAATTGTCACCACTGTGCCCTTTAATTGTCACCACTGTGCCCCATGATGCCACTGTGCCCATTGTCACCACTGTGCCCCATGATGCCACTGTGCCCATTGTCACCACTGTGCCCCATGATGCCACTGTGCCAATTGTCACCTCTGTGCCCTTTGTCACCACTGTGCCCATTGTCGCCCCTTTCCCTGTAAAAAGCACTTACCTGAAGCTTCCATGTCCTCCCTCGATGTCTTCTGCCGCCGTGGTGAAGCTTCAGCCAATCAGGTTTACTGTTTACTGTTCTATGGTTAGTATGTTATTATAATTTTTATAATTTATTTTATGTACATTTTGTACAACATTTTGTTCAATACCCTTTTGCACATTTTATTTATGTTCAGTAGCTCTTTCTACAGTAGCTCTTTTTCAGGGTACTTTCTAAGGGTATTTTCATGTTCAGTATTGGGGGGGGGGGAGCACCGGCGCCTAATAGAGTACCGGCACCTCTTTTGGCCCACTTAAAGCACTGCCTCTAACCCTAGATGTCTCACTATGCTCGCTGCCGGTGCCAGACCATTCCTTTTATCTACCCTTTTCCCCCTTGATATCTCACTTTGCTTGCTGCAGTAAGTGAAAGCCTCCTTTCTCTTCCCTTGGCCTCATGCTTTCTCTCTCTGCTTGCTGCTATGCCAGATACTGTAGCCCCTTTTTCTTTCTCTCACCTCCCCTAGATATCCCAAACTGCTTGTTGCAGTGCCAAATGTTACTACATACTGTTTTTTTTTTAAACTGTTGGGGCAAAATAAATGTAACGTTTTCCCCTCCAGACATTTGTGCAAGACATTATTCAATTTTTAAATATAAAGTTATACTTATTATATTCCTTAGCTCTGTGGCAGCTGTCACTACAGTAGTCTTTAATCTCACATTGTAATTTTGGCTGGCCCTTGACTTTATCATGCACAATGCAGTGCCATTGCCATTGATAGCCACTGATTCTGCAGTATACGTGATAAAAGGAAACAATTTTCAGAAAGGGTCATCACAACCATAACCATTTAAATAAGCCTGCTGATCCATGGGGTAAGGTAGGCATTCCTGTCTAGATAAAAAGCCATAGTATAGAGTACTTATATTGTATTGTGCATATGTGGAATAAGGATAGGGTGGGCACTTTAAAGATTGTGTTAATTTAGCTTGAGTAAATATGTTCTCAAATTATATACACATAAACCTCAGTTTAAAATAGAAATACAGGCGGTCCCCTACTTACAAACAACTCCTACTTACAAACGGAGGAAGACAACAGGAAGTGAGAGGAAATCTCCCCCTAGGAAGGTAAATTCTCTCCTGTGAGGCCGCGTACACACGGTCGTTCCAAACCGATGAGAATGGTCCTACGGACCTTTTTCATCGGTTCACCGCTGAAGTGGGCTGATGGTCTGATGTGCGTACACACCATCAGTTCAAAAACCGATCGGGTCAGAACGCGGTGACGTCTAACAAACGACGTGCTGAAAAAAACAAAGTTCAATGCTTCCAAGCATGCGTCGACTTGATTCTGAGCATGCACGGGTTTTGAACCGATGCTTTTGTGTACTAATCATCGGTTTGGACCTATCTGGCATCGGTCCATCGGTTCGATTTTAAAGCAAGTTCTAACATTTTTGACCGAAGGACAACGGACCGATGGGCCGTACACACGGTCGGTTTGGACCGATGAAACTGGACTTCAGGCCGTTTTCATCGGTTTGGACTGACCGTGTGTACGCGGCCTAAGAGTTATTATGGAAAAAACGTGCCTCCTCTACACTGATGCTTTTTCACCAGTCCTTGTTTCCCTAATAACCCAAAATGTTCTAAATCCAATTGTCATTGGGACAGAAAGTGAGGTGCAATCTTCTGAACAGATGCGCACAGACAGCAAAACAAATGTTACAGGGATGATAACCCTTCTCTATGTTTTCCAAAAAGCTTAAAAATGTATTTTGTGGCTGGAGCTACACTTAAAAAATATACCTATTCCAACTCACAAACATATTCAACTTAAGAACAAGCCTACTCCCTTATAAAGGTTGCCACATTTTTTTGCACAATTATACTTTAGTATTGAAATGTGTACACCCATTTTATTATGTGTTGATTGTAGTTGTTTGCAATACATTTCTGTAATTATTTTATCTAATAAAAGTTTAACATTTTTTAATGGTTTTTCACATCATCAAGATTATTTACTGAAAAGTGAAATAGATGTAAAATGTGATTAGAAAATATGTTTTATTAGGACATTATTAAGACATTGGATTGAAAACAAAACCAACAAGGAATGAAAAAAATAATACACTATTTGATATACTAATTGGTCTTAGACAATGATGGATAAGCAGTAACACTCACCCAAAACCTTGAACTACTATCATCCATCTCTCTTCTAAACTCTACAACTTCCCTCCCTGTTCACACCTACAATGCCTCACCAATGGTCATGCATGGTAGAGAATGCAGCCAAAGAAATGGCAAACATAAGTGGCTTCAGGGACTGGTCATGCAGCCAGGAGTAAAGAATAAGGTAAGCATTACAAATTATTCCTATTTTTCTAGACAAAACAAGCACAAAAAAAATCATTTAGCCCTTCCAGGGTTAGGAAGCCAATAGTTATTCCTAAATAGAAAAATATAGTACGATGTACAGTAGTACAATGTCATGGGCCATTGACATTCTGATGTACAGAAGGGAGAATTCTGCAAAGAGGACTAAGGTATATAACTTTTAGTTGCATGGTCCCTTACAATTTGGAGTGGGAGGGCCAGTGTTGTACCTAAGGGGGTGCAAGGGTGCAGCCCACCCTGGGTGCCACAGCTCTAAGGGTGCCACTTCTGATCAAGTATAATGCTGTAGCAGCAACTGGACCCTGGACTAGTTGGGGGGTACCTAGAGTTCCCAAGCTAGGAGAGGGGGTGCCTTAGGGCTCTGGACTAAGAGAATGGGAGCCTGGAGGCCTTGGACTAGGAAAGAGGGTGTCTGAAGGACCTGCCAGATTAAGGGAGAAAGAGTCTGGACCTAAAGTCTGGACGGAGGGAGAGCCTGCCTGAGCCCTGGAGGGCGAGCATAGAGTTGGTGAGTTCACAACATTCATAGGAATATTTATCAATTGTCGCAAGTAATGCCAAACAGTATCAGAAAGACAGGTTGTGTGAGAGATTTATTAAATAGCTGACTTCTCCTTTTTCCTGCTATCTGGCCTACATGCGAATTAGGCTTCGTTCACACGGTGTGTATGCAACCGTGTCTCGTGTGACAGCCATACACCATATGCGGATGCACAGGTGTTCTGTGCATCCCTTAGTAAGTAAATTGGGATGCAACGGCTGTACGGACATAGTTGCATGTTAAAATGTGACATGCGGGCAGGAACAGGTGCACAGATACAAACTCACTCACTTCTATTGGCTGCCAGCATGCAGCTCTGAGGTGTATGCAGATACAGCAAATAGCAGCTCAGCACGGAGGACGTGTCTTAGTGTCCGTCTGAATGAGCCCTTAGGGGAAATTATCAAAATCTGGAGCAGCTGTTAATGGCAACCAATTAGCTTATAGCTTTCATTTTGAAGGCTGAAGGAAAAAGCTGATTGCTTGCCATGCACAGCTGCTCTAGATTCTGGCTACTCCGTTCTTGATGAATTCCCCCAACTGTGTTTTACAATTCATGCTCCTGACTACTGCACTCTAAGTACATCAAATTCTTTGTTAAGGTTGACTGTGTGTAGAAAAGCATATGTAATAGACCAATTTTATTTTATTTTAATGAGTGCACTGAGGTTTGTACATGTCTGTTACATGCTCACTTGTGGCACAGCCAATAAAGCATGTGCTCCATTTAAGCCCCTCCCACTGTTGACACAATTTGACCACACCCACAATTTGTCATTATACTTTTTTTTTACCAGTCCTGGGTGCCAGATGTGTTGGGTATGCAACTGGGGAGGGCAACTAATTTTAACCACTTTATTTTTGTACAAATATTAGTTCTTAAGAGAAGCTGGAAGCTGCAACTGCGGCTCTCTTGGGTTTAGGAGTTGTACCTTCACGGAATCCATTCTTGAACCTGCGGTACACAAACTTCAGATGTCTCATGAGGCCGATTCCGGTGGTGTTGCGTCTCTTGGCCTTGGCACTCCAGTTGTACTTTCTCTTGCGCTTAGCTGGGTAGCCACACTTGCCACAGATGGACTTCTGTAAATGGAAGGCTTTAGAGCCACATCGACGGCGCAGAGTGTGCATCTTATTGCGGTGCTTTCCGAATGACGATGTTCCCTTCGTCATCTTCCCCAGTGGCCGAGACGATAGAGACCCCTTTTTTTATTAAAAACAACAGAAAGACTCTATTGAATAACTAACTTACTTAATTTTTATATTTAATAGCAATTTGTGTAGGCATGGGAGAATTTTTTATAGTACATTTTTAAAAGAAATATACAAATGTATAATTTATATTTTAATAAATGCTTTGACAAAATTAAAAACAAATAAAGTTATAACTTTGTAACTATAGAATTTTTTCATGTGCAGAGAGCATAGACAAGTGCAAGATTGTTGCCAAAATGTGAAAAACAGACAGAGAAAACAACTGTCGGTACAAAGCATAGAAAGCATAGAAGTACCAAATCCATAATGCTGGACACTCTTTGTCAGAGACAGAAAACATGGTTTGACAAAGATGTATTAAATAAAAATCACTGTGCCTTTAGATTTTGTGATTAACTGTATTGCCACTGACAAATATTTTAGATGTAAGCAAAATGCCCTTGAACTTGTTCAGATTGAAAGTAATTTATCTTTTTGGTTTTATTTTGCAGAAAACTGTACATGCAATATTTTATACTTTGACCTGGAGAGTCAAACTGCCCATCTTTGGTCAATGCTATGGGATTTCTCCTCACTTGTTCAATGACGTCTAGCCTATTAGGTTGCCAATCATAACTGAGAGCAAGACCGTTTATTTTCATAATGGGTGAATTTGCTGAATCCACAAAGCCCTGTAAGTGTTAACATAGACTAAATTTTTTTGAAAATTTGAGCCAGAATAAAGAATACCAGCAGACAGAAGAAGATTGACAATTGGCATTTTTCCAATAAGCTCTTGATGTTAGATTCAGAGCACGCTCTGCTGACTAGAGACAAATCCATTGTACATGGTTCTTGCATTCCTTCAAGTTCCAAGAGCGCCTGTACTGTATGTTTAGTTTCACCTTGTTGTAAAACTCCTGCTGCTAGATTTTACATCTCCTGTCCATGTCACTATGTAGTAACTGTTGGCTTGTAGCAGGACCTTGGAGCAGAGGAGCTTTGCACTTTGTATTGAATAACGACTGTCTCGGTGTTAGTGGACAAAAAATTCCCTGGTACCAAATTTATCAAATTCAGACAGTTTATGGTGTTTGCCTGGGAAATAATAGGTGGATGTTCCCACAGTTCTCACATCCCATTTAGTTTTTAGTTTCTGTGGTATTCAAAACCAGTAGAAGACAGTTTTGGAGATGCTTGCATTGATATGCACTGTTGACTATACCTCTAGCATATCTATACTCAGATGTTGCTGTAATGCCAAAGAAGTTTATCCATATGGTTATGAGTGAAGAATCTCTTCTTCTGGGTACCTGGAAAGGTTTTGTGAGATTGTTGCAATTTCTGGACTTACTGTGCCAGATGAAGAGGTTGGCTGCTTGCTGCATATGCGATATGCTCCTAGTTTTTGAGATTGTAAAATATTTGGTAATGCCCAACTCCAGGATATTAGCAACTCCCCTAACAGCCTCCTCCCCACACACCCCACACCAACAGCTGGTATAAAAACAAAAAACGGTCCAAATACCCATTTTACTTAAAGTGGATGTAAAGTTGTAAAAATAGAAATAAGGAACAGACAGGCTCTTTGTTGGGGGGAAGAAGATTCCAGGGAGAAGATGGCAGCTCTGTAAAGGACCTCCTGGCATCAGACCTTTGTAACAGAGGTACAGTGCCTTGAAAAAGTACTCATACCCCTTGAAATTTTCCACATTTTGTCATGTTACAACCAAAAAAGTAAGGCCCTGTACACACGATCAGTCAAAACTGATGAAAACGGACTGAAGGTAGGCACATCAGACCATCAGTCAGTCAAGCTGACTGATGGTCTGATGTGCCTACACACCATCAGTTCAAAAACCGATCGAGTCCAACGCGGTGACGTAAAACACAACGACGTGCTGAAAAAAACTAAGTTCAATGCTTCTAAGCATGCGTCGACTTGATTCTGAACATGCGTGGGTTTTGAACCGATGCTTTTACGTACTAACCATCGGTTTTGACCTATCAGTTATCAGTCCATCAGTTCAATTTTAAAGCAAGTTCTATTTTTTTGACCCAAGGATAACTGACTGATGGCGCCTACACACGGTCGGTTTGGACTGATGAAACGGATCGTTCAGTCCGTTTTCATCAGTTTGGACTGATCGTGTGTACAGGGCCTAAATTTATTTTATTGGGGTTTTATGTGATAGACCAATACAAAGTGGCACATAATTGTAAAGTGGAATGAAAATTATAAATGGTTTTGAATAATAAAAAATAAAATATGTAAAAGGTGTGGCATTCATTTGTAGTTAGCCCTCTTTACTCTAATACCCCTAAATAAAAAAATTCAGAATCATTCACCTTCAGAAGTCACCTAATTAGTAAATAGAATACACCTGTGTGTTAGTTTGTTAGAGAACCTTAGTGAACTAACAGCATCATGAAGGCCAAGGAACACACCAGAAAAGTCAAGGATAAAGTTGTTTAGACATTTAAAGCAGGGTTAGGTTATAAAAAATACCCCAAGCTTTGAACATCTCAAGGAGCACTGTTCAATCCATCATCTGAAAATGGAAAGAATATGGTACAGCTGCAAACCTACCAGGACATGGACACCATCTAAACTGACAAGCCAGGCAAGAAGAGCATTAATCAGAGAAGCAGCCAAGAAGCCCATGGTAACTCTGGAGGAGCTGCAGAGATCCAAAATTCAAGTGGGCAAAGCTGTCCACAGGGCAACTATTAGTCATGCACTCTACAAATCTGGCCTTTATGGAAGAGTGGCAAGAAGAATGCCAGTGTTGAAAAAAAGCCATAAGAAGTCCTGTTTGCAGTTTGTGAGAAGTAATGTAAGGGACACAGCAAACGTGTGGAGCAAGATGCTCTGGTCAGATGAAACCAAAATTATAATTTTTTGGCCTAAAAGCAAAACACTATTAGCCAGATTCAGGTACGTTTACGCAGGCGTATCAGTAGATACGCCGTCGTAACTCTGAATCTACGCCGACATTAATTTAAGCGTATTCTGGAAACCAGGGGCCAAATTCTCAAAAACTCTGCGTAACTTAAATTTCAGCAGTTAAGTTACACTGACTTAAAATGTCTACCTAAGTGCCTGATCGTCAAAGCACTTAGTTAGAAATTACACGCTGTGTAACTTAAGTGCCGCCGTCGTAAGGCGGTCCTCCTCTCCTGGGGGCGTTTAAAATTTAAATGAGGCGCGCTCCCGCGCCGGCCGTACTGCGCATGCGTGTGACGTCATTTTCCCGACGTGCAGCGCGCGAACGTAATTAACGCCGGTCGGCTTTGAGAATTTCGACGGGACAACACTAAAGTTGCGACGGGTGAAAAAAAAAGACGCGCCGGGAAAACAAATAATTATAAAAAAAAATGACAGCGTCGCTCAGCATGCATTCCTGAGAGGGAGAACTCCATGCCAATTTTCAAAGAAAAAAACGGCATGGGTTCACCCCCCAGGAGCATACCAGGCCCTTAGGTCTGGTATGGGTTGTAAGGAGACCCCCCCACGCCGAAAAATTGACGTAGGGGGTCCCCCTACAATCCATACCAGACCCGTATCCAAAGCACGCTACCCGGCCGGCCAGGAATGGGAGTGGGGACGAGCGAGCGCCCCCCCCCCCCTCCTGAGCCGTGCCAGGCCGCATACCCTCAACATGGGGGGGTTGGGTGCTCTGGGGCAGGGGGGCGCACTGCGGGCCCCCCCATCCCAGAGCACCCTGTCCCCATGTCGATGAGGACAGGACCTCTTCCCGACAACCCTTGCCATTGGTTGTCGGGGTCTGCGGGCGGAGGCTTATCGGAATCTGGGAGTCCCCTCAAATAAGGGGGCCCCCAGATACCGGCCCCCCACCCTAAGTGAATGGATATGGGGTACATCGTACCCCTATCCATTCACCTGGAGGCAAAAAGTAAAATGTAGTAAACACACAACACAAGGCTTTTTAAAATATTTTATTATTCTGCTCCGGAGGCACCCCCCTGTCTTCGTTATTAGCTCAATTACCAGGGGGGGCTTCTTCTTCCGCTCTCCGGGGGTCTTCTCCGCTCTCCGGGGGTCTTCCGCTCTCCGGGGGTCTTCTCCGCTCTCCGGGGGGGGCTTCTCCGGACTCCGGGGGGCTTCTTCCATCTTCTCCCCTCTTCCGCTGTTGACTCGGCGAACCCCGGTTCTTCTGCAGCTCTCCGGTGCCTTCTTCTTCAGCGCTGGCTGCCTGCTATGTTTGTGTGTTAGCTCGATTTCAAACAGGCAGCCAGCGCGGTCTTCTGTGGCGTCAGGGTCTTCTCTTCCTTTCTTCCGATGTTGCCTCGTCGCCTGTTGTCGCTGCAATGATGGAAGCGCGCCTTGCATCCCATTTATATAGGCATCACCGTCCCATCATGCTCCGGCAGGTACCCACGTGGTGGGTGCCTACCCACGTGCTCCCACCACGTGGGTACCTACCGGAGCATGATGGGACGGTGATGCCTATATAAATGGGATGCAAGGCGCGCTTCCATCATTGCAGCGACAACAGGCGACGAGGCAACATCGGAAGAAAGGAAGAGAAGACCCTGACGCCACAGAAGACCGCGCCGGCTGCCTATTTGAAATCGAGCTAACACACAAACATAGCAGGCAGCCAGCGCTGAAGAAGAAGGCACCGGAGAGCTGCAGAAGAACCGGGGTTCGCCGAGTCAACAGCGGAAGAGGGGAGAAGATGGAAGAAGCCCCCCGGAGTCCGGAGAAGCCCCCCCCGGAGAGCGGAGAAGACCCCCGGAGAGCGGAAGACCCCCGGAGAGCGGAGAAGACCCCGGAGCGCGGAAGAAGAAGCCCCCCCTGGTAATTGAGCAAATAACGAAGACAGGGGGGTGCCTCCGGAGCAGAATAATAAAATATTTTAAAAAGCCTTGTGTTGTGTGTTTACTACATTTTACTTTTTGCCTCCAGGTGAATGGATAGGGGTACGATGTACCCCATATCCATTCACTTAGGGTGGGGGGCCGGTATCTGGGGGCCCCCTTATTTGAGGGGACTCCCAGATTCCGATAAGCCTCCGCCCGCAGACCCCGACAACCAATGGCAAGGGTTGTCGGGAAGAGGTCCTGTCCTCATCGACATGGGGACAGGGTGCTCTGGGGTGGGGGGGCCCGCAGTGCGCCCCCCTGCCCCAGAGCACCCAACCCCCCCATGTTGAGGGCATGCGGCCTGGCACGGCTCAGGAGGGGGGGGGGCGCTCGCTCGTCCCCACTCCCATTCCTGGCCGGCTGGGTAGCGTGCTTTGGATACGGGTCTGGTATGGATTGTAGGGGGACCCCCTACGTCAATTTTTCGGCGTGGGGGGGTCTCCTTACAACCCATACCAGACCTAAGGGCCTGGTATGCTCCTGGGGGGGAACCCATGCCGGTTTTGAATTTAAAAATTGCCGTGGAGTTCTCCCTCGGGAATGCATACCAAATGCCGTCGCTGGAATGGGCCTTTACAAGGTTTGGCTAACTTTCCACATTGTAAAACCAGCCCTAATTTTGCGCCGGCAAATTCGGAACTTAGGCAGAAATCAAAGTGCTGAAATGCTTTGAAAATCTGCTTAAGTCCTCATTTGCATACGCAAAGCTGGATTTCAATGAGAAATGCCCCCAGTGGCGGATGCGGTACTGCATCCTAAAATCTGACCGTGTAAGTGTCTTACACATGTCAGATTTTCTGCCTAACTTTGGAAAAAGCCTTTTGAGAATCGTTTCCAAAGTTAGGCACAGAGATACGCAGGCTGAACAGCAGTTAAGTCTGCGTATCTCTTTTGAGAATTTGGCCCCAGATACACTTAAATTAGGCTAAGATACGAGCGGCATAAGTCTCCTATCTTAGGGTGTAATTTTCCTGCTGGCCGCTAGGTGGCGCTTCCGTTGAGTTTGGTGTATAATATGTAAATGACTAGATACGCCGATTCACGGACGTACGTGCGCCCAGCGCATTTTTTTTACGTCGTTTACGTATGGCTTTTTCCGGCGTAAAGTTATTCTAACAAATAGCTGGCCTAGCCAATGTTAAGTATGGCCGTCGTTCCCGCGTCAAAATTTGAAAATTTTACATTGTTTGCGTAAGTCGTGAATGGGGCTGGACGTAATTTACATTCACGTTGAAACCAATAAGTCCTTGCGGCGTACTTTGGAGCAATGCACACTGGGATATGTATACGGACGGCGCATGCGCCGTTTGTAAAAAGCGTCAATCACGTCGGGTCACCAAACATTAACATAAAACACGCCCCCCCATCCTCATTTGAATTAGGCGCGCTTACGCCGGCCCCATTTACGCTACGCCGCCGTAAGTTAGGAGGCAAGTGCTTTGTGAATACAGTACTTGCCTCTCTGACTTAAGGCGGCGTAGCATAAATACGATACGCTACGCCGCCTTAAAGATATGCGCCCCTACCTGAATCTAGCTATATGTGTGGCGGAAAACATTGCACATAACCCTGATCACACCATTCCCACCGTAAAACATTGTGGTGGCAGCATCATGTTGTGGTAATGCTTTTCTTCAGCAGGGACAGGGAGGTTGGTCAGAGTTGATGGGAGGATGCATTTAGACAAATACAGGGCAATCTTAAAAGAAAACCTGTTAGAGTCTGCAAAAGACTTGAGACTAAGGTGGAGGTTCACCTTCCAACAGGACCATGACCCTAAACATACAGCCAGAGCTACAATGAAATGGTTTCGATTAAAGCATATTCATGTGTTAGAATAGTCCAGTCTAAGTCCAGACCTAAATCCAATTGAGAATTTGTGTCAAGACTTGAAAATTTCTGTTCACCGACACTCTCCATCCAAGCTGACATAGCTTGAGCTATTTTGCAAAGAAGAATGGGCAAATGCATGCCACACTTTTTACATATTTATTTGTGAACATTTTTAAAAATGATTTATCATTTTTCTTTCACTTCACAATTATGTGCCACTTTGTGTTGGTCTATCACATAAAATCCTGATAAAATGTATACATATTTTTGATTGTAACATGACACAATGTGGGAAATTTCAAGGGGGTATGAATACTTCTGTAAGTATCACTGCCTTTAGTTTCACTTGAAGTCACATGATGATCTTTCTCTCTTCTTCTGTTTACTTTCTGGGGTCCTTCTTTGGGTGCCCACATCGCTGCCTGCTTGATGTGCACACCTCCTATTGGTGGAGGCAACACTTCCAGTGGCCAAGTCCTCTCTCACTCGAGAGGCAGGGGAACTCAAGGAGACAGAGAGAGGACCAGTGCCCAATAAGACAATGCACATGGAAAAATGCCTGGTCCCCAGGGCAGGATATTAGCTTTTCTAGGAAACTGATCCATTGCACTGCAGAATGATTTAGGAGGTGGAATCAAGACTGAGGAGTAACATAATTGATGCACAACGCACAATGTACATTTCCTTTTTTTCTGGAGTTGGGATATAATAACTCATACATCTGAACACTTGTGTAGCCAAGCTGCATCAACAATTTACCTCTTAATTCTTTATGCTTTGAAAAAACATGAAGGACATATTCCTCATCCTTCTTTACCCATCTAGACAGGCAGCCATGGACAAAGCATTTAGGTATCCAAAGTATAAATAACCATACTCACTTTTTATCTGTATACTTGTTTATTGATATAAATAATGATAAAATTAAATTCAACAATATAATGTATAGCACATTGATTCACACGCTAGTAATGTTATTGTGCTCATAAATTTACCATTGTGATTATCCAACCTAATACACTCAGAACAGGCACATGGGTGTGTGATGCCCTGTACACACGATCGGTTCATCCGATAAAAAAGGACCGATGGATTTTTTCATCAGATATCCGATGAAGCTGACTTTCATCAGTCTTGCTTACACACCGTCAGCTAAAAATCCATTTGTGTCCAACGAGGTGACGTAAAACACTACAACGTGCTGAGAAAAATGAAGTTCAATGCTTCCGAGCATGCGGCGACTTGATTCTGAGCATGCATGGATTTTTAACCGATGGACTTGCTCACAGACGATCGTTTTTTTCTATCGTTTTTTTAACCATCAGATAATTTTAAAACAGGTTCTAAGTTTTTTCACCGATGGAAAAAAAAACGATGGGGCCCACACACGAACGGTCCATCGGACCGTTTTCATCAGACGAACCGATCGTGTGTACGCGGCAATAAAGGTCAAAAAATGAAAAAACATGTTGTTTCACAAATAGCATTTAACAGATTTAAAAGTTTTTAAGAAAATAATTAAAAAACAATACAAGAATTAAACATTTTACAGTAGACTCATAACTCATTTCAGTTATGTTCTTATAGATAAAATAAGGCAATTTTTTCATTAATAAACAAGAATCAGTATGTGTACAACAAAATAGGAGCGTTACAGTTTTTGTCAAAGCCCCACTCTGGCTTGTTGACTATTAGCTAGATTCAGGTAGGCAGGCTTATCCTTGCTGCGGTGTAGTGTATCGTGTTTACACTACACGGCCGTAAGTTAGCGAGGCAAGTACATGATTCACAAAGTACTTGCCTGCTAAGTTACGGCGGCGTAGCGCAAATGCGGCGGGCGTAAGCGTGCCTAATTCAAAATAGGCTGAGGGGGCGTGTTTTATGTTAATTTGGGTTGACCTGACGTGATTGACGTTTTTTTGGAACGGCGCCGTCCGTGTACATATCCCAGTGTGCATTGCGGCTAAGTACGCTGCACGGTCCTATTGGTTTTGACGTGGATGTAAATTAAGTAAATCCCTATTCACGGACGACTTACGCAAACGACGTAAAGTTTTCAAATTTCGAGGCGGGAACGACGGCCATACTTAACATTACTATTCCAGCTATTTGATGGAATAACTTTAGGCCTGATAATGCGTTACGTAAACGGCGTATCTGTACTGCTTTGGCCGGGCGTACGTTCGTGAATAGGCATATCTAGTGATTTACATATTCTACGCCGACCGCAATGGAAGCGCCACCTAGCGGTCAGCCTAAAAATTACACTTTAGGATACGACGGTGTAAGACACTTACGCCGCTCGTATCTGAGCCTAATTTAAGCGTATCTGGTTACCAGAATACGCTTAAATTAGCGCCGGCTCACATTCAGACTTAGGCTGGCGTATCTACTGATACGCCAGCCTAAGTCTTTCTGAATCCACCTACTTGTCTATATGGTAAGGAATAAGGTGAAATACTAGCTAGTTAGTACTAACTCATGCAGGCTTCCTCGGTGCTGAATGACAGTTACCATGATGCTGATTGTCTACTGTATGCCACTTCTCTGGATGTATACTCTCCAACATCATAGCCTACAATGCAGGAGCAGCAGTCCTCCACTGCCCAAATTCTGGCATGTTAAAGAGCATAGAAGAACACTGACTAGCGGTGGAGAGAAGAATATAGTAAGAATACATGAAGTATCATGAGAACTTCTCAGAATAGCTACATTTTATAACAGCTTGGAGTTGGGCATTAACTTTTATTTGATTTTATTCTACAAACAGCTATATTTGATCACTTATATTAAAGTTAAAATTGTGTGTTCTGTTTAAATATTTATCTTATTGTAAAACAAATTGGCATAAAACACTGCACTTTAACATACAGTACTAAACATTGTTTTAATGAATATTGTACCAGGTAATCAGACCAGCTGTCAATAATGTCCTTTGCATATTGCTATAATAACCTTTTTATTTCTTTCCTGCACATAATGCCCAACAGCATACTGTCAACTCTCCTCTCCTGTATATATTGTCCTCTGTCATACCTATTAAAAACCTCTCCTGCACATCCTGGTCCCTGTAATAATCTCCACAATCCTACCTTCCACAAAATTCCACCAGAACTCCTATCGGGCCCTTTGCTGATAGTACCTTTTTGTACATTGGATGCATGCAATGGTATTAATCTTTTTTTTATAAAAAGCTTGTATTATTTCTATAATGGCGTAGATCTGTATGTTTATGGTTAATTTTATATGCAGGTTGCCGTAGTTCCTCTGCTCCAAATTACTTTGATTACATAACTAGTATTCCCCAGGAAGGGAACCCCCTCTGTTCACAGAGGCCCTGTCCTGGGTGGAGGCACTGCCAACTTTATTATCAAACTCCACTTATTGAAGGTCCTGGTTTTCTTATTTACCTACAGGTATAAAACAATATCCTGTTTGGGAAGGGGGGGGGGGCATTTCTAATTACCACCTTCAAAAGATGGCTACACACTTTATTTTAGAGTGCTTCTGAAGAACCTGTTTCCTCAAGGGAGCATAACAGCCATTTTTGTTAGGCCTGCTAATGCGCCCATTTTCTCTTCCTCCTTCTCAAGGGTACATAGCAGAAATGTTTTATTTTGTCCAAATACATTGGAGTTCGACCCTCCGATGAAATCTAGCATGAACCTACTGGTCATTTTTATCCTCCATCTCAAGGGTGCAAGGGGCCATTTATTTTGGGCCTGCTAATGCACCTTTCTTCTCATTTACCTTCAAGGGCACAAAGCACCCACTTGCTTTTCTATTGCTGCTCTTACACTTTTCCTCCTCCTCCGCTCCTAATTTCACTATATCTCTGCCAACTGGCTATGGGAGGTCAGGGAATTTTTTTTATGGCTGCTGTCCCCATGGCTGATCCATAAAACTCTGCAGTACTGCTGCAGAGGCAGCTATGGAAGGGTCTTTCTATGGCTCTGCATCAGTAACCAAGATATTCTATTGAAACTAAATTAATTTCTAGCTCTAAAGATAATTGATGTAGATGCTAAAGCAAAAGGTCTTCTATCCATCTTACTTAGTTGTGGCAATCGTATTGGAGGCTAAGCAGATAAAAGCTCAGGAATGTAGTATTTCCTGATTGTCAGCTGAATAGTTTAATGAGAATGCACCAGCTGACTTTAAGACAGCAGTGCCTACAAGCCATCCTATGCTTTATAATCTGTTCCTATAGACCAGTGGTTCTCAACCTCAGTCCTCAAGTACCTCCAACAGTTTGCAGGTTTTGCTTTAAATCAGAGTCAATGACTTGGTATTTTGGACATTTTATCTAAGAGAAATTCCCAAAACATGGGGGTACTTGAGGACTGAGGTTGAGAACCACTGCTATAGACAATTTTTTTTTTTTGAATCAAAAAGCAAGTTTATTGTATACAGATAGGAATACAATCATATAATTGTACACAGACAGATCAACATTATTTGCAGTTTACAGGGAAGAATCAGGATATAATCCTATATCCAACATATCCATAAACAGTACAATCATGAGAAAATGTTATACTTTACAGTACTGCATGTCATATGTAGCATCACCCTGGGAAACGTAATCTGACTGTGTGCAGATGCATCCGACTGCAATCTCAGGAGGTAAAAGAAAGTGAAATAAACTAAAGTTGGAAGGAAAGGGAGGAGGGTAAATAGGAGAGAAGGAGGAAAGAAAAGAGAAGAAGAGGAAAGAAAAAGAAAGAGAAAGAAAGAAAAAGAAAGAAAGAAAGAAAGAAAGAGAAAGAAAGAAAGAAAGAAAGCTGTGGACCTCTATCATATTCTCCGTGCCTTTTTAGGTTCTCCAATAAATGATGTAGCATGTTCCTCTCTCTCTCCCCACCCGCAGCACCATCACACTCCCTTTCACTAAAGTAAGATACTCTATCCCTGTAGCAATCTGTCTCTCACCAATTGCAAGGGACCCAGTCCCGGTACATCCAGCCATGGCTGCCACATAGAGTAAAACTTTTTTAAGGCACCCCGGTGTTGATATGTTAGTTTCTCACGTATTAAAATACTGTTAGCCTGTTTCACCCATTGCGCACCCGTTGGTACCCTAGGGGTGATCCATAGTTTAGCAATCTCCTTGCGGGCAAGATAAAGCAGTCGTAGCACTGCAGTATGGCCATTTGGTGACAGGTCAGGTAGTTCCAAGGCACCAAGGAGGCAGACCACTGGGTCAGTAAGAACTGGTATCTGAAACACCTGAGCTATAGTATCCAGAACAAATTTCCAATACCGAAATAGTTTGGGGCACTTCCACATCATATGCAGCAGATCTCCATTTTGTGCGGTGCATTTAGGGCACAAGGGGGTGTCTCTAAAGCCCCACTTGTGTAGCCTAGCCGGGGTCCTGTACACCCTGTGTAGTAGATATAAGTGGGACAGTCTCTGGGAAGCAGAGACTGAGACTAAGGGGGCAGATGTCAGACACAACTCCCAGGTTTCCCCGTCTATAGGTCCCAAGTCACGCTCCCACCCACGTCTACAAGGAAGTTTACTGGCATCATGTGTATGTTGAAGTAGCCTTGCATAGACCCGTGAAATCATGCCATTTCTATCCTCCGTGGAGAGCACATCTCTCATCAACGGGTGTGCTGTCACAACTAACGGGGAGAGTCTACTCTCGCACTGTACTGCGTGTCTCAACTGTAGATATTGATAGAATTGAGTGTTATGTAAGCCAAAGTCCTCTTTCATGGCAGCAAAAGTTTTAAAGACATTACCAGAGAACAACTGGGTGACGTAATGTATCCCAAGAATTTCCCATGAGCCGAAGCCCTTCAGAATAAAGAGTTCCCCCAGGTATTTATTTCTCCAGATTGGAGTGAACTGGCAGATTGATTTAAGTTTAAAAATACTTCTCACATACTTCCATAGTTTGTTCAACAGGCCTATTGTGGGAAAAGTATCAGGGAACTGGGTAAGACCAGCCTCCAGATACACCAGAGCCGGGAGAGCCGAATCCACCGGGACCATCAGTGACCTAATCGGGTCAGAGCTATCTACCACTCCCCAGTTGCCAAGATGTTGGAGTTGCGAGGCTATAAAATAGAATCTAGAGTGTGGGACTGCTAAACCCCCCTGGTCTTTTGTGAGCTGCAGTGAGTGTAGACTAATACGAGGTGATTTACCCCCCCAAATTAATTCCCTAAACTGAGAGTCTATCCGAGTAAACCATCTATGAGTGATCCAGATTGGGGAATTGTGAAAGATGTATAGGAGCTGAGGCGCCCATACCATCTTAATGAGGTTGACCCTACCAGTCACAGATAGTGGCAACTTCCTCCAGGCTGAACATTTTAGGCGGAGTTTCTGTAGCAATGGTGACAGGTTTTTGTCTAGGTAGTTAAGCGGGAATGGCGTGACTTGTATGCCCAAATATCGAAATTCATCCACCACAGCGATGTCCCTTGCGCACTCAGGCAATGGACCCGGCAGGGGATCTAAGGGCATAAGAACAGATTTGTTCCAATTGATAGTGAAACCCGAGAGCTGACCGAAGCCAGCAATCAGGTTCATGACATTTTGTAGAGAGTTGTCTGTGTCTCCCAGGTATATCAGAGTGTCATCAGCGTAGAGGGAAACCACATCTTTCCTAGGCCCTCTCTGAAACCCCACTATGTCCTGCATGTGCCTGATATGTATGGCCAATGGTTCGAGAGCCAGGGCAAACAGCAGGGGCGACAAAGGGCACCCCTGCCGAGTGCCCCTAGCGAGATGAAAGGGTTCTGATACTTCCCCATTGATGCGCATTCTCGCCGTCGGGGAGCTATACAGGAGCTGAACCCATTTCAAAAATGTGGGCCCCACCCCAAACCGAGCCAGGACCTCCCAAAGATAGGGCCATTCTACGCTGTCGAACGCCTTGGCGGCGTCCAACGATAGAACCGCCCTGTTACCCACATTATCTGGGGGGATTTGTAAGTTCAGGAAGAGTCTGCGCAGATTCTGTGAGGTAGACCTCGTTGGAATAAATCCAGACTGATCCCTGTGAATCACCTTTTGTATACATTTCGCCAACCTGCTAGCCAGAGCCCTGGCCAACAGCTTGACATCACATGTCAGAAGCGAAATTGGCCTGTAGGAGTCCGGTGACAAGGGTTCCTTACCGGGCTTCAGCAGAACCACCACAAGGGCCTCATTCATGGATGGGGGGAGGAAACCTGTGTCAAGTGCATGGTTATAGACCTTGAGTAAAGCAGGGAGGAGTTGGGTAGCATATCTTTTGTATACCTCAGATGGTAACCCGTCCGCCCCTGGGGCTCGGCCGTTTTTTCGAGTGTGCCAGTGCTTCTAGTAGTTCCTCCTCAGTCAGAGGGGCATTAAGTAGAGCAACATCTGAGGCAGACAAAGACGGAATGGGGTATTTGTCTAGGAACGAGTGGATTTCGTCCTGAGTGGGATTAACTTTGGAGGAATAGACATCCTGAAAAAAAAGTTTAAAGGCCTCTATAACTTCTTTAGTTGAGTGGCAAGGGGACCCCGCGTGATTCGTGATCGACGCAATGTAAGATGATGACTGTTGTGATCTAGCGAGTAATGCTAACATATGGCCTGTGTTTTCACCTTCTTCAAAGTGACTCTGTTGTAGGAAAAAGCGTTTATTTTCAGCTAACTGCATGGACAGGTCTTTAAGTAAGGTTTGAGTCGCTAACCACGATCTTCTATTATCGTCTGTGGGGTCTGCAATATACTTGGCTTCAGAGGATCGCACCTCCTCTAACACTGACATTTCCCATTGCTTTGTAGACGTTTTAACCTTGGAGATTTCCCTAATAAATTGGCCTCTTAGGAAGGCTTTGGTCGTATCCCATACCACGTCTAATGCTGCAGTGTTCAAGTTTCGTTCAAGAAAATTTGTGAGGAGTTCCGGGATAGGGTCAGGATCTGGGATAAGTGATAGCCAAAAGGGGTTGAGCTTCCAGAGGGTGTTACCCCTGCGGGCCCCACACCTGATGTCTATTGAAAGTGGGGAGTGGTCCGATACCTGTCTGGGGTGATATTGGGAAGACTCCAACATTGGTAAAAGCAGATCATTCCCCAAACCTAGGTCAATTCTGGATAGACATCCAATAGAGGCAGACTGGCAGGAGTAAACTTTGGCCTCTGAATTATA
Organism: Rana temporaria; assembly: GCF_905171775.1. Lineage (NCBI taxonomy): Eukaryota > Metazoa > Chordata > Amphibia > Anura > Ranidae > Rana > Rana temporaria. The sequence goes on from NC_053490.1 coordinate 280,575,562, forward strand.
GACCCTCCAAACATCTGTGAGACCCATTTCCGCCAGTAAACGGGCAAACGGAGTAGGCCCACTCCCTCCCTGCCCCCCCACCCCTCCCCGCGCAGACATCCTATCCCTAGCAGTATCTAGACAATTATTAAAATCCCCGATCACTAATACAGGTATACCCGTAAAGCGGGCCATGAAGTCAGTCAATATCTTCAATATGCTAGATGAAAAAGGAGGGGGAATATAAATTCCAGCCAAAATGCATTTGGTACCGTGTATACAACATAAGATAAAAATATACCTTCCATCCGGATCAATTTGCGTTTTTAGGGCAGTGAACTGTGTGCCCTGCTTGACCAGGATACTCACCCCCCTCGAGTACACTGAGAAAGTGGAATGAAATTGGTGGCTAAATTGCCTTACCGCAAATTGGGGCGTGGAGGTCGGGGGGAGGTGAGTCTCCTGCAGACAAATAATATCAGCAGCTATCCGCCTGATCGTGCGAAGCACGGCCAGGCGTTTAACCGGGTTGTTTAGTCCCCTTACATTCCAGGACATAAATCTAGTCAGTGCAGCCATTGTAGTATAGGAACAGGTAAAACATGTATGGGAATGATAGTACTACAGTGCTGAGTAGCAGGACAGTAGTGCAGACCGGCAAGGAGAACATGGACCCGGACAGTGCATGCGATACATGCGACATTGGTAGCAAAAATAAGGCAGAGGACATCATATAATAGGTACTTGAGGTAGTCACAAGAGAGAGGACAAATTCAGGGTGTGGTCGGAACATGACGGGTAGAAATGGTCCCACAGCAAGGGTGTCCAGTAGGTGAAAAGATAGTAAAAGGGAGAACAAGGTCATATAACCATAGGCCAACATGGCCAAACTTATGTGCCCGTAGGCGAGGTGGGGCCTAAGCCAGATCCACATGGGGGCAACAGTGGAAGTGCACCAAAGCGTTCAAACTTCTCAACAGCTAAAACGAATAGCCCAATTAGTGGAGTGTGGATTAAGCATCAGCAGCTTCTCCGCCTTGGAACAAGAGCAAACAGGTATTTATCAGTAGTAATTGAATCGGTGTATCACCCATCCTGTTGAGCGCGGCGTTGGATACGACCATCCCGGAGTGAGCGTTCCTCTCTGTCCAGCCATTGTGCGGCTGAAGACGGAAGGTCAAAAAAGTGAACGGAGCCCAGCGCTTCTACCCTTAGTTTGGAGGGATATAGCATAGCATACTTTATGTCCAGAGCCCTGAGACGGCGTTTAATGTCTATAAACTTAGCACGTTGCTTTTGTAACTCAGCTGAGAAGTCAGGGAAACAAGAGATTTTTGCATTATCTATCTTCATGGCTTCAGGTTTGAGCCTGGCATTGCGTAGTATAGCATCTCTATCCTTATAATGGAGCAGTTTGAACAGAAAGGGTCTTGGAGGGGCCCCCGGTGGCAGAGGCCGGGAAGGCACTCTATGTGCTCTCTCAACTGAGAATAATGGAGTGAAAGCCTCTTTGCCAAAAGCAGTCACCAGCCAATTTTCAATAAACTCGACAGGGTTCTTTCCTTCAGCTCTTTCAGGCAAACCCACCAGCCTCACGTTATTCCTTCTCATTCTGTTCTCTAATTCCTCTAAACGGGATGAATGCTGAGTAAGGAGATGGTTGTTGTATGAGAGATCCCTTTGCATGGGGGCCATGTCATCCTCTATGGAGCTTATCCTGCCTTCTACAGCAGAGGTTCTTTCCCTCAATTTTTGTGCATCTTGCCTCAGAAATGTTATTTCAGCCTTAACCCCTTTGATGTCAGCAGTCAGGGCAGTTAGGGACGTATTGCATGTGTTAATAGCTGCAAAAATGTCTCTGAGTGAGGGCTCACTATCAGAAGCAGGACTGGGGAGAGACTGCGGCCTAGTGGGGTTGCCATTAGGTGTACTCACGTCACTCCATGTGAATTCCGGGCCTCCGCCATCCTCCAGGGGGACAGTATCGTCCGCATCGGATGAACCCCCGGATCTCTCGTTCTGCCTCTCTGGGTAAGTGCCGGGATCTGTAGCCAGTACTCTGGAAAAGAGCCTCTCCGCTCCATCCCTGTGCTTTTCTTTGGCGGTGCGGGAGGCCTGCGCGCCATCTTGGATCGCCATGCTGTCTGCGGTCCGGGACGTAGTTTGCTTCCTATTCGCCGACATCCTCCTCGGATCTAGGAACGGAGGGCACCGGGGTGGTCAGGGCTCTGTTCTGAAGCGATCGGGCTTCAAAACCAGGCAGGATGGGTGCTGGTAAGGATGGATGTCAGGAGATTCGGCGGAGCGAGCTGAAAGTGCGTCCGGTTACATCAGCTGCCTGGCCACGCCCCCTGCTATAGACAATTTGAAATATGATAACAACAGTCATATAACTCAAACAATAACTCTTGCCCAGACTGTATGTAAAATTGGTAAATACAATTATGTAATTGAAATTGAGAACAGGGTGGCCTCACAAACAATCAACATCTGCCTTGACACATTAGGCCACCACCTTGTGGCTTCAATTAGTAAAAATGTAATGTTGAACATCAGCAAATGTGGCAGTGTGGGTTGGGGGGATATAATGGGGATGGTAGTGATGTACTCTATGGTGTGCGGAGAGCAAATAGAGCTGAATTGAGCATTGACAGATAAAGTATATACAGACATGGAAGGGAGTTTGTGAATTGCTGGAGGCGCAGAACAATAGAAAATGTGCAAAGTCAGGAATGTATGTAAAAAAGCAAGGAACTTCTACAAAGATCAAGCAGGCAAATGAGATAAAAACTGAAATATAGTATTTGTAGAAATATAGAAATATGTTTTGTACAGATATGCATGTTTCTCAGTTTGTTTATATATATATATATATATATATATATATATATATATATATATATATATATATGTGCAGTATATATTTAAAGTGAATATATACAGTATATATACTGTATATATACTGTATGTATATATATATATATATATATATATATATATATATATATATATATATATATATATATATATATATATATACATATATATATATATATATATATATATGTATATATACCGTACTTTATAATGCACCCCTCTGTGAAGTGCTCATAGAATTCTCTGTTTATACAGTAAGACACCAGGAAGTCAGACTAAATAGTCCATACCTACAATGGACGACCAGAACTTCTAGAGCTGTGCATATAACTTCTTAAGTCACCGACAGAGTGTAAAACTGTATTATGCTGTATTCATACCTGAGCATGATTTTCTGCACATTCATGAAACACATGGAAAACATGCATCGTGCTTGCAATGACATTCATTGTTAACAGCACCCCGAATATAGCAAGCAGACACACATCTCTCTGCATGTAAAAATGTATGTAACAAAATGTAACAATTGCATCAAAATGTATGGTTAAAACATTTGCAAACACACAAAAGCTACATAAGCCCAATGAAAATAATGAGCTGCCCTATGAGTGTAGTGCAAAAGCACGCAAAAATGCACATAAAATGTATAAATGTATATTTACTGCAAGCCAAGATGAAGTTACGCCGAGTAAATAGATACCAAACATGTCACGCTTTAAAATTGTGCACACTCATGGAATGGCGCCAAACGTCAGTACTTAAAAATCTCCATAGGTGTTGCTTATTTTTTTTTTACAAGTTACAAATTTAGAGTTACAGAGTAGGTCGAGTGCTAGAATTGTTGCTGGCGCTCTAACACACGCGGCGATACCTCACATGTGTGGTTTGAACGGCATTTACATATGTGGGCGGGACTAACATGTGTGTTCGCTTCTAAACGCGAGCTACCGGGGATAGGGGCGTTTAAATTTTTTTTTATTATTATTTTATTTTTTATTTTACTCGATTTCTTTTATTTTCACACTTTTTTGTCATTTTTTTTTTTATCACTTTTATTCCTATTACAAGGAATGTAAACATACCTTGTAATAGGAATGTTTGTGACAGGTACTCTTTATGGAGAGATGCAGGGTCAATAAGACCCCACATCTCTCCTCCAGGCTGGAAAGCATTAGATCGTGAAAAAAAATTCACCGATCTAATGCTTTCAGCCGCGAATGCGGCTGTGTTTACATTCCAGGACCCGGGCGTGACGTCATAACATCGCGCCCGGGCCTCCGACGATCATAGAGGTGACTGGTGACCATCAGTCTCTGATGGCAAAGAAGAGCCCGGAGAAGCACCGGATGGAGGCGGGAGGGGGGGCGTCCACTCCCGCCGCCTATAAGAACGATCAAGCGGCGGAACCGCCGCTATGATCGTTCTTATGGTGCAGGGATTCGCCGGCTGAAGAGATGGATATCTGAATGATGCCTGTAGCTGCAGGCATCATTCAGATATCCCCACTGAAAGTCCAGGACGTCATATGACGTCCTTGGGCGGGAAGTGGTTAATAAAGGAAGGGTTAATAAAGGAAAAAAAATTCTTTAAAAAAAAAACTTGTCATACTTACCTCCACTGTGCAGTTCGTTTTGCACAGAGTGGTCCTGATTCACGTCTTCTGGGGTCCCTCGGCGGCCGTCTCTGGTCCTCCCCGCAAGAACTCACCACATTCATGCGAGAGAGCTTGCATGGTGATGAGTCCTTGCGGGCGCGCTCCGGTGATACAGCGAGCGGCCATAGTCGCTCAGTGTGTTACACTCGGCCCCGCCCCTCGGCGCGCCGTGTCACTGGATATGATTGACAGCAGCACCAGCCAATAGCTGCGCTGCTCTCAATCCATCCGCTCTAGCCAATCAGCGGCCAGGCTGAGCGGCGAAGAGGATCTCGGGACCGAGCGTGGGACTTTCGAGGGGTCAGGTAAGTAAAACGGGGCTGGGGGGGGGGGCGGCATCATCAGATGTTTTTTCACCTTAATGCATAGATTGCATTAAGGTGAAAAATTATTTTCCTTTACAACTCCTTTAAGGCTTCTCCTCCCTTCCCCCGGCGCATCACGATTCTGGTCTCTTCCTTGCTGTCTGTTGTTCATGCTTGTTTAGCTTGATCAAGTCTGCTCCCCTCTGACTTGTTCCTGTCTTGTTCCCTGCTCTTGTACCCAGTTGTGATTCCCTTCCTTGTATCCTTGCATTCCCCGTACCTTGTATATAGTTGTATTTAGTATTTAGTTTAATTATTTAGTATATAAACAGTAGTTGGGTTAATTTGTTATTTTGTTTGCTGTAGTGGTTTATGTTCTCACTGGTTGCTGTGTATGTGTATTAGTGTGTTTTACTGTAAATAAATATCACTTTAATGATATATCCTTTGTTTGGTCTCAGTGCTCTTCTGTAGCTACGTGTCTGGTCTCCTTAGCTGCTAATTCCTGACAGGTATTTTATTATGTGAATTGTTCTTACACCTATAATGACTCAATTTTCTGCTCTCCACAACAGATACCTTATAGAACCTCACACTTCCAATCATAGCAAAGCAATATTTGTGCATAGGCTTAATTGGGGGGGGGGGGCTTTGTCTCTTTCTGTTCTGTTGGGATTTGTTGCTCCGTTGCTGCTCACCCAGTTTTGTGCCATCATCTTCTTCCATTACATCATCAGAAGCCGGATGTCTCTTTCCTCTCCTCCCCTGATGAAAGCCCTGGGAAGTACTTAGAAGAACTAGCCAACTCCTAATGATATCAGAGAAGAAGATGGTGGTCTGGAACCAGGTGAGCAGCAGATCCCTACAGAACACCACTTGATTTTTTTGGTTTATGTTTGTTGTGGATAAACTAGAAAAAAAGGCAAGAGCAGCGAAAGAAAAAAAAATGGGGGGCAGACTTTGGGTTTGTGAAGGAGTGAAGAATTTGCCCCTTCCTGATTTTTATTTTGCATATTTCTAACACTTAAATGATTCAGATCATCAAATAAATTCAATTATTACATAAAGATAACCCTAGTAAATCCAAGATGCATTTTTTAAATTATTATTTTATTTATTAAGTGAAAAAATCTGTTCAAACCTGCCTGACCCTCTGTGAAAAAGCAATAGCCCCCTCCCATGCTGAATCGTGAATTAACTGTGAATAACCAAAAATTTTTGGAAAGTTGAGTTAAATTTCACTTGCCACACCCATGCCTGATTACTGCCAGTTAAATCAAGAATCACATAAATAGAAGCTGTCTGACAAAGTGAAGCACGCTAACAGATCACAAAAGCCACACATCATGCCACAATCTAAAGAAATTCAAGAACAGATTAGAAACAAACATGTATCGGTCTAGGACGGCTTTCAAAGCCATTTCTTATCCACAAATGGAGATAACTTGGAACAGTGGTGAACCTTCCCAGGAGGAACCGGCCTACAAAAATTACTCCAAGAACATGACGATAACTCATCCAGGAGGTCATAAAATGACCCAGAACAACATCTAAAAAACTGCAGGCCTCACTTGCCTCATATAAGTTCAGTGTTCATGATTCAACCATAAGAAAGAGACTGGGCAACACTGGCATCTATGAGAGAGTTCCAAGGCCAAAGCCACTGCTGACCAAAAAGAACATAAAGGTTCATCTTACATCTACCAAAAAACATCTTGATTATCCCTTTGCAGTTCAAGTGGAATTGGAGGATCCTATTACAGTTGCGGAGCTAGGAGTGGCCCTGGCTCACTCGAAGCTGAAAAAGGCCCCTGGCGGCCTCACCCCGAGCTACTACAAGGTTTTTTTTTTAGGTCTTGTCTCAGCCACTGGTCTCTGCCCTAAATTCGATTACGGATAGATAGTAATTTCCGATCGACACACCGAGAGCCTATATCTCTCTTATTCCATAGGAGGGAAAGGACCCATTGCAATGTGGGAGCTATCACCTGATAGCACTCCTAAATATGGATTTGAAATTATTTGTGAAGATTCTGGCCAATAGGTTGCTCCCACATATTCTGAGTCTCTTTCACACAGACCAAGCAAGCTTTATGCCTTTTCACGAGCCACGTGATAATACCATCCGGGTGGTGAACTCATTGATTTATGCAGCCAGGTCATCGAATAGGCCTCTTCTCTTGCTGTCAACGGACGCAGAGAAAGCCTTTGATTGGGTGAACTGGACCTTCATGCGAACCACCCTAGAACACATTGGTCTCTGGTCATCCATGCTGAATTGGATACTATCTCTATATTCTAACTCCACAGCCTCTGTCAAGGTCAATGAGACCAGATCCACATTTTTTCCACATAAACAATGGCACGCAACAGGGCTGCCCCCTATCCCCTCTGATATTGATACTCACCCAAGAGCCTTAATTACTGTATGTATGGTTCGGGCGGACCCTGACGTAACCGGCTTTTAAAAAGCATTGGGGACGCACAAGGTGACCGCATTTGTGAATGATCAGATTTTTTTTCTGACAGAACCACTTACCTCCCTCCCAAAATTGCTCCAGTCTTTGCAGGAATATGGCGCTCTCTCCTTTTTCCAAATAAACCATCTAAATCATCCATTCTCAACATCAGTGGGGATATGATTAAATTACTATGCCCAGCATTCTCTCTCCACTGGGCAATAGACTTGATTTGCTATCTGGGTGTGTCGCCACTACCCTCCCCTATGGTACCAGTACAAGCCAACCCGAAATTCCCATTTGGACTCAAGAACCCCCACTTTCAACATCTGGTGGCCAGTGGACGACTTTGTCTTTGTGACTACGTGGGCTCTGATGGCCAACTTTCCCCCTCTGCTGGGATTTCTGCCGCAGACCCTCCACTTGGTTTCAGGAGTGCTATTCAGTTGCGCAAATTTCTGCGACCGTGCCTACAGACTTTGGTTGCAACCCGCCTGCTCACGGAACTGGAACACAATTGTTGTTGGGGGAGCCAGATTGTCACGGCCTCTCAATAATTTATGCCGCCCTGACTTGGCCAGCGGAAGGCTATGTACCATCCTTCCTGTCCAAATGGGAGTTCTAGGCACTCAGTTCACTGACTCTCAGAGAGAGAAGATCCTCCACTTTGACTAAATGTCCTGTATAGCTACCAGGATCCAGGAGACGGATTAAAAGATCTTGACCATATGGTACACAGTCAACTCTCAGAGAGGCCGAATAAGAATTACAGTATAAGGCCTCCCTTACAATACAGTTGCTGAATGTGGCCAAGACATGCCCCCCCTGTTGGAGATCGGAGAACACTCCATCAAAATCTCTGTGGTTCTCCAAAGTGAACGAATTGAGAGACATGGAGGGCCTCACTGCTACCTGGCACAGCAGGGATGAGACCTTCTGGGACACCTGGCATCCTTTGAACGATTTTGTGTATACTGATGCCTATCTTCAAGAGGTGGCATAACCGCTCTGACCTCTTATGCCGCGTACACATGACCGTTTTTCATGTCATGCAAAAAAACAAAGTTTTTCTCTACGTGATTCGTTGTGATTCCTCTCAAGCCTGCTTTGCATACACACGTTAATGAAAAAAAACGATCGACCAACCTGCAGTGACGTACAACACATACGTCAACACGTAAGACGGCTGCTTTTGCTGATCCCTGTGTTAGTAAAAGTTTGGTGAGAGATGATTCGCGCTTTCAGCCTTGTGCTTTTCAGTCCGTTACAGAGTGACGCATGTGCTATCTCCATTATGAACACTAGTTTTACCAGAACGAGCGTTCCTGTTTCATACTTGATTCTGAGCATGCAGGTTTTTTTTCCCCTCGGAAAAGCATACACATGAGCTGTTTCAGCGACGAGTAAAAGAACGACGGGAAAAATGGCAAGAAAAAATAGAGCACGTTCTAATTTTTTGGTGGAGCATACACACATTTTCACGACCAATCTAAAAAATGGCAGTTTTATCATCATGAAAAACATGTCGTGTGTACGCGGCATAAGACTCAACGCCACTCGACAGGAGAGAGGCTCTCTCTGCATTCCCTCTTACCTCTTTTTTTTACCCGCTTTGTGAATATTCAATCCCATAATCCCCCCCCCCCCTCTGGCTGATTTCCGTCCTCCATCTTCCTGACTCAGTTATGGGTTCTGTTGTTCGATTAAGATGTTTATCCCTGTCTACATTTCACCTTCTATGTTGTTCCATTACTGGGCAAGACAGGCTCTAGGGAAGCATTACCTGCCATTATGTTAAAAATATTCTAACCCAAGTTACCCCACATCTGTAGCATTTAAATATGTAGATTTTGGGTCTGCAAATAATTGTGTGTTGGGCTCCCCACTGTGATGCATTGACCACTATTCATACAACCGTAATAGCTGTTTATGACCACCTATAATGTGCTATTCTGGGAATGATGTTCCATCCCTTTGCTGATGTGACCCTATATGTATTTTCTGACTGTGATGTTCATTGTTACTGCATACTTTTACTGTAACTTTCTTGGGCAATAAAGGAATTATATAAAAAAAATGCATTTTGTATTTACTCAGGTTATCTTTGTGTAATAATAAAATTTGTTTGATGAGTCAAATATGCAAAATAATAATAATCAGAAAGGGGGAAAATACTTCACAGCATTGTATAAAATTCCAGGGGAGTACCTTTGTATGCAGTAGTTATCCTCTCTGAATATAACCCACAGCTGATCTGTCAATTTCCCCTTTTTCTTTCTCTCACCTTCTTCTGTTTAAAATAAAGAATTGTTGATGCTGATTGAGCAGACTAGGCATATGGACCGTTACCCGCATAACAAGAGGGCCCTAACTCTGCCTCTGCATTCTAAGTTAGTACCAGTTTGTGTGCCCTTTAAGTTCCACTTCAAATCTCTGTAATATTTTCATTGCTGCTTGTCTACCATTTCTCCACAGATGTTGACATCTTCTGCTGGTCTTCTTCTGAGTCTGGTGTCTTGTGGACCTGTCATTGGGCAGTTGTTGATGATATAACCCCTGCACATGCATGTGGAAGTTTTATTGTCCCAGCAACCGGGTACATTCTCTGCATCAATAAACCTGATTGATTGTTATGGTTTGCTGCACTTTGTACATCATCACTGATGTGATCTTTGTATTGCATTATTGAATAAACCATTATGGTATGCAATATTAAAATGCTGGAACAACTTAAGCTCAGGAATCTGTTACAAGTTTGTTGCTTTCTTGTGTTCTCTGTTACATCCTTCAGCCAAACAGAATACACATTTCCAAAAATCCTGTCTATTTCATAATGAGGTGCTAAAAACATGATGCTTTGCCGTACAGTATACATATGAGTGTTGCAGTATTATTCATAAATAATTTTAGGAGATTTACTTGAAGTCTGAAAGTGTTTCCTATGACAGCTATTCCGATTACATATTTCCTTGCCAAGTGCAGGTTACAACATGAAAACTAAAATCTTGCAGAATTTTATACAGGTTTGAATGAGCTAATGGAAATAGCGCCATAAAACCGTAATTATATTAGCCATATACAAAAAGAAAAAGAATAGCTCGCATTTCAGATCAGTTCAAAAATGACTGGTAATTGTTCCACATTCAGAGTAAACCAAATATATGTCAAGCTGCTGTGTTGTATGAATATATGAAGCAAGGCGTTGGTTAATACTGTTTCAGGGAGAAATACTCATAATGGACACAAATGATATGTAATGCTGTTTAAAATACATAAAATATTAAACAGGTGTGGCATCTGTATGTATAAGGTTGAGATTCTGTTTATATATGTATTTGTTCAGTTAAGATGGTATTCTACATGAGCATCCCTTGTGATGCTATACAACAAAGTACTTAACAAGGGTATTATTACTACCATCTACATGCAATAGTGTTTTCAATTTGATTTTAGGCACATTAATACCACTGGTCTATGTATACAAGATTGACTCTGGTTGTATAACTACGATTCCAGATGGATGTGTACCTTGTGTTAAAGGGGTTGTAAAGGTTCATTTTTTATTTTCTAAATAGGTTCCTTTAAGCTAGTGCATTGTTGGTTCACTTACCATTTCCTTCGATTTCCCTTCTAAATGTTTTTTTTTCTTTGTTTTCTTTGTCTGAATTTCTCACTTCCTGTTCCTCCCCAGTAAGCTGTTCAGTAAGCTGTTCCGACTGACTTTCCACCACTTGGATGATGGTGGAAAGCTTGCTAAGGAGAAACAGGAAGTGAGAAATTCAGACAAAGAAAAAAACATTTAGGCCTCGTACACACAACCGTTTTCCTCAACAGAATCCATCAAGAAACTTGGTGGCAGAGCTTTTTTGCCAAGGAAAACAGTCGTGTGTATGTTTTTCACTGAGAAAACTGTCATGGAACTCGATCAGAAAAAAAAGAGAACAAGTTCTCTTTTTCCTCGTCAGGAGTCTCAATTTCCTCGTCGTGTTCCTCGTCGGGATGGTTTTTGACGAGAAACACATTCGTGTGTATGCTTAGAAACCCGCGCATGCTCAGAAGGGTGGCGCCAGTGGAATCAAACTTCCCCTTTATAGTGCCGTCGTACGTGTTGTACGTCACCGCATTTGAGAACGACGAGATTTTGTCTTGACAGTGTGTATGCAAAGAAAGCTTGTCAAGATTCTCGACAAGCCTAACAAGGAACTCGTTGAGGAAAATGATGTTTCATTTACGACGAGTTCCTCGGTCGTGTGTACGAGGCCTAAGAAGGGAAATTGAAAGAAAAGGTAAGTGAACCAACAATGCACTAGCTTAAAGGAACCTATTTAGAAAATAAAAAACAAACCTTTACAACCCCTTTAAGCTTTACATACTGGGCTTTCTTATTGAAATGGCCATCATTAGACAACCAGTGTTGCCTGTACCAGCCAATAGGATTATTTTTCTTCCTATACAGATACTCCTCATTTAACGACTTACCCGTTTAACGACCACTCAGACTTACGGCCAGCTCTCCCCACCCGAACGACACGATATACATCATTATATTGCACAGTACAGTATTTTCGATTGTGTGCTGTACTTTTGCAAATTAAAACAACGTTATTGAACTGGAGTTTTGTGTTTAGACCTTTTTTTTCACAATACAGTACAGTACAGTAGTTAAGAATGCTTAAAATATTGATTACTTGTGACTCCTCGTTTAACTACCAATTAGTTTACCGACCTGGTCTTTGGAACGGAACCTGGTCGTTAAGTGAGGAGTACCTGTATATATCCAGTATATATAAATCAAATACCAGTAGCGTACTGCTCTCCTTCCAGTAAACCCCCACACACAAGTGTGAAATGACAGTTGTCCTACACACGCCATGTAGCCAGTATTAATCTATAGAAGAGAGGTTGACTGCATTGCTGAGCTCTGCCCAGCTGGCTCAGATGCTGCCTCACACACACATACTCATCTTATGCTTGGCACTAAGCACAAGACTCCCTCCCATATATCGTATATACAGCTTCCTGTTCTCTCACAACACGATTACATTGACGTTACTGCTTGGCAGTAAACATGAATACAGCACATTAGGGAGTATTCTGCAAATATTAAATCAGAACATAGGTGCATTGCATGTTGTTGTGACTAATTATCGCATACACATTAGTAGTTTACATAACAGCCTCTCCATGGTGTCTTTTTTTCTGTTTATCTCTGAAAAAAGCTGCATGTACAATATTCTGAACAGCTGCTTTTAGATTCATCTAAATTCCTAATTTTTCCTTAGACACATATGTTAATATCAATGTATGCTTATGGTTAAAGCAACTGTTTTCTTCGTCAAGGTTTACAGAAACATCTGCCAGATACAAATTCTTCAATTCAAGAGTGCATGGCCAATAATTTTCCAGGGTGCCACCAACTTGGTTCTTGTACTGTATAAGAAGATGACACAAGGCCGGCAATCGGAGCCTGCATATCAGAACACATCCACCTTTCTATAATAGGTACATGTCATAAAAAACGAAACATTGAAATTTTAATATAACTATCAGCACAGTTTCATCAGCTTGGGAAAGGGGGTGAGCTTTTTATAAATAGCTGATGGAGTGAAGCCACAATTGTGATTCTTTGCTTTGGAAATAGAAAAATTAATTTTCAAGTAAACATGTGATGAGAGAAGCATTAAGGATGCCATTGCTGACTCAGTCTGGAAATGCTAGCTGCCTGGCTGTCAAGCTCACCCTAAAGGCTGGTATACACTTGCTGAATATAGGCTGGTATTAGCTAGTTTAACAGAAACCAGATGGCATTTGGCTAGTGTGTACAGCAACCTGTCCGGCAGAAGCTGACCTAACGTCTGTTGAATGGGCATGCTGGAAAACCAGCAGCCGGCTGGCATCCAATCAGGGTTTGCAGCCAATGGCTGCGAGCTCTGACTGGTGTGTTCTGGTAGGGGCAGTCACCCCGTCAGAACACAATAGCTTAGCAGTAAGATTGCTGTACAAGCATTGCATAGTTAGTACATCGAGCTACCCGTGAGCTCCTCAGTTTTTTTCATTCAGACTACTGGGTTGAACAAAAAAACAACTACTTATGTGTACCATGCTTAAATCAATACTTTAGTCAATGACCTGGAGCAAATATGTAGCTAAAGACTTCTGGCACTTCTCTGACTTATCCACATACTCATTCCAGGAAAGTGACTCTTACCTGGATTAGGAATTAAACCTAGTGGTTCAGCATAACAACCAGTTAACTTGTATTTTCAGGAGGAGGTCATTAACAGCAACCCTATATTTCTCTCATGACTGGTTTATCTAATAAAGTCACATGCAATCAAGTATAGATTAGGGAAACCTGTCATAACCTTTACTTCTGAATATATTAGTTGCCTGCTTCAATGCTTTGGACAACTTAACTTTTTACCAGTATTTTTATAAGGAACTCCACAATGGCAACTCCCATGGTCTAATGATAGGTTTACTTAAAGCGGTAGTAAACTTGCTGCTGTTTTATTTTTATTTTTTTACCTACCTGAAAGGCAAAAGCCATAATGAGCTAGCATGCACCGCATACTATACTAGCTAATTATGAAATACTTACCTTGGAACGAGGGGTGGGGAACTTACCTGGTCCACGCCGAGGGAGATGTCATCTTGCCTCAGCGTGTCCTCCGAGTATCGCCGCTCCAGCGCTGTGAGTGGCTGGAGCGGTGATGTCATCACTCCCACGCATGTGGCTGCCGGGCCTTTAGCCGAGGATCCCCGCTGCGCAATACGACGCTGCAGTCAGTGGTGCATTGTGAGGGGAATATCTCCTAAACCGTACAGGTTTAGGAGATAATTTTTATACCTACAGGTATGCCTTATTATAGAGTATACTACCACTAAATGTTCAACTGCAGCCATTTTTAATACAGTGGAGATGGATTAGAACGTCTGCCAGGGAATTATAGCTGTAAGTAAGTGTTGGGGTCCAGAAGTCGCAACTTACACGAGGCTGGATGTTTCCCTGGTCTTCTTCTCAGTTTGCAGGGCCACGTAGTACTGTACTTAGCCTGCACAGTGTATTCTCCATATGTCTTAATGTGAAAATAGACCTTCCTATCCTTTGCAGCCAAAAAAGCTGCTATTTTAGCCTTGTTTCATTTGCATTTTTCACATGGGATCAGCTATGACACAAGCCATTTGATGGCTTGACACTTTGGTTGAGAGTATAAGCAACTTTGACAGTTATCATTCATGGCATGCCTTGAATGTAACTTTTTGGGGAAATAATTAAATCAATGGGTTTAGATCTGATTTAACGGAAACCTGTCTCCCTGCAGACTTGGCCTTTAAAGACTGGAGAGAAAAACTGTGCATTAAAAGTACTGCGAGCCAGTGCTGGCTGAGGAGAGGAGTCACCCGGTCTGACGTAGGCCATGTCTCCCGGACTAGGTTGCCACTGTGCATTTAGTAAACAGTAGGATTAAGGGGTTTTCTAAACATACCCCTCATTTGGCTTTTGAAGAGAGCAATAAATGTATGGCTTACTGAATACATGGTGTCTCACTTCCTGAATGTTTTTAGTTTAAGGCTGGATTCACACTTATGCAGTTTTAGTGCTTTTTGCATTTTGCATATTTGCACTACAGAACGTGTTCCATAGGAAACCATGTTAAATTGACTGTAGTGCAAATCTGCAAAATGCAAAAAGCACTAAAACTGCATAGGTGTGAATCCAGCCTAATGCCGCGTACACACGGTCGTTTTTTGTGATGAAAAAAAAACTAAATTTTTAAAAACGTCATTTAAAATGACCGTGTGTGGGGAAAACGTTGTTTTATGTCATCGGAAAAACGACAAAAAAAAAATTCGAACATGCTTCAATTTTTTATGTCGTTTTTCAAAACGTAATTTTTTGTGTCATAAAAAATGATTGTGTGTGGGCTAAAACAACGTTTAAAACAACGGTTTTAAACCCGCGCATGCTCAGAAGCAAGTTATGACGCGAGCTTGAATGGAACAGAGTGCCGCTGTACATGCTGAACGTAACCACGCTTTGCTAGAGCATTTTGAAAAAACGATGGTGTGTAGGCAACGTCATTTTTTTTCATGAGAAAAAAACGACGTTTTTTTACAAGACAAAAAACAACCGTGTGTACGCGGCATTAGGGTCGTTTTACAATTTTACTATTTTTACAATTGATTCTCCGGCACTGTAAAGATATTACTGAAGCATTTACATTAGTTTCTGCCTCCAAATGAACTTATATTGATGTGGATGAACAGATGTCTCAACTAGAAATACAGCCAGTGAGAGATATGCCAGTGTTTGGTGAAATTTCAAAGCAGAATGAAACTTGATCACCAGAAGTAAGTCTATACAAATATAGTAAAAACATAGGGCCAGATTCACATATAATTACGTTGCTCCTGGGCAGCGTAACGTATGTGATTTACGTTACACCGCCGCAGGTTTACAGCGTAAGTGCCTGATTCTCAGAACACTTTCCTGTAAACTTGCGGCGATGTATCGTAAATGCGCTCGGCGCAAGCCTGCCCAATTCAAATGGGGCGGGCACCATTTAAATTAGGCGCGTTCCCGCGCCGAGCGTACTGCGCATGCTCCGTCGGGTAAATTACCCGACGTGCATTGCGCTAAATGACGTCGCACCAATGTCATTTGCTTAGACGTTAACGTAAATGCCATCCAGCGCCATTCACAGACGTCTTACGCAAACGACGTTGATTTTAAAATTTCGACGCAGGAACGACGGGCATACTTAACATGGCTTAGGACAACTAGGGCTCTATGAATCAGTCGCATAGTTAGGACAGCCCTAACACAGAGATACGACGGTGTATCAGGAGATACGCTGTCGTATCTCTTTGGTGAATCTGGCCCATAGAACTCAAGGTAGATACTCTGGGGTTGATTTACTAAAACTGGAGAGTGAAAAATCTGGCGCAGCTCTGCATAGAAACCAATCAGCTTCTAGGTTTTAGCCCCGGTTCACACTGCCACAACTTGTCAAGTGACTTAAGAATTCAAAGTTGCATGACAAATCGCGTCCCCATTAAGAGCAATAGAACCATTCTAATCGGTGCGTTTCAAGTCAGCTCAAGTACTACTTTGGTGCGACTTTAACACGTCTTGCATAGACTTCTATAGAAGTCGTATGCAAGCTGTGATGAAGCTGTGCAGGGATGTCGATTTCAAAGTCGGGTGACTTTGAAGCCGCGGCAGTGTGAACGAGGGCTTATTGTCAAAGCTTAATTGAACAAGCTGTAGAAGATGATTGTCTACCATGCACAGCTGCACCAGATTTTGCACTCTCCAGGTATAGTAAATCAACCTGTGTTTCTGGCAGGAACTGAGCTCATAATCCTGTGATGGTGCAGCAAGAATAATGGGCATCTAGGCAGCTTGTCATTTCAGTTTAGGTGACCTTTCGGTTTTTATACAACTTTTTTTTTTAATTCATCCAGAAGGTTTATAAGCAACATTATATATCATTACATCTGGGAGACTTATATGTTGCAGTCCTTTAACTGACATGTAGCACAGAATTACATAATGGTACATACAGTAACCTTTGGATGATAAGTGGAACCCATAATGTTCCTTTTCACCTGCATTTAAAAATGTATCTCGCAGTTCCTGCTGATACCAAGAGACGATTCTCAGCCTGAGTTAAGATTTTCTACTCCAATCAGTTCCATCCACCCTCCTTCCTCGCTGCCTGTGTCTCTATTTTCTGCCTTTTCAATCTAACGCTGAGAATTGATACTAGTACATGAAAGGTTTGTTTCATATCTGGTTAGCTGCTCGCCTCTATTCAAACAGACCTTGTTTTCAAAGCAAGAATCAAAATTTAAAAGCAACACAAACAAGAGGGACATAGTACTTGTGTGCCCCAAACATTTATACCTTCCTATTTTCCTATGCAGTGAAAATGCATTCAATTTCCTCCACTAGAACTCAGTAAGGGCTTTCTCTGAAATCGCAAAAACCAGGATTCACATACATAAGTCTTTTTATTAGCCTTGCTGAGAAAAAGGATTTTCGCTCATTGTTTCCTTTATTTACCCTTATTAAAAGTAAATGCTGTGCATTTGTATTACAGGGATTCTGAATGCCTCTGCTGTTCTTTGTGACATACTGGATGAAACCTTTGAAACTTTGGGAATAATTGCAAGATTCCCTTACTCCTCTGCAGATATTAAAGAAGAAAAATGTACAGCAGCCTAGGGGAAAGACTGGTACATACTTGACACAAATACCCAGCTAGTGTTTATAACCTTTCTTATATATTACATAATACAACTAAGCTGCCATCGTTTCTCTTAATGGCCATTTCTAATGCATTTAAATTAAAGTGGGTTATTGGTTCTAATAAATTAATATGTATGTACTAATTCACCAAATGTTACCAATCAACAAACAGCTGCACACCATAAGACATCTTAATATAAAAACGCAGTCCTCAGATGGACAGTGCTGTCTGATGTGCTGACAGCTGTAGAAGAGGATTAATTATTAGCAGACTGTTCTGTATGTAGAGCTTACAATCCAGTATAGTGCAATACTATATAAACATGTTAATATAAATTTAAAGGATATTTTTGCTCTGCAGTGCCATCCAGAGGTAGGAAATTGAATCATTTTTATGCGGCATTATGAAAACAATACCATTTAAAATAAGAAAAGGGGATACATTCATCAAATGTTATTTCATCTTCCATGCAAGAATATAGTTATTGTATTGCGCTGATTAATTAAGCGCTGCCTTATTCTTGACAATGTAATGAATCAGTACTATACTGAAACACAGTAAGATAAAATAATGGTGTCTGAGTGAGTCACATGATTGGGGCATTGTACAGCCAGTCATTATAAAATCTCAGAGGTCATTTTGACCCAGAAATATTTGGAGACATATCACATTTGTACTCTGTGTTGTTGTGCATGTACATTTTATATTATATTTCGTTTTTTAGATATCAAATGTTCAGTGTGTGAATGTTTTGTCGGAAATGGAAATGAACGCGTCTAAAAAAAGCTATGAATACAGAATTTTCTGTGGGTATTCATAGTATGCTAAACAAAAGGTGATCACAGCTTAAAAAATAACCACATAGGGATCATCTGTCTATTTATGCAATGAATTCTTCCTTCTAATCCGAGCAACGCACCATATTCGTTGCTGCATCTTTTATAGTTTACTTTCAAAGGCAGCGCTTTACATATAAGTTATTTAACTTGCGTATTGTTCACGTGCCCACAGTATGCATTTATTGAGTTAAATACTCAACGTAAATATCATATTCAGGTTTCAGTGTTAACATTTGAATGTGTACTTAACCCTTTCTTCAAAGACTTTGGTAATTTGTGTAGTTAGCAAAGCTGAGTTCACCAATTTATAGATTGAACTTACCAAAAACATTCCACGCTAGACCATTGCCACTGTATAAAATTCATTAGAAGTATTTTCATCCAGGCATTGCACAAATACCAAGTTATTTTTTATTTTTCTTCTTCTTCTTCTTCTTCTTCTTCTTCTTCTTCTTCTTCTTCTTCTTCTTCTTCTTCTTCTTTTTCTTTTTCTTCTTCTTCTTCTTCGTCTTCTTCTTCTTCTTACCTTCCTCTTTGCAGTAGAAAAACAAATACTAGCCAAAGCTTGGTGGTCCTCCACACCCTTGGTAGCACATGCAAACAGTGAAATGGCATGGCACCCCTTGAATGAAAAGGTGTCTGAGATAAGAACAAACTGCTTAGGTTTGAATGGATCTGGACCCCCCTGGATTGAACGTTATATACAGTACCAAGGAACTTCGATTACTCACTCCTTATCATCTGACTATTTTATCTAGCTATCTAGGCTACCCTGCCAGGTTAGTGAACTACTTATATCCACTACAGGCTGACCTCCACTCCTCCCCCCTCCACCTCTTACCTAGCCTGCCTTCCGAGATTGTCTTCCTTTCTTCTTCTACGTTGGTCATTATGACCCAATTAAAATTTTTGATGGGATTTTTCCATTGGCGGGGAAAGTGACAATGTAGATTACAGTTATGGATTCCTCAGCTCCAGGTTTTTATTGTATTGTACACTGATCTTGTGGATGCCATCTCCTTGTCTGGATTTGTGCTTGCTGTATGTTGAAAAATCCCTGAATTAAAATGTATTGATTTTTTTTTATCTGAATTTGAAAAACACATTTAAATTTAATCTTTTTTTATAAGCTGTTGGAAGGCAGCTACGGGAAATGTGGCTTATTGTATGATGGTTTTGTTGCTGTGTAGCGCTACTCCTAGTGGAGCTGGAGGAGAACTCCAAGGTTTCAGGTCTAAGCACACTGGAATTATCCCCCGCAGCAGAAGTGAATGTGTCACGTACCTTCGGGTAGAGCCTGACGAGCAGAGGAAGGCTTCTCGTACAGCCCCGGGTTCACAAACCACTGAGGTTGCCGCTAGAGCGTGGTGAGGTAGGATGTTCTCAGTAGCAGGCGAAGTAGCGGGCAGCGGTAGTGGAGCTGCAGGGTATGGCTGTGGATGCAGGCATGTTGCAGATGCAGGGGTGCTGTAGGTTGCAGGTGCCGGTGTACTGCAGATGCAAGTACGTAAATGCTGTAGCAAGTGGAGGAGACTGGTGTAGAGTCAGCCAAGTTATACACAGAAGGTTAGGTACATCAGAGATATCTGGCAAAGAATGGTCAAAGTTTAGGCAGAGGTTTGGCAACATAGAATCAAACAGATAAATGAGAATCAAGGTCAAGCAAGCTGGGATTAGGAGTGGATAGAGTCATAGTAGTCAGAAAGTCGGTTCACAATCAGATGAAAGACAGGTACAGGAACAGGATACAGGGGAAAGCTGCAGATTAGACAGCAAGGCCCTAGTGCATCTGCCATCCTTATATATGGCATTTGGGCTCAGTGCTACGCATGTTTGCGCATGCGCATATGCATTCACACAATCACACGAACATGCCAGCCAGAAAGCATATCTTTGACATTGGGCCCACTCATGTGCAATAGCATCTGCCTTTGCACATCCCCTGCACTATTTGAAAAGAAAAGAGGTAACAATATCCTCACATGTAGTGTGCATGTGGATATTATAAAGTAAAAAGAGGGTGCCACGTCCTAGTATAAATGATAAAGGAGGGAACTAGGGGCTAGTTTTTGGACTTTTTAGGCACGATTTGGTTGGTCAAAATATATATACAAGAAAAGAATTTTTTCTAAAAAGTAGATTTGTTTATTTAGATATAAAATATCGTAATGTGTAGAAAAAAATAGTAGTACAGAAGAAAAAGTATTGCCGTTTCCAGCACAAAAAACCATCTAACAGGCTAACTAGGCAAGCCTATCCATGAACATTGACAGGAGTATATACATAAATTATAACAAGGTATCAACAATAAAATTGAACACTTCCAAAAGTATTTGGAATAAAGTGCATGAATGTAATTAGTAATCCTGTCACGTTGTGGAAATGCAGGCAGAGATATGTCTGCGGTGGTTTGGCTTGCTGCGTAGGTGGACTCGACCGGTTTCGCGCTTTAGCAGCGCTTCCTCACGGAGTCAGCAGTGTAGTTTTGAAGATAGTATTGGTTGGTAGGGGGATCGATATATAAATTTTCTGTCAATAGAAATAGACTGTGTCCGGGCTGCTGGACGTTGTAAAAAATGTAGGGAAATGACCCGCATAAACTAAATAGTAACAGTCTTCAATGAAGGAGGGCAGGGCTTGAGGAGAAGGGAGGAGGTAGAGAGCGACCACTAACTTCTAACAGTCCTCAATAAATGCAACATTTCCTGGTAGTAGAAATGAGAAACCAGAGCTGGATGCCGGCTAATAGCCAAAGATTAAGGCAATGATAAGCCTGGTTCAGTATGTGCGATGGCACTCTCCTCCACGAGTCTCCCGAGAGGCTGCAGTCTCTCGGGAGACTCGTGGAGGAGAGTGCCATCGCACATACTGAACCAGGCTTATCATTGCCTTAATCTTTGGCTATTAGCCGGCATCCAGCTCTGGTTTCTCATTTCTACTACCAGGAAATGTTGCATTTATTGAGGACTGTTAGAAGTTAGTGGTCGCTCTCTACCTCCTCCCTTCTCCTCAAGCCCTGCCCTCCTTCATTGAAGACTGTTACTATTTAGTTTATGCGGGTCATTTCCCTACATTTTTTACAACGTCCAGCAGCCCGGACACAGTCTATTTCTATTGACAGAAAATTTATATATCGATCCCCCTACCAACCAATACTATCTTCAAAACTACACTGCTGACTCCGTGAGGAAGCGCTGCTAAAGCGCGAAACCGGTCGAGTCCACCTACGCAGCAAGCCAAACCACCGCAGACATATCTCTGCCTGCATTTCCACAACGTGACAGGATTACTAATTACATTCATGCACTTTATTCCAAATACTTTTGGAAGTGTTCAATTTTATTGTTGATACCTTGTTATAATTTATGTATATACTCCTGTCAATGTTCATGGATAGGCTTGCCTAGTTAGCCTGTTAGATGGTTTTTTGTGCTGGAAACGGCAATACTTTTTCTTCTGTACTACTATTTTTTTCTACACATTACGATATTTTATATCTAAATAAACAAATCTACTTTTTAGAAAAAATTATTTTCTTGTATATATATTTTGACCAACCAAATCGTGCCTAAAAAGTCCAAAAACTAGCCCCTAGTTCCCTCCTTTATCATCCCCTGCACTATGGTCAGCATGTCCCTGACAGGATGGAGTGGCATAGGCTCAAAAGGCCACAACCAATCCACATCTATGTGTAGCCAGGGGTTGCTACTATAGTTATTATTGTTGAATGGTTCATTGTTTTTCATGTATGGATTTGGTTCCCCTAGTGCCTGTTAAACTCTGTCAGGGTCTTCTTTCCTCCTTGAGAGTGAACAGAACAATGCATTATGGGACATGTAGTCTGGATGAGGATGTGACACTGTTGGCCAGGTCAGCTCTGAACTACAGGACACACAATGCAAAGCGCACAGAACAGCCTGCTGGGAAGAGAAATAAAAAAGGCGGATGCAGCCTTTTTTCAGTCTCTCTGGACGCCATTCTGAACCTGCCAGCAATTGGTCTGTGTGACAGGGAGTGAGAGTTTGCAGCCTACACAGCAGAGAGCAGGATCGATAGCCTCAGAGGAAAGCACCGCTATTCCAGCAAGCAGAATGGCCTGCGCTCCAGAGAATCTGGGAACACCTGCACTCCAGTCAACCGGGAGTTGCAGTGCGGCGTGGCAGCGCCATTTCACTGGACGGAGACACCAGGAGGGATTCCGGCTGGAGCCCTTCATCTATTGGGGTCTATTGTGGTCCATTGTGGCACCTGCCCATCCAGCTAGAGATTACAGTATTGCTGAGTGATTTTTCTACAGACTGGCTAGTGAGACTTGTAGTTCCACGGATGTGAAATCACAGGCCTTATACAGCTAGTGCTTGGGACCTATTCTTTCCCACTGTGCTGTAAAGTCATTACTGTATTCAACCAATTTACATAATTAAAGAGGAACATACAAGTGGTGATATTTCTTCAGTTTAAGTATTCATCAGTTCATCTTTTCTCTTCAGTTCTTTTGTATTTTACCTACCTGGAATACAAATTACACTGCAGTATAAACAACAGGCTAGCTGAAGATATCCGGAATCGAAAGAACATTCATCATTCTACTCTTTGTTATGCTTTACTGCTCTGCTCTGCATTTAATGATTAACCTGCCATTAATTTACAACCTAGGGGGAGCCATTTTGTGGGACATTATCTAATACACACAGTGTTTACTGTATGAATATGTTGTGCACTGTTTGCTGATTTGTGTGCTGAGGCCTCAGAGGAAAGGTATCCAATACATGTGTTAACGGTGTTGGATATTTGTCTCCCTGTGTACCTGTGCAGGTTTTAAGGTACACACCTTTGTATATAAGTGATATTTTCTGTCAAAAAGAAAAGAAAAAATGCACCTACTAAGTGCAATATGTCTGGTAATAATTACTTTATTTATTAAAACAGCCAAATGGCTACTCACTAAAATGTAGTGCAAGTGCGCTCATAAAGAAGGGGAGTGTAGTCACTGTGGATAGTCAGCCGATAAGATGGTAGCTTCTCTGGTGGGGACTGGGGATGTAGTTGGTTGCTGTCCTGGAGAGGAGCGAGATGGAACATTGTGGGCACAACAGAACCGGAAGTGACTGTTCGGCGGCGTGCGTTCCAGCCTGGAGCGCACACGTCTCTCCGCGACAGGAAGTGACGTCAGGCGGGGGCTCATAGTGATTTTCTGTCAAACATAAGTTGTGTTCACTTATATATTTTCTTGTGTTCATTCTTTATCTCATTAAACATATTTGAGTGGTTCGGTGATACTGTGTGAGTCTCTCATTACTAACGCAACATTTCAGAATGGAACCCAAGGTGTTAGAGGTAAGAGAGGATTTGCAGAGTCGGGGTGGCCAGTGGGGTATGTAGTCTATCAGCAGCCCCCAAGGGGGTACCACTACATATGTATTCTTCACTGATGGCATATAAAAAGTAAGACGGCACTCAAACCGACCTGGTGCTTCAGAAATTAATGTAACTGTGTATGGCCTCAGTCAATGTTGATTTAGCCATGCCCCATTATGTGATTCACTCCACCCACCAGGGCTTGGTCACAGAGGGGAGTGGCACTGGCAGAGGCCATACACAGTTAGATTAATTTCTGAAGCACCAGGTCAGTTTGAGCAGGTTTTTTTGGTTGTTTTTTTTACCCTTTCTTAGCCCGGTTTTTGTTTCGTGTTCATTATTTGTTTTACTTTATTTTGGTTTCACTGTGTTTTGTTTTGTTATGTTTTTTGTTTTGGTCTCACTTCATTTTGTTTTTTTCTTTGTTGCTTTATGGCCCACTTTGAAGTGCTTCCATTATTTGTTAACTTCAGCCAGCGGTGTGAGGGATCGGCATCATGGTTCTTACCATCTCCTCCAGCTTGACGTTGTTTTGCTATGCCTGCACTGGCTGTTCGATCCGATGATGTCATTAGAGGTCTTGTGTCATGATGTTCGGCGATTGTGTCCTATTCGGCCGCCATTGGGAGAAGGCGTTCCTTGCTGTAATTAAAGCTAAAGGTGGTTCAACAAAATACTGACACAAGGGGGTGATCCTTTTTCCAAACCAGTAATTCTGTTTTTGCATATATTTTTTTCTGACATGTTGGTGTTATAAGTTGCACTGAGTAAATACAGCTGGATAAAACAAAAAATGTGTCTGTGTTTTAATTTTAGGCTGCAACGCAACAAAATGTGCTTATTTTAAAGGGGGTGATTCTTTTCTATACCTACTGTTTAAGGTGGATCACTTTGGGTGACTCTGCATACACAACTTTGGGATACACTCCACACCATGTTGCTGGTTCTCTCTTTGGCTGCTCATAAAAGGAAATCATATGGCCTTTTTGGAAATCACCCTGTTCATCCGCTTTTCATGTCCTTGCACTCTATCAACACTTTTGTATTTCTTGGGCACTCTTTTTTTGGGGTATATATATATATATATATATATATATATATGTATATATATATATATATATATATATATATATATATATATATATATATATATATATATATATAAAGTATATCCGGAAAGTATTCACAGCGCTTTACTTTTTCCACATTTTGTTATGTTACCGCCTTATTGATTAAATGTATTATTTTCCTCAAAATTCTACAAACAAGACCCCATAATGACAACGTGAAAGAAGTTTGTTTGAAATCTTTGCAAATTTATAAAAAATAAATCATGTGTACATAAATATTCACAGCCTTTGCTAAATACTTTGTTGAAGCACCTTTGGCACCAATTACAGCCTCAAGTCTTTTTGAGTATGATGCTACAAGCTTGGTACACCTATTTTTGGGTAGTTTCTCCCATTCTTCTTTACAGGACCTCTCGAGTTCCATCAGGTTGTATGGGGAGTGTCAGTACACAGTCATTTTCAGATCTCTCCAGAGATGTCCAATCGGGTTCAAGTCTGGACTCTGACTTCATTGTTATCCTGGCTGGGTGCTTAGGGTCGTTGTCAGTGGCGGTCGGTGGTAATTTTTTTGGGGGGCGGCAAACAGGTTTTCATCAAGGATGTCTCTGCACATTGCTGCATTCCTGCTTCCCTCAATCCTGTCTAGTCTCCCAGTTCCTGCCACTGAAAAACATCCCCACAGCATAATGCTGCCACCAACATGCTTCACTGTAGTAATGGAATTGGCCAGGTTATGAATGGTGCCAGGTTTCCTCCAGACATGACGCATGCCATTCAGGCATTCAGAAGTGGCTTCCATCCTAAGCACCCTGACCCTACTATACAGGCCTGATTGGTGGAGTGCTGCAGAGATGGCTGTTCTTCTGGAAGGTTCTCCTCTCTGCACAGAGAAACGCTGGAGCACTGTCAGAGTGACCACTGGTTCTTGGTCACCACCCTGACTAAGATCTGTGCCTCAGGACAATCCTGTCTCGGAGGTCTACAGACAATTCCTTGCACTTCATGGCTTGATTTGTGCTCTGACATGCGCTAACTGTGGGACTTTATGTAGACAGGTGTGTGTGCCTTTCCAAATCATGTCCAATCAACTGAATTTACCACAGGATGACTCTAATCAGGTTGTAGTAACATCTCAACGATGATCAGTGGAAACAGGATGCACCTGAGCTCAATTTTGAGTTATAGGCAAAGGCTGTGAATACTTATGTACATGTGATTTATTTATTTATTTATTTATTTTTATTTAAATATGCAAAGATTTTAAACAAACCCTTTTCATGTTGTTATTATGGTATTGTTTGTAGAATTTGGAGGACAATAGTGAATTTAATCCATTTTGTAATAAGGCTGTAACATAACAAAATGTATAAAAAGTGAATCGCTGTTAATACTTTCTGGATGCACTGTGTGTATATATATATATATATATATATATATATATATATATATATACATATATATATATATATATATATATATATACATATATATATATATATATATATATATATATACATATATATATATATATATACATATATATATATATATATATATATATATATATATATACATATATATATATATATATATATATATATATATATATATATATATATATTTGCTTTATACTGTAGCATATATATACAGGTGGTTCTCAAAAAATTAGCATATTGTGATAAAGTTCTTTATTTTCTGTAATGTACTGATAAACATTAGACTTTCATATATTTTAGATTCATTACACACAACTGAAGTAGTTCAAGCCTTTTTATTGTTTTAATATTGATGATTTTGGCATACAGCTCATGAAAACCCAAAATTCCTATTTCCAAAAATTAGCATATTTCATCCGACCAATAAAAGAAAAGTGTTTTTAATAAAAAAAAAGTCAACCTTCAAATAATTATGTTCAGTTATGCACTCAATACTTGGTCTGGAATCCTTTTGCAGAAATGACTGCTTCAATGCGGCATGGCATGGAGGCAATCAGCCTGTGGCACTGCTGAGGTGTTATGGAGGCCCAGGATGCTTCGGTAGCAGCCTTAAGCTCATTCAGAGTGTTGGGTCTTGCGTCTCTCAACTTTCTCTTCCCAATATCCCACAGATTCTCTATGGGGTTCAGGTCAGGAGAGTTGGCAGGCCAATTGAGCACAGTAATACCATGGTCAGTAAACCATTTACCAGTGGTTTTGGCACTGTGAGCAGGTGCCAGGTCGTGCTGAAAAATGAAATCTTCATCTCCATAATGCTTTTCAGCAGATGATAGCTAGCTGCATTCACCCTGCCCTTGATAAAACACAGTGGACCAACACCAGAAGCTGACATGGCACCCCAGACCATCACTGACTGTGGGTACTTGACACTGGACTTCAGGCATTTTGGCATTTCCCTCTCCCCAGTCTTCCTCCAGACTCTGGCACCTTGATTACCGAATGACATGCAAAATTTGCTTTCATCCGAAAAAAGTACTTTGGACCAGTGTTGCTTCTCTGTAGCCCAGGTCAGGCGCTTCTGCCGCTGTTTCTGGTTCAAAAGTGGCTTGACCTGGGGAATGCGGCACCTCTAGCCCATTTCCTGAACACACCTGTACACGGTGGCTCTGGATGTTTCTACTCCAGACTCAGTCCACTGCTTCCGCAGGTCCCCCAAGGTCTGGAATCGGTCCTTCTACACAATCTTCCTCAGGGTCCGGTCACCTCTTCTCGTTGTGCAGCGTTTTCTGCCACACTTTTTCCTTCCCACAGACTTCCCACTGAGGTGCCTTGATACAGCACTCTGGGAACAGCCTATTCGTTCAGAAATTTCTTTCTGTGTCTTACCCTCTTGCTTGAGGGTGTCAATGATGGCCTTCTGGACAGCAGTCAGGTCGGCAGTCTTACCCATGATTGCGGTTTGGAGTAATGAACCAGGCTGGGAGTTTTTAAAAGCCTCAGGAATCTTTTGCAGGTGTTTAGAGTTAATTAGTTGATTCAGATGATTAGGTTAAGAGCTCGTTTAGAGAACCTTTTCATGATATGCTAATTTTTTGAGATAGGAATTTTGGGTTTTCATGAGCTGTATGCCAAAATCATCAATATTAAAACAATAAAAAGGCTTGAACTACTTCAGTTGTGTGTAATGAATCTAAAATATATGAAAGTCTAATGTTTATCAGTACATTACAGAAAATAATGAACTTTATCACAATATGCTAATTTTTTGAGAACCACCTGTATATAGCTTTTGCTTCCTGCTCCTGATATGTAGGTTTTTACTACTTTTTCTAACATGCCACTTGCTTGATCTTGCGGTGGTGGCCTATTTTTATTAATCACATGTATTAAAATATTAATTGTATGCAGGCCTTTATTGAACCATACATACAGTTGTATTCAAAATTATTCAACCCCCACTGAAATTGATTGTTTTGCCCAGTTTGACATTGATTTTGATCATTCGGTCATCCTGCTTACAATTAGATCAAAGAGGCACGTGTAGGTCAGACAAATATAACATAACATTTATAATGAAATAACCACAAATGTCTTTTCTGTGCTCACATCATTATCAGTTTTATTCAACCCCCAATTGACATTCAATCTTAGTACTTAGTACAACATCCTTTTACAGTTATAACAGCTTTTAAACTTGAAGCATAGCTTGACACAAGTGTCTTGCAGCGATCTACGGGTATCTTCGCCCATTCGTCATGGGCAAAAGCCTCCAGTTCAGTCACATTCTTAGGCTTGCGCACTGCAACTGCTTTCTTTAAATCCCACCAGAGGTTCTCAATCGGATTTAAGTCTGGTGACAAGCCTCAGGTTTGTGATGGACTGCATCACATTGTTATCCACTATCTCCTGGTACTGAAGAGAATTCATGGTACCTTGCACACGCTGAAGCTTCCCTGTACCTGCAGAAGCAAAACAGCCCCAAAGCATGATTGACCCCCCGCCATGCTTCACAGTAGGCAAGGTGTTCTTTTCATCATAGGCCTTGTTCTTCCTCCTCCAAACATAGCGTTGATCCATGGGCCCAAACACTTCTAATTTTGTTTCATCAGTCCACAGAACACAATCCCAAAACTTATGTGGTTTGTCCACATGATTTTTGCATACTGCAGTCGACTCTTCTTATTCTTTGGAGACAGCAAGGGGGTGCGCCTGGGAGTTCTGGCATGGAGGCCTTCATTACGCAGTGTGCGCCGTATTGTCTGAGCAGAAACTTCAGTACCCACATCTGACAAATCTTTTCTCAGTTCCTCAGCAGTCACAAGGGGACTTTTCTCCACTCTACGCTTCAGGTAGCGCTCAGCAGTCGAAGTCAGCATCTTCTTTCTGCCACGACCAGGTAGCGTTTCAACAGTGCCCTTTGCCTTGAATTTGCGAATGATGCTTCCTATGGTGTCTCTTGGTATGTTTAACATCTTTGCAATCTTCTTATAGCCATTGCCCTTCCTGTGAAGAGTAATCACCTCTTCTCTTGTCTTCCCGGACCATTCTCTTGACTTCACCATGTTTTTAACCACACCAGTAAATGTCTAGAAGGAGCTGAGTATCACAGTCATTTTAAAGCTGCCTGATTGGTGCTTATTAGGCTTTATTGCTGCTCCCTGACATCCACAGGTGTTTTCAATACCTGATTGAAAACACTTCAATGAACCTCTGTTCTTCAGATTGGTAGTCTTTAAGGGGTTGAATAATTGTGTAAGTGAGGAATTCACAAAATAAACATTTACTACTGTATTACAAAACCAATTGATGTAATTTTAGTTGCATATGGTTCTTTAAGAAGTCCTTGTAGGATTTCATTCTGAACACAATTACAAATGTACACTAAATTCCCTAAAACCCTTTATAGCATTGGGGGGTTTAATAATTTTGAACACAACTGTATATGGTGATATTGACTCTGTGAGTAGTGATGTCCGGCGAATAGTTCCCAGCGAACATAGCTTGTTCGCGTTCGCCGCGGCGAGCGAACATATGCAATGTTCGGTCCGCCCCCTATTCGTCATCATTGAGCAAACTTTAACCATGTACCTCACAGTCAGCAGACACATTCCAGCCAATCAGCAGCATACCCTCCCTCCCAGACCCTCCCACCTCCCGGGCAGCATCCATTTTAGATTTGTTCGGAAGCTGCAGTCTTAGTGAGAGGAGGGACAGTGTAGCTGCTGCTGATTTAATAGGGAAATCGATAGCTAGGCCAGTGTATTCAGTGCCCACTCCAGTCCTGAAAGACTCATCTGATCTCTGTCTCTGTAATCTAATTGCAGTAATCTAATTGTGTCAGGCTCACAGCGTATACTGTGCCCACTTGTCCAGTGCCACCACTCATATCTGGTGTCACAGTAGATTACATAAAAAAAAACACAATTTGACTGTAATAGAATAGCAGTTGTCTGCAAGCGTGTGTATTAGGCCTACAGCATCTACTCTGTCAACCTCTGCCAGTGTCACCAGTGTCACTCATATCTGGTGTCAAAGTAGATTACATTTAAAAAAAAAATAACAATTTTGACTGTAATAGAATAGCAGTTGTCTGCAAGCGTGTGTGTCAGGCCTACAGCATCTACTCTGCCAACCTCTGCCAGTGTCACCAGTGCCACTCATATCTGGTGTCATAGTAGATTACATTTAAAAAAATAAATAACAATTTTGACTGTAATAGAATAGCAGTTGTCTGCAAGTGTGTGTGTCAGGCCTACAGCGTCTACTCTGCCAACCTCTGCCAGTGTCACCAGTGCCACTCATATCTGGTGTCATAGTAGATTACATTTAAAAAAAAAATCTATTTTGACTGTAATAGAATAGCAGTTGTCTGCAATCCTGTGTGTTAGGCCTACAGCGTCTACTCTGCCAACCTCTGATAGTGTCACCAGTGCCACTCATATCTGGTGTCATAGTAGATTACATTTAAAAAAAAAACAACAATGTTGACTGTAATAGAATAGCAGTTGTCTGCAAGCGTGTGTGTCAGGCCTACAGCGTCTACTCTGTCAACCTCTGCCAGTGTCACCAGTGCCACTCATATCTGGTGTCATAGTAGATTACATTTAAAAAAAAAACAATTTTGACTGTAATAGAATAGCAGTTGTCTGCAAGCGTGTATGTCAGGCCTACAGCGTCTATTCTGCCAACCTCTACCAGTGTCACCAGTGCCACTCATATCTGGTGTCATAGTAGATTACATTTAAAAAAAAAAACTATTTTGACTGTAATAGAATAGCAGTTGTCTGCAAGAGTGTGTGTCAGGCCTACAGCGTCTACTCTGCCAACTTCTGCCAGTGCACAGTGGCACTCATATCTGGTGTCACAGTAGCTTGCACGCATAGTACAACTAAACTAATCTAAAAAAAATTACAGGCAGAGGCAGGCAACCCCGCAGGGGCCGTCGTGGTGCTGTGATTCGATTTGGCCCTAGAATAATGCCCAGTGTTCAGAGGCCATGTACCCTGAACTCGAAAAATTCTAAGGACATAGTTGACTGGCTAACACAGGGCACCCAATCTTCTACAGCTTCCGCTCGGAATCTTGACGCACCATCCTCCTCCAGCTCAGCTTCGGGCACCTCTCAAGTTACCACTCGCCCGCCTGCCGCCACCACCAACACTAGCACCACAGCTGCTTCACTTCATCTGTCAGAGTTTGGTCTGTCACTGTGAAGCGGGCGTAACCCTTACACTACCTGATTGATACTACATCATACCTGATGTTTTAAAGCACGTTATTCCAAACAATTTAGGAATGTTATGTGATTTATGACCTTTATGGATTAAAACCAGACTCTGCGTCAACTACGTATTTTTCCATGGGAGTTTTGCCATGGATCCCCCTCCGGCATGCCACAGTCCAGGTGTTAGTCCCCTTGAAACAACTTTTCCATCACTATTGTGGCCAGAAAGAGTCCCTGTGGGTTTTAAAATTTGCCTGCCTATTGAAGTCTATGGCGGTTCGCTAGGTTCGCCCGTTCGCGAACATTTGCGGGAATTCGCGTTCGCCGTTCGCAAACGGAAAATTTTATGTTCGCGACATCTCTATCTGTGAGATGCTTTTGGCTATCTCTGCCAGGCAACCCACTCTACCTTCAGCTCCTGGCTGGGACATGTCTGACATAGCTCCTGCTTTTTGGGGAATTGTTTGCTTCCTGGGATACTCTAGAGCCTTTGGTGAATGTGTAAGTTTCCTGATTTGTTTTCTTTATTTACAGGGATTGGGAAATGCTTTCTCTTATTATCTTAATCTATTTATTTATATTTAATGACATGCTCTCTCTACAGATATGTATTTGGATTGGACCATCTCATAAAGGTAACAAGTCCTTGATCACGAAACATGTCAAGATCATTATCGGTACTTGATTGTTGTGAAATGATTTGCATCCTAAAGTGTGATAGACATTAATATTTATATGTTTTATCTGTTGATTACATGACTGCTTGAATTTTGCATCTTACTTTTTAACTTTTATAAGCAATAAAAAATGTTGCTGTTTTATATAATGTGGTATTAATCTCTATGGCGTAACTCAACCAAAGTCCAATGGGCATCCTTTGTCTTTGTTTTGAGCAGCATCATTCTTTGTATATGCCTACACTTGGGAATTGGTATGTTCATGCTCGTTCCCAAATTCTGGACACTGGCAGGGATACATATCATCCTCCAGCTTTGTGCGATGCTTCAAGCCTATACGTGATTTATGTAATCATCACTGTCATCTTCTTCTTGTTCTGCTTCATCAGGTGGCAGTGATTAGGACCTAGTGTGACTAGAACTTGCCTGGAAGAGAATGGTCTGGGTAATAGAGTCCCAGTTCTTGCAGGTACCCTGACAGCTTCACTCAGGAGCAGTAAATGGTTTCAATTTCAGGTCTCCAGAGGCCCTTTCCTTCCTCAGGGCAGAATTTGGACAAGGACAAGGCAGTTGCTTGCAGATGATATACTGCTGAGAGCTCCATTGGTCAGCTAACTTATGCTTTCCGGGCCCCAGATTCCTTAGCTTTGTTTCCCGGCTGTAAATCATGTACTTGAATTTTCAGATCATAGCTCCTCTTGTTCTGCTAACCTCTGGCATCAGAAGCTTCTCAAGCTTTCTCATAGGCCGTCTTTAGGTTCTTCTGGAGCTTGTCCACCTACCCTCTGATCATAAGTCTATAAGTGGAATATCCAGTCACATTGTTCTCAGTACTGTTGTAAGCATGCACTAAACAATAAAGATGTGTCTGCTCCAATGCTGCTTTATTTTTAGAAGGAAGGTTCCCTAACATGTCAAGGAGGGTAGGTTAAACCTCTCTGGCTGTGGGTCCCTTTGAGGATGGTAAGGTGTAATTCTTGACTTCATAATGCTCAACAAATCAAACTGTTTAATCAGCCTGCTCGCAAATTCCCTTCTTTGATCAGAAGGGATTCTCTGAGGTAGTCCATACTCAACAAAGAACTTCTCCACTAATACTTACGTGACTGTAGCAGCTCATTAATTTCTCACGGAAAAAGCCTGGGCATAAGTGAAATTATCAGTCACTACCGGATTGTTTCCTTGGACAACTGTGGGGATCAATACTCAAGAATCAATGCACATCAAATTTATGAGACCTTGACTCTGAAGATGACCCATTGGAGCAGGTCTGTAAAACAGAGTCTTCCTCTGGATGCAGCAGAGACAGAAGTGACATTAGCTCTCAACTTCGGCCTCCATCAGCGGCCAGTAGATATGATCTTTGACTGACTTGAACGTTTTATCAGATACCAATTGTCCATGTTCATCACGTAACACACTCAGCACTGTCCCCATTTTTCTCGGGGAGGAACAGTTGAGATCTTTCTTTGGGATCACCCAAGCGGCCCCTTCAGTAGACCACCCTGTCCAGCAACGGTAAACAGTAAGCACTTTAGCTTTATAAACACTTTCTGAGGTATCTTGGACTTACTTCTTCTTTGTCATCGCCAAGAGATCAGTACAGTTTTGGGCTATCTTTGTGAACCCTTCCACAAACCTTCTAGCAACAACAGAACTCTAGAAATTAGCTCTTTCGTATTTTAGGGCCTGGGACAGGTGGTAAGTATTTAAACTTGGGGTTAGTGGCTACTCCCTCAGTGGAGACAACATGCCCAAGGGAGGTAACCGATGTCAGATAGAACTGGAACTTCTTAAAAGACAATGTCAACCCTTCTTGGAATGTTGCAGGGGCTCCTGTTAGACCTTGTAGTATCTCAAAGAACCCCACTGGGCAAATTAATTGTTTTTCTCCTGATCATCAGGGTGCATGAGGGTCTGATGGTATGTGCTTCTCAAGCTCTACACGCTGAACCATTTGGTCCCTAATAGACATTGCAGAGTGTCTTTTATTAGAGGTGTGGTGTACTGGTCTGGGATGACTCTTTTGTTGATAGTGTGATAGTGTCATGGTCTTACCTCTTGCTGGCTTCTTTCATCTGACATGTGCTGGCGGCCATGTTGGTTTCTGGGCTTCTTATAACTTACCACACCCTGCGGCTCCTCCTTCCCACTGGGAGGAGCTGGATGCCTTGCATATATATAGGAGGTCTGTTGCTTCAGTTCCTTGCTTGGTCCTCTTGTATTCACATGCTCCTGAGATTGTGCTGCTGCTTTTGGTTACCGACCCGGCTTCCACGGACTATCCTTCTGGCTCCTGATTCCTGGCTTCGTTCGGACTACCCTTCTGGCTCCTGATCCCTGGCTTCGTTCGGACTATCCTTCTGGCTCCTGATCCCCGGCTCCGGTGGAAGACTCGCACTGTTTGATCATCCGTTTGGACTTTTACCTTGCTGTTTGGTTTTCAATAAAGCCTTCCTATTTTCATTTATCTATTGTTGTACGTCTGATTCATGCTTCCGTGACAGATAGTCAATGCAAATTCTCAGCAATACATTTTTCTTCCTTGCCATCCCAATGGGAGAAGCATAGGGACTTCTGGATTCCCATATGAATCCCATCCTTTTCATCTTCTTTGAATGGTTTGTCCTCTTGCAGACAAATGTGATGCTGAGCACTCTTTGCAAACCCCTGTCTAACTTTTTTTTAAAGAAAACTTTGCACCAGTTTAAAAGTTGTGCTTTGGGCTGTTCTTTCCATACATGTCTGTTCTTTCCATTCAAGCATCATAAGGGAGTGCTTTGGAAAACCTTTTGTGTCTTTTCCAACTTCCATATATTTCCCGCTCCTTCAGCTGGGTGACTTCTGCTCTTGAACCAAATGCTGGTACACTGACCACAGCTTGGAATGCACACTTTCAAGGGCAGCACCACTCTTTAAAACAAGTGGAGTGAGTTACAGTCAGACCAAATCAGTGTTAGTCCCCACTATCATGGAACTCCCATTAGCTACGACGCATTGGCCATGATAGCCAATATGTCAGAAATCTCTGGCTGTCCTATCATCTGGCAACCAAATTCAAGCTTCACTGGGAGGTACCCATCAAAGGGGAGCTTCTAAGTCCATATACTCCAGATCGCTAGATCTTCTAACTTCCCCAGGGGAAGGTGCTTCAGGTGTTTGTCACAGAAGTCAAGGTAGATCATGGTCTCTTGAGCTTCAGAGTGTATAGACCTTCCACTTGAACAGGTACCATAGGAGAAGGGCCTACCAGCTTGTCAGGTAAAGTGGTTGGAGTTGCTGAGGTGACTTGTTTTGCTGCTTGAGCCCGAACCCCTCTTTTGGTCTCATGTCAGTTCTCTGAACTACACCAATGGTTTTGGGTTTGGTATGCACTGATCTTCCATGATCTCAGGCCTAAGTTTGAGGGTAATTTGTGCAGCCTAATCAAGGCTTTAGAAGAGGCATGACACAAAGTTTTGAGCTTTATCCACCATTTGTTTTGAACTGAAAGCAGCTGACTTAGTTGTTCACCTGGTTGTTTCAGTCACCTGGGCCCTCTGAAGTTTTCCGTCGGCTTGTAATGCTCTCTCTATGACCTTAGTGGGCTGGAACAGTCACAATGGTAGTGACCAATTTCCCCACACTGGGAGCAGACCACTGATCTGGATGACTTTTTAATGGAAGCCATCTGTGGTGCCTCTGTTTGAGTAGGTTTTGATGCATTTTCCCCTCCATCCTGGAGGACAAGGAAAGAAAAAAGTATACAAAAATGCAGCACTTCTCTTCACTAACTCAATTGTCCACATGAGATTAGGCTAATAGTGCAAGTATGTATCTACATAATAATTAAAACCCAAATTAATGTAATTACATAAAATTGCTAACACTACATAAGTGATTGTAAAACCCTCTTACTGGGCCACCTGCAAAGAAAAATGTGCTTGAAGCTAAAACACATTTTTTTAAATAATATAAAAAAATGTGATAATGAAACCCCATAGACTGGGGAATATATAACTGCAATAAATAAGTGATGGTGATACCCCTTCTTTATAATGTAATGATTAACAACTGAAAAACGAAAACCCATTGTCCACATATAAGTGAATGATGGTGGGAACCTCCAAACTATGCCCCCCACTGAACCGAAAACACTCAATATATTAAAAAAATAACTTGTCATATTTAGCAGCAAACATAAAATATCATATTATAAAAAAGTCCCCAATTCCAGTCCTTTGGCCCCCGTGCAGATGATTCTTGATTACAAACACCATGTGCTGTTTTACACCATATGCACAAACTGTTCACCTTAACAAATAGTCCTATATACTTTATAGGTCCAAGTGTGCTTTTCCTTTTAAATAGGATATATATCTCCAGCCATGATATCTCCTGATGTATCAAATTGTATCCAGCTTAGTATATGTCAAGCTCTTCGGGATGTCACTCTCCATCAACTCTCAAAAAACCAACAAGGCTATCATTCTGCATACCATTAAAAACACTTTTAAATGCTTTTATTTGCTTTTAAATGCAAATAAAAGCATGTTTAGATGTGTTTAGACATGTTTGGCCGTGTTTAGCATTTTTTATGCCCAAAATTTTTTCTCCTGAATGCGATTTTGGTGCGTTCAGGTGAAAGCTTGTAAACATACCTGCCTGTAAACTCCTCTACAAACATATGTGTACATGGACACATAGGATAACATAAAGGGGGGTTCAGGAGCTTCTGAAAAAAAAAAAACTCCAAACACCAGAAAAATGTCTGTTTCATATATACAGTGTGCATGAGGCCTTAATCTCCCGCAAGGCTCCTAGACACTCAGTAGCTGTGCACCCTGGCTTGATGGATGATGTCAGAAGCAGGAGTGCTCAGACATTCAATTATGCTCTGTCTCTTGATTGTGTCAGTTACTTCCCATTATTCCACAATCTGGGCCACTTGATCTATCCAGGTCTCAAAATCTTCTTTCCCTGATGGCACTGGGACTTTTCCAGATGTGAACCTCTTCTTGCAATAATCATAATTGTTGGATGCCACTGAGTTCTAAACTAGGGTTTCTACTATGGTAAGGTGAAGTGAAGAATGAGGTGGGGGGGATTCTGAGTATGGGGAGGGAGAAGTAGCTGGTACTCCTGAATCTGAAGCTATGGAACCATAATTTTCTGGATGTCTGTTCAGTATACTTAGCTGTGTATGCTAAGCTTCAAGATCCTCTCGTAGCCACTCATGATGTTTCTCCTGCATTCTAATAAAGCATAAGTTCAAAAGGCTGCGTGGTCAACTTTTGTGTCCACCACAAATGTTTTCAGGTCAGGTACTAATGTTGATACCGCTTGCTGGATTTGTTCATCTATCCAAGTGACAACAGTAAGGACCTTAACTGCACAGGGTTCAAACCTACCATTCTGCTATTGACATCACTTTGGTAGCAGTGACTGAATCCAACATGGTGGCTTGGCTGATGGAGGTGGTCATTACTTTTCTTTCAGTGCCAAATTAAATTCCTCAGTTGAGCTCCTACTTGTAGCACTACTCCAGAGGAGCTACTGAATTGTTTTGTCATTTTTCTGCACACCTGAAGAAGACACACCTCACTAACCCAGCACCTACTGACATACCGTGAGGTATTTCAAAGAATTTGTGAGGCCAAGCACAGCATAAAAGAAGAGAGCATTAGCAAATGTTCTTTTACAAACAATCAATAAGGCAATTTGTTACACTGAGAGATCCTGTATAGTTAAACACCTGCAATCTTCTGCAGTAGTTAACAGAACTGAACTGTGTTTACCTATCAACAGTATATAAACACAGACCTAACTTGCTATAACAGTCCATGTTTTGTCACACTAGTCAGTGAATGATGAAAAAAAACATTGGAAAAGTTTGAGCCGTTGAAAAAATGACAACAATTCACAGCAGATAACACTGCAATGTTAGTCTCTTACCAGACCCAGGGAACTCTCTTCTGCATCTCCTGACACATGCTCTGATTTAGTAAAAGTTAAGTTGAAGTCAAACAGGTATAAAAGTTGCTGTGACCTCTCTCTTTTAATCCTGCCAAGATAGTCCCTCTTTTCCTTCCTTACAACTGGTGGGAGTTCTGTCTAGTATAGTTTGATCACACCAGAAATCTAAATCCCACCTCACACTGCATTATGAGCAGTCTCTTTCAGTTGTGGTCAGCTATGACAGAGACCCAGTCAGCCAGCAGCCAAGTCATTTTCTTCAGGGAATCCCTGAAGAAGTCACGAGACCGTGACGTAACGTCGTAGGACCAAGTACCACGTGATACAGTCAACTAACCGGAGGCCAGCAGACTGTAGCCGGCTTGTTATACGCCGCGTCCCATGCTGAGCGGGTTTTTTAAACTGTACCGCAATTTTTACTATTAAAACACACTTTTTTACCTGAACGTGCTTCACCATCTGTGGCATCATTCCTTCCATATTGGCTCCAATATATGAGACGAACGGACCGGAGGACTGCTCACCCGAGGACAACTCATTTTCTTAGGACACCATTGGAACCTATTCAGGACAAGGATCGGTGACGCTGTACCAACAGGAGAAGACATCACTTGCCCTCTATGCGCATTTTCCACTGGATGAAGGTAAGGGCAATGTGAGACTGCTGTAGGATTGATTTACCTGACTTAGAAGATCCATCCATCCCATCCATCCCATTTAAGCATCCATATAGACTTTTAGTGATCTGTGTCATTTCTGCACACCATATTCATTATTTTATTATTTATTCACTATATATTGTCTATTGATCCACTGTTCCCCTTAATTCTTTTGTAAGAGGTAACCACTTTTTATGGTTTGGCTGCTGTAGCCCATCTGATAGGATCACTTTTTTGGGTGTTTTTGCTGCTGTAGCCCATCAGATCGCTGCATGGCCCACTGAATGTTGGCCCTTTGGCATTCACCTATTTTTTGAATTTTATTGTGTTTTTTGTATACACTGTAGCGCTGATCACTTTTTTATCATTTGTATTCATGGTTTTTGTGCACCTTTAGATTAAGCAGCTTCAGCAACTCCCACTCTTTTTTCACGTATTATACGTTCCATTACTCGCAGTAGCGCAATAGATCTTTCCCTCATTGTTATATGACACACCTTTTTAAAGCAAGGCAAAATCAGTTACTATATCCTCCCTTGTAGCATGACACATCTGGTAATGTACTTTCTGGAGGCACATTATCTCCACAAACGTTGAAAAATTGTAACACCTTTGTACACCTGTGAAATTGTGCAGTGATTTTAATTCCACATCAATATTGTTTCCAACAGGTATGGGGTTTAGGGCCCATTGGTAATTTAATACATGTACAATTTTACTTGTGCTTTATTATTTTAAAAAGTCTGTACATTCAAAAAAT
Organism: Rana temporaria; assembly: GCF_905171775.1. Taxonomy (NCBI): domain Eukaryota; kingdom Metazoa; phylum Chordata; class Amphibia; order Anura; family Ranidae; genus Rana; species Rana temporaria. Next base: position 280,615,073 of record NC_053490.1, read on the forward strand.
AATCTAGCTTAACAGCTTGAGCACTAGCCTGTATATATACACTGTACAAAGGATTTTAATCTTTTCCTAGACAGATGGAACTATTTTTCTGATAATTAATGATTACTGGGTTATATATTTATTATATAAATGATAAAAGACCAAAAATGAAAAAAGAACCCTGATATTCTGAATGCCTACTGCATTTCTTGAGACCCTAAGTGCCTTAAGAATAGTTTAATCAGGACATACAGTGCAGCAGTCAGAGGTCGGGAATATGCAATGCAATTAACAGCTTGGAAACTTGGAATGGGCAACTGCACACGGCAATAGGATATCAATAAAAATGTCTTTATGATAATGTAGACAGATGCAGTCACAGGAATGAATGGAAGGTTAACATGTTTCACACAACTTGTGCTTAGTCATAACCCAACAGCAGAACAGGTTGCAGATTTCAATAGTCAGAAGTTAGTCCCCTTTATGGTGGTGGTCGATGACGAGTGCTCCTTAAATGTTGGTTTTCAGTGGTCTATGCCCTCCTAAACATTGGCGATAAGTAATAAGTGCCTCATAATTGTTGGTCATCAGTGGTGTTTTTTCTCCATAGCAATGCTGGTCATCCTGACTCCTTTGGGCTCAGTATACCCTGTGTACCCTTTGCTGCTCAGTGTGCCCCCCTTACATTGAAGGAGAATTTGGTGAAGCGGTGGCAAAGGAGGAAGCAAGGTTTACATTTGTGATAGATCATCACAGAGCTCACAAGGCACATAACCTTTCTGATTGGCTCTGAGAATTTTGATTATGATCTGACCTGTCTAACGACAACTCAATCACAGGCAGTACGTTTGTACTAAGGTGGTTTAAGTGATATGAAAGTGATACTAAAAAAAACAAAACACAATAAACATGTTATACTTACCTGCTCTTGGAGAGACCTAGGAGAGCAGAGTCTCCTGTGCACATCGCTTAATCGAGTTAGGCCTCGGGAACGTTTTAGGGAGGGCTTGGGGCACTGCTGCACACAGAAGGTTTTTTACCTTCATGCGTATGTAGCAAGATCCCAGGCCTCCTTCGTTCTACTGAGAACCTCTAGGGCCAGAGATAGATGACATCCTTCTGTATGTAGTGGGTTGTGAGGAATGGTGGGTACTGATGATTAAAATCATTGGGCGCCAGACACTTCTTGAATGCAAAAAATTGTTTATTTCTCTTAACAAACTTTTGGGGGAAAGAACACCCTTAGGTAGTTGCAAGTTCAATAGGAGGACAGCTTTACAGGGAAGGGCTTCCAGTAAGATGCCAGATCTGCATGTGTAGGAATGCTGTCTCCTATGGCAACAGTCATTTTAACAGTTCCTAACACAAAGCCTAAGGCCCTGTACACACGATCAGTCCATCCGATGAGAACGGCCCGAAGGACCGTTGTCATTGTTTAACCGATGAAGCTGACTGATGGTCTAATGTGCCTACACACCATCCGTTCATTAACCGATCGTGGCAGAACGCGGACACGTAAACCACGTACGACGGCACTATAAAGGGGAAGTTCAAATCCAATGGCGCCACCCTTGGGGCTGCTTTAGCTGATTTTGTGTTAGTAAAAGACGATTCGCGCTTTTCTGTCTGTTACAGCGTGATGAATGTGCTATCTCCAAAACGAACGCTAGTTTTACAAGAATGATCGCTCCCGTCCCCTCATTTAGTCTGAGCATGCGTGGATTTTTAACCGATGGTCGTGCGTACTAATGATCGGTTTTGACCTATCGGTTAGGTGTCCATCGGTTAAATTTTAAAGCAAATTCTCTTTTTTTTGACCGAAGGATAACTGACCGATGGTGCCCACACACGATCGGTTTCGACCGATGAAACGGTCCTTCAGTCCGTTTTCATTGGTTTTGACCGATCGTGTGTACGCGGCCTAACAGTTCCTTTCTATTCCACTACAATCGCTCCTTGTAGTTCTTCAGCCCACTGAGCTCCCAGTCTCTCACTAGACCCACTGATTTACTGCCACTGAATCCCTTGAGCTCCCCCAATCTTTACGGTGGGATACCCACTGAAGTTTCCTGATTTTTCAGCGTCCCCTGTTGGTGTGAATGCTGCTCCGGTACTTGCTTCAGTTACTCACTGGGGTGCCTGGTAATTAGGCGGATAGTCCCTTACTGGCGACAGCTTCCCCTCTACCTCCGACCACAACAGGTTCATCGGCTGGCAGAACCGTCACTTTTGGTTGGACTGCAAGCCGCAGTTTCAACCCTGCGCTGCTCTCTTGCTTCTGGATAGGCCCTCAGACAGCCTAGCAACCAGATGTGCCTGGGATAGGCCCCATCTCTGGCCTAGGAGCCCGGGCAGTACAACATACGTTCACCCAGATAGCCGTCCAGGTGGCACAGAACATAGATCACCTGACTCTACCCGAATATATAGGCTCTCCCAGCAGGCCAAGGGATTCAAGAAAACCCCTGCCCATTGGCTGAGACACCCCATATACCCATAACCTGACCTTGCGTTGCCCTTCTCATATCTAGTACCACCAAGAACCCTCCACCTAGTGGTAGAAGAGAAAAGTGCAACAAGGCCAAACTTAGGGATAAATCAACAGATCTCTAACAATCAACCAGGATAATTATTCCTGGCAGGTAAATTAGTGAGGCGCAACTCTGTCTGAACTCCAGGGTGCTACACGTAGAACGCATGAAGGTAAAAAAAACTTGAGCCTTTACAACCACTTTAAGCTACAGCTATTTTTGTATGTGCAGTGACCAATGAAAAGAATTTCTATAAGATGAAGCAAGAGTAAGGATCTAGTGAATGAAAAAGAAAGTTACAATGAGGGACAGGGTTAATTGTGGATTATTGTGGAGCATTACCATGGAATGCTGGGCAGATTCACCCTCACTGTACATCCTGATGACCCATGTCAGCAAGACAGAAAGTGATGGGAAATGCAGGATTTTAAAGTTGTGGCCGGGACAAGAGGTTGAGAGGAATGCCTTACACACGATCAGTTTTCCAGACAAGAAAAGTGTGATGTGATCTTTTTGTCAGAAATTCCGACCTTGTGTATGCTCCATCAGATCATCATCGTGACAGGAAAAATTCCTATCGGGAATCGCGGTCGTCTGTATGCAATTATGACGTTTGGAATTTCAGACAAGATTTGTGTGACCATGTGTATGCAAGACAGGTTTCAGCCGTTTTCCTGCTGAAAAAAAACACGGTTTTCCTATCGGAAAAACTGATCTTGTGTACAAGGCAAGAGAGATGGGGGTAAGTTAGGACTTCTTTCCCAGCTCCAAAATGTACTGTCACTTCCTAATGCATCTCCCAAACAGGAAATTAAGAGAATCTGCCCAATAGGACACATACAGCAAGAAAAAAAAACGGGTTCTAACACCTTTATGTGCTATCCAAAACAAAATATTTTAAGATATCCTGCATTCCAAAAGCTGAATTGGAGGAACATCCTGCTATAGTGACCTTGGCAGTGAACAGAAACCCCCTGTATTTGAAATAGTTGACCAGTTGTAGCTGTAGAAAGTTGTAGCTGGCTTTAGGTTAAACTTGAAAGGATATTTTATGAATACTACACTTCAAAATGAATGTAACATGAATGATTTGTTTTAAGCATGATACAATTCTAATCCTTATAACACATTCCAAGTAATTGTTATGTTGTGACTATTGTTAACAAGAAGAAATTAGTCATGTAAGGTTTTATGAAAAACAAAATGGTGGCATGTCTTTTGTGCCTGAATCTCTAGTAGCCTCTTGTTAACCTGGCTTTGAATAAATTTCACTAAATGTTTAGGGCTGCAAAATGCAATGTGCAATTGATTAGTACTGAAATTAATACTATACACATTGTTTTTCTAATTTATAACACAAATGATAACTATATTTAAATATTTTCCGATGCTTGCCATTTGTGAAGCGATAACTTATGACCACTGGTGTTTACCTATTACCCTGGCACAAAGCCTGCTATCTTCTAGTAATGTAATGTTTGCAGTACATAGAATTTGGATCCTTCCCGGCATGTAGTTGGCTGGCATAGCTGCTTGGAGCACTCAGTAAATTGTTATGCAAATTGTTTACTTGCGCAAAAAAAATAGAACTACAGTATTGGAAAATAAAAAGGGTTTGCATAATAAATATTACAATGATGTCTAATTTACATCACGGTTTTCTTTAGAGAAACATGCATTGTGTGTGTTATAAATGCACTAATAATTTTGCTTTTATTTACTTTTAATTATCTTCTTTTGTGAACTTTATCACAGTTTAGGGAAGTTTTCTGCCACACTAATGAAACAGTGACTTTCATTGTTTTGGAACTATAAGGTGTGTCTCAATATAGCCATACAAAGGAAGATTATAATGGGTTACTCGATCCCAAATAAACAACAAAGTGTTGCATATTCCATTACATTTAATGAAACCTGTTTACGATCAGTTATTTCAGTGGCGGCTGGTGCTCAATTTTTTTTTTGGGGGGGGGGGGGGGGCGCAAACAAAAGAAAAAAAAATACATCAATTGCAGCCTCACTGTGCCCATCAATTGTCGCCACTGTGCCATCAAACGCAGCCACTGTGATATAAAACGCAGCCACTGTGATATAAAACGCAGCCACTGTGCCATAAAACACAGAAACTGTGCCCATCAATTGCCGCTGGCTCTGATAGACACTTCCAAAACACACCCACGCTGTTATTCAGATGGCTGGCGCTCAACAGGGGGCCCGGCCACCTGAATAGTAGGCAGCAGCGGCGACAATACATAGATTCATTCAATGCATGAATCTATGTATTGTTGAGTAAGTGGGTGCAGGAGAGAGGGGGCGGCGCTCCTGCGCCCACTATGGACGCACCACCACTGAGTTATTTGTTACATACATTGATAAATGAAAAGTCAATATATATGTTTTTTACCCTATAATGATCTACATTTTCACGTTTATAAGGAAAATATCATGGTTTTTAGATGTTTTATTTTATAAAACATTTTTCTTGTATATGTGATTAAAACAATGTTTTGTAACCATTATTTTACTGTATATACTGTTTACACCCTTTCTTTTATAAACATTTAGTACATGGCACAGCATTCCCAAAGCATTATGAGGTTTATTTACTAAAGCTAAAGAGTGTAAAATCTGGTGTAGCTCTGCATAGAAACCAATCAGCTTCCAGGTTTTATTGCCAAAGCTTAAAGGGTCACTAAAGGAAAAAAATTTTTTTGCTGAAATGACTGTTTACAGGTTATAGAGACATACAAGTTAACTGATTCCTTTTAAAAATTATTAAAAATAGATTAAATTCAATCATATAATGTGCCTCTAGTTTCACTTTCACTTTCGGTTTTAAACTGGTTTCATGTTTATGTGAAGTAAAGAGACCCACAGAACAAAAACAAACAAATCCAGGGCAGTGTTTTGTTTTTAAAATGAATCTGATTGGTTCTGAGGAGTTTTAGACACACAGTAATGACAGCTTAGACCACCGTGAAAAGCTCCCAGTGCCATGGTTATAAGGAAACAGGCAACCAGGAAGTGTGGAGATCACAGCAGAATTACAGCTACTTCAAAGCAAAAACAAACAATAAGGACATGAAACCAGTACTGCAGTAAGGTAAAGGAAGCTATTTAGCTTAAAAAAATATTTCCTTTAGTGATCCTTTAATTAAACAAGCTGAGGTAAGAAGCTGATTGGCTTTCATGTACAGCTACACCAGATTCTGAGTGCACCAGCTTTAGTAAATCTACCTCGTGTTTTGAAAAGAGAGAGAACAACAGTAGTTATCTTCTATCCAGCACCTTGTTTTTATGTGAAACCACAGACAAAGGCTTGCAGGAAAGGGGAGGGAGGGGGAGTGAGGTCTCATTTGGGTGTGTTGTTTTTCTTTTTTTTTCGTAATTGTCAGATAACATAGTCCCCAACACATAGTATTATCTCCCCAGCCCCTTAGTTTCTTTCTCTCCAGATCTGGCCGTATCCATGTTGTGTGTGGGCATTTGAAGCCCAGTTTATTTCCCTTCCTGGTTATCATGCTGAGGTGCATGCTGGGTAACCAGCATGCACCTTGCAATCTTGCGCATTCGCAGTAGAACGGCGCTCATATCGCTGTTAATTTGTTTCCTTGTCATGACAACGGGCAGCAACGGAGGAATGTCCCGCCCCATTGTTATGACAACGCAGATAACAGATCTCACGCATGTGCAGTAGAACGGGTTTTCGGCAGGTAAAAGCGCACATTCTCCTGGGAAATGATGAAACTCATTTCTCAGGAGTCTGTGCGGCTTAGGTAGCATAGGAGAACCACCGCGGACCAGGAAGAAAGCAGATTAGCAATTTTGCCTAGCAACAGGGTGTTAAAGACAAGTAAAAAATATTTTTTGCACACAACATTTTTTAACTCATTAAAAGGAAGCTAGTGCAATAAAGTTTAATTGTAGGGTGGAGCTCCGCTTTAACTTTCGAGCTCTGTAAACAATAGGATTTATTTCAACAGAAGGTGAAGAGAAACTGGAAAACATAGAAACTGGGTATAAAAATATACTTTTTAAAATAAGAGACAAAAGGCGGCAAATTTGAGGCAACTTTGGTACGGTAAAAGTGAGGGAGTGAATATTACCGCGCTACCAAGAAGTGGAGAAAGGGGGAGGAAGAGGGTACAGCTGCGGCACTGAAAGGTGTATCAGACCATAAAGATATAGAGAAAAGGGTAGTGCTACGCTGTATATGGGGAATGGGGTAAAAATGTAGAGGAAGTGTAGCAAATACTTATATGTGAAAAGATACAGTCTGTCTACTGATCATAATAATAATCCAATGAAAAAAACATATAACATCAAAATGAACGTGTTACAGTATAGCTATACCTAGCTGACAATGGTGTATCGATACAAAATACCAGTGCTGGTAGGTATATCCTCATAATAAAGTGAAGTACAATATTGTGCTTCACTTTATTATGAGGATATAACCATTTGCTACACTTCCTCTACATTTTTACCCCATTCCCCATATACAGCGCAGCACTACCCTTTTCTCTATATCTTTTTGGTACGGTAAAGACTCACAGAAACCAAGATACAAAAAAGTATAAATTTATTAAAACAAAACATAGTTAAAATAGCCCGTAGAGGGACAACACAGTACACATAATAAATTAAATCTCTGAAAAGACCTGGAAAGAATTAACGTGTATCCATCCGTGAGGGGGATCAGATATTCGTCCCTTGCCAGTTCAAGCTCTACATGTTTCGCGGTGAGACCGCTTCTTCAGGAGTGTACTTCAGAGGTTTTTTTATATATGTGTAGAGCTACCCCCTCAGGAGCCGCTGGTTGTTGTTGGGATCGGCATATTAAGTTACCTTTCAGTGTTGTCTAGGGGTGTAGTTGATGAGTAGAGTATTGAGCGAATGTCCAGTCAATGAATAAAGGTTTTTAAATGCTTTATTTCCAGGCCAACATCAACATGATGTAGAGCAAGAAGGTTGATGAAGCCAGAGAGAGAACCTTGCAGTATCAGGCCTGGATATGAGAAAGAGCAATCCTGCTCTCAGTAGTACAATAGTAGTAGATACAGTTCGTCACCACTCTAGCCAGAGTGAGTGAAGTGCCTCCGGACAGACTTCTGCCACAAGCCTGGTAGCCGAAGTGTCACTTTAGATTGCTGGGAGGAACAGGCCTCTGCCACAGACCTGGCTGTAGGTCCTCTGCCACAGGCCTAACACTTGAATAAGGTGAACGGATTGAGCGAATCCTCCCAGTAGATAAAGTTAGGGTCACCGGGTGACAGTTGAAGTGTACCTGTCAATGTCCCGGTCACCAGATCCCCGATGGTTCGTTCAAGCCCTGTTGGACAACCTGCCTCCGTGTTCTCCTCAAGCCGACCCCCCATCGAACGGCACACAGCCTGGGATCTCCTCAGTAGAGTTGGGAGCCCAGTAAGTCACTGGGGCCCCTATGAGCAGTGCTGGGACAAGGCCATTTGGTGCCCAGGGCGAAGATGGCAAACTGCGCCCCCCCCCCCCGTTTTTAAGAAACGCTGGCATTTGATGGGGCAAACTGGCAGCACACTGGCGGCAATTGATGGGGCAAACTGGCAGCACACTGGTTGCAATTGATGGGCACACTGGCGGCAATTGATGGGCACACTGGCAGCAATTGATGGGGCAAACTGGCAGCACACTGGCGGTAATTGATGGGGCACACTGGTGGCAATTGATGGGCACACTGGTGGCAATTGATGGGCACACACTGGCAGCAATTGATGGGGCACACTGGCAGCAATTGATGGTTACAGTGGCTGTGTTTGATGGCACAGTGGCTGCATTTGATGGGCACAGTGGCGACAATTGATGGCACAGTGGCTGCGTGTGATGGGCACAGTTTCTGCATGTGATGGGCACAGTGGCTCTGTTTGATGGCACAGTGGCTGCATTTGATGGGCACAGTGGCTGCGTGTGTTGGCACAGTGGCTGCGTGTGTTGGCACAGTGGCTGCGTTTGATGGGCACAGTGGCTGCGTTTGATGGGCACAGTGACTGCTTTTGATGGGCACAGTGGCGACAATTGATGCCACAGTGGCTGCGTTTGATGGGCACAGTGGCTGCGTTTGATGGGCACAGTGACTGCTTTTGATGGGCACAGTGGCGACAATTGATGGCACAGTGGCTGCGTGTGATGGGCACAGTTTCTGCATGTGATGTGCACAGTGGCTGCGTTTGGCGGCACAGTGGCTGCGTTTGGCGGCACAGTGGCTGCTTTTGATGGCACAGTGGCTGTGTGTGATGGGCACAGTGGCTGTGTTTAGTGGGCACAGTGGCTGCGTTTGATGGGCACAGTGGCTGCTTTTGATGGGCACAGTGGCGACAATTGATGGCACAGTGGCTGCGTGTGATGGGCACAGTTTCTGCATGTGATGTGCAGAGTGGCTGCGTTTGACGGCACAGTGGCTGCGTTTGACGGCTCAGTGGCTGCGTTTGGCGGGCACAGTGGCTGCTTTTGATGGGCACAGTGGCTGCTTTTGATGGGCACAGTGACTGCTTTTGATGGGCACAGTGGCGACAATTGATGGCACAGTGGCTGCGTGTGATGGGCACAGTTTCTGCATGTGATGGGCACAGTGGCTGCGTTTGATGGGCACAGTGGCTGCTTTTGATGGGCACAGTGGCTGCTTTTGATGGGCACAGTGGCGACAATTGATGGCACAGTGGCTGCATGTGATGGGCACAGTTTCTGCATGTGATGTGCACAGTGGCTGCGTTTTGACGGCACAGTGGCTGCGTTTGGCGGCACAGTGGCTGCGTTTGGCGGCACAGTGGCTGCGTTTGTGGGTGCACAGTGGCTGCGTTTGTGGGTGCACAGTGGCTGCTTTTGATGGGCAGAGTGGCTGCTTTTGATGGGCAGAGTGGCTGCTTTTGATGGGCACAGTGGCTGTGTGTGTTGACACAGTGGCTGCGTGTGTTGGCACAGTGGCGACAATTGATGGCACAGTGGCTGCGTGTAATGGGCACGATTTCTGCATGTGATGGGCACAGTGGCGACAATTGATGGCACAGTGGCGACAATTGATGGCACAGTGGCTACGTGTGATGGGCACAGTTTCTGCATGTGATGGGCACAGTTTCTGCATGTGATGGGCACAGTGGCTGCGTGTGTTGGCACAGTGGCTGCGTGTGTTGGCACAGTGGCTGCGTGTGATGGGCACAGTGGCTGCTTTTGATGGGCACAGTGGCGACAATTGATGGCACAGTGGCTGCGTGTGATGGGCACAGTTTCTGCGTGTGATGGGCACAGTGGCTGCTTTTGATGGGCACAGTGGCGACAATTGATGGGCACAGTGGCTGCGTGTGATGGGCACAGTTTCTGCGTGTGATGGGCACAGTGGCTGCGTGTGATGGGCACAGTGGCTGCGTGTGATGGGCACAGTGGCTGCGTTTGATGGGCACAGTGGCTGCGTTTGATGGGCACAGTGGCTGCGTTTGATGGGCACAGTGGCTGCTTTTGATGGGTACAGTGGCTGCTTTTGATGGGTACAGTGGCTGCTTTTGATAGGTTGCATGGCTCATTTAAAATAACAAAAAAAAAAATTATCTGACATTTTTTATTAATAAGTTCTGGTCACCTCACCTCAGTCAGCCCCTCAAGAGCCCCCCCGCCCCACCCCCCCCACCCCTTAGCCATTTTATTATCTGCTTACTTTACAGTCCAGAAGTTTGTTTTGTAGCAGACACATGTTCCAGCTAGAGCCAGGCAGGCTCCTCGTCCTCGTCGGCGGCTCCTCCTCTCTAGCTCCCAGGCTGTGAGTCACATCACAGGCAGCGCCGACACAGCTCCCTGCGCAGCCCTCGGAAGTCCTCCATCTCCCCCCTCGCCTCCGGCCGTGATTGGTGTGATGTCACGCCGCTGGCAGGGAGGGACTAAGACTCCTCCGTAGGGGGAGTAAGCAGACAGGGAAGGGAGCAGGGGAGGGAGGTGGCGGACCCGCATACAGGAGTGGCGAGCGGCGCGTACACGGCAGTCGGCACACTGGCAATGACACACAGGTCACTTCACCTGCGGCTGCGCCCCCCCTCCTTTACAAAATGGTAGCGCCCAGGGCACTGGACCCTTCTGCCCCTGCCTTGTACCGGCCCTGCCTATGAGGAACATGGAGCTCCGCGTAGCATGCGACCCCAGCCGGGGTCTGTTGGATGCGCACACCCTGAAGGTGGGTGCCGCACCTGGAACCCAGAACCCGCGAAGAACCACACAAAATGGCGTCCGCCACAGATATACTCTCCCCCTAGGGAAAACTCCTCTAATTGGCTGCTGGGGAAAAGCGGCTCTGCCAGAACCCCTCTAGTGCCAACTGTCACCCAGGGATGGGATTGCATCCCTGGAGCGCAGACTGACCTACAGGACAGTTCCAGAATGACAGCAGCCCAAATTTAGGAAATTGTGAATTGGGAGCAAAATAACTCTCCCATTCCCCACTAACTTTAGCGTAGTGCCCATACTGAAAGTAAGGGGGCACTACATACTCCCCCCACTTGAAATTACACTGTCCCCAGTGTCCTAAGGCATTCAAGCCTGAATGCCAGCCTGATACTTGCTAACCAGATAGAAAAGTGGGAAAAAGAAGAGAACACAATTGTAACATCAATTACAATATTGATATTATTTAAATAACATATGACATACACACATACACAACCCTATGTATCTAGCTGTCCATTCTCCGCAGTGTTGATAGTAGGTGGGTCCAGAACCTGCATAGGAAAAATGTAAAAGAAACATACACAATATACATCCCGACATATCAATACAATACTCTATCTATATACAACCTCCAAGGTCAGAGTTGAGACTGTACGCTCGAGCCCGAGCGCAAAATCTCCCTTCCTCCCAAAGAGTCCTAAGTGTAAGTGCTGAGCAATAATATTACTATTTGCAAGAAATATAAACCAATGTAAACCAATTTTTTTAAACCAATGTACATTTTTGCCCTGCAATAAAACGTTGCAGAACACTGCCCCTAGCGGTCAGTGCGCTGGTACTACGGCAGTTCAGTTCAAGTGCAAAGAAATAGCAGCAAAAGGGAAGTGAAAAGGTGAAACAATTGTTTTCTTGCTGAATCATCCTGTACTGCTGTGGAGAAGTTGGCAAGGTCCCACTCTAACTGACTGAACCAACCCCTCTGAAGTTCTTCATATAGACTGTAATATGGATACGGAGGGGCCAGGGGCAAAAGGGAAAACTGGGAGAAACAAGAAAAGTGGGGGCAAAAACCCTTGTCCAAAACTTCTTAAAGCGAGTAGGTCAGGCAACTCACCATCTGACCTACTCAGTCAGTCACACAAGGGCCCAGGGTGGAGTGAGTAAAAAAAAACACAAAGCAACGGACTCACCGGCTCCTCAAGCTGGGCAGGTGATGCTCGGGTGTGCAGGGCCAGGCTTCTTTCTCCTGGCGCGGGAGGCCCGAAATTCTCCAAAGCTTTGTTGCTCGGGAAACCAAGGCTCAAAGAGATGGTCGGGAAGATTGCCACCATCCATCAGGGAGTTGCCCGACCAGGATTCAAAATCTGAGGAATTGTATTCCTCCGCAGGAAGACAGGTTCGGCCCTTAGTTAGAACAGGAGCCAAATCGAGCCGATAAGGTAGCCTCCATTCACTGCAGTCAGGCAACCAGGAAGGTTTCTCTCCAGTATCGATGCACCGGACAGAGGCCGCACCGACCGAAGCGGCCTCCCGGGTTATCTCGACCTGCACGCTTGCCGCACGGGCCACACAGTCACTTCCATTCCCCGTCCCGTCCAATGGGCTTACCTTCAACAGGTGGGAGAACGAGGTAGCCGATAACAAGGTCCTAGGGGACGGGACGGTGGCAACATCAGCATTCATGGTCTCTGGTTCCACCATCTGCTCGGAGGAGAAAGGTTCCGGCCATGGGGCCTCTACCTCTGCGGAAGTAAGGGGGCGCTACATATGTGTAGGTGTCTCTATAAAGAAAAAACATATATATAAGCACTCATAAAAAACATTAGTCATCAGACATTAAGCCAGCTTGGGCAAATAAGCAGAAACAACGTCAGCAAGTTAGGCAGACAAGCTGAAGTGAGCAACACTTAAGAACATGGCTGAATTAGGCATTAAGCAAAAAAGGAATGTGTTTGGGGTGTCACAGAGTTATTCCCCTAGCTATCATGACCTTATAGGATACTGTATGTGTAATTAAAAAAAAAAAGCGCTTATCCTTTTTATCCCTGTGTCCTGAACTAACCGATTCCACATGTTGTTTATTTACATTGCACTGCAAGTCCTCTCTCTCCTGGCTACACAACCCCATAGACTTTTACGGGTCTCGTCAGGGGCGTAACTAGAAATCACAGGGCCCCATAGCAAAATGTTGTATGGGCCCCCCCCCCCCCCCTCCAAAAATAAAAATGAACTAATGCGGTCCGGCGTCTGTCTGCGGCATTCGTGGTGTCCTCTCGCTTCTTCCGCGCTTGTTTTTTAACGCCGTACTGTACTCAGTATATGTCGGCGGTGGCGCTCAGAAAGCGGGGATCGGCGTATAACGCGCACCCATGATTTTCCCCAGATTTTAAGGGGAAAAAAGTGCGTGTTATAGGCCAATAAATACGGTAGATGTTTTTTAGGGTGAACCTCCGCTTTAAGAACATGTTATGGCATAATGGCAAGTGGGTCGGGTGATACAACATACATACACATGATGATTGATATACATGATACTGATTATCTTCTACATCAGACCCAGTAACTGCCACCAATGCCCAGATCATTAAATTAATGAAGCATATGCAGCAGCTAATTGAAATTCAAAGAGCAAAGAAGCTTTGCAAAGTTTGGTCACCTACTAGTAAGCCTGGGTAGTAGGTGACCAAACTTTGCAAAGCTTCTTTGCTCTTTGAATTTCAATTAGCTGCTGCATATGCTTCATTCATTAATTGAATGAGCTGGGCATTAGTGGCAGTTACTGGGTAGTATATAAGGCAATTAGCTCTCAGTCTCAGTTGTGAGTGACACTGACAACATTTGTGATTATACACGTAGGTAGGTACCTGGTCCTGGCTGGCCCCCTCAGTCACGAGTCAGTGGAGTCACCTGCTGCTGCAGTGTGTGTGTGCTGCTGCCGCCTGCCTGCAGTGCTGCCTGGCTTTGGAGTTCCCCGCTCCCAGATGGTTAGGAAAGTCTCCTCTGACCTGGTGCCGGGCGGCTGTCCTCCGACCGGCTCCAGAAACTTCACGCAGCGCCAGGGCTGGCCCAAGACATTGTGCTGCCTGGGCCCAAGATTTAAATGCTGCCCCCCCCCCCCCCAAGAAAAAAGTACGCCCACCAAAAGGCCCCTACATACAATGTTATATCATGACAATTAAAATGAAAATGTAATGTATTACGGAGTTAGATTTACATGCAACAGTGGTGGTGGTTGGGGGGTTCCATCCAATGCAGCTGTGGTGATGGTGGGGGGGTTCAGTCAGAGGCAGCAGTGGTGGTGGGGGTTCAGTCAGAGGTAGCGGTGGGGGGGGTTCAGTCAGAGGCAGCGGTGGTGGTGCAGGGGGTTCAGTCAGAGGCAGCGGTGGTGGTGGGGGGGTTCAGTCAGAGGCAGCGGTGGTGGTGCGGGGGTTCAGTCAGAGGCAGCGGTGCGTGTTCAGTCAGAGGCAGCGGTGCGTGTTGAGTCAGAGGCAGCGGTGCGGGTTCAGTCAGAGGCAGTGGTGGTGTTGCGGGGGTTCAGTCAGAGGCAGCGGTGCGGGTTCAATCAGAGGTGGTGGTGCGGGGGTTCAGTCAGAGGCAGCGGTGCGGGTTCAGTCAGAGGCAGTGATGGTGGTGCGGGGGTTCAGTCAGAGGCAGCGGTGGGGGTTCAGTCAGAGGCAGTGGTGGTGGTGGGGGGGTTCAGTCAGAGGCAGCGGTGGTGGTGCGGGGGTTCAGTCAGAGGCAGCGGTGTGGATTCAGTCAGAGGCAACGGTGTTGGTTCAGTCAGAGGCAACGGTGCTGGTTCAGTCAGAGGCAGTGGTGGTGGTGCGGGGTTCAGTCAGAGGCAGTGGTGGTGGTGCGGGGGTTCAGTCAGAGGCAGCGGTGGTGGTGCGGGGGTTCAGTCAGAGGCAGCGGTGCGGGTTCAGTCAGAGGCAGCGGTGCGGGTTCAGTCAGAGGCAGCGGTGGTGGTGCGGGGGTTCAGTCAGAGGCAGCGGTGGTGGTGCGGGGGTTCAGTCAGAGGCAGCGGTGCGGGTTCAGTCAGAGGCAGCGGTGGTGGTGCGGGGGTTCAGTCAGAGACAGCGGTGGTGGTGCGGGGGTTCAGTCAGAGGCAGCAGTGGTGGTGCGGGGGTTCAGTCAGAGGCAGCGGTGGTGGTGCGGGGGTTCAGTCAGAGGCAGTGGTGATGGTGGTGGTGGGGGGGGTTCAGACAGAGGCAGGGAGGATCAGAAGGACACACACCAGGGAGGGGTCAGAAGGAAATACACTAGGGACGGTTAGGAGGGTATACACCAGGGAACGGTCAGGAGGGTATACAGCAGGGAGGGGTCAGGAGGGTATATACCGGGGAGGGGTCAGGAGGGTATACAGCAGGGAGGGGTCAGGAGGGTATACACCGGGGAGGGGTCAGGAGGGTATACAGCAGGGAGGGGTCAGGAGGGTATACAGCAGGGAGGGGTCAGGAGGGTATACACCGGGGAGGGGTCAGGAGGGTATACAGCAGGGAGGGGTCAGGAGGGTATACATCAGGGAGGGGTCAGGAGGGTATACACCGGGGAGGGGTCAGGAGGGTATACACCGGGGAGGGGTCAGGAGGGTATACAGCAGGGAGGGGTCAGGAGGGTATACAGCAGGGAGGGGTCAGGAGGGTATACACCGGGGAGGGGTCAGGAGGGTATACAGCAGGGAGGGGTCAGGAGGGTATACAGCAGGGAGGGGTCAGGATGGTATACACCGGGGAGGGGTCAGGAGGGTATACAGCAGGGAGGGGTCAGGAGGGTATACAGCAGGGAGGGGTCAGGAGGGTATACAGCAGGGAGGGGTCAGGAGGGTATACACCGGGGAGGGGTCAGGAGGGTATACAGCAGGGAGGGGTCAGGAGGGTATACAGCAGGGAGGGGTCAGGAGGGTATACACCGGGGAGGGGTCAGGAGGGTATACACCGGGGAGGGGTCAGGAGGGTATACAGCAGGGAGGGGTCAGGAGGGTATACACCGGGGAGGGGTCAGGAGGGTATACACCGGGGAGGGGTCAGGAGGGTATACAGCAGGGAGGGGTCAGGAGGGTATACACCGGGGAGGGGTCAGGAGGGTATACAGCAGGGATGGGTCAGGAGGGTATACAGCAGGGAGGGGTCAGGAGGGTATACAGCAGGGAGGGGTCAGGAGGGTATACAGCAGGGATGAGTCAGGAGGGTATACAGCAGGGAGGGGTCAGGAGGGTATACAGCAGGGAGGGGTCAGAAGGGTATACAGCAGGGGGAGTGAAAACCTGGAGACAGTGAAATCATTAAGTCTAATTGTCTGCTAGTAGGCAGCACTTCCATGCTAATCTGCAGTAATACAGCAGATTTAGCATAGAGGTACATGCAAGCTACACGAGGAACTGCAAGATGATTTACCTCCACACTGACTTGTCTCCCTCTGACACCAGACAGGCACGATCTTGTGGTCAGGTGAATCCCCATCCTGCCCACTCAAACAGCAGAGGCAAGGAGACTCCGCCTCAGGGATGTCACTGTATTCATGCAGGACAGTGCTGAAGGAGTGAGGTCAGGTGGGGCCCGGGGGGGAGGTACGGGGGGTGAAAAGGATGAAGGCGCGCAGAGGAGGGTAGGCGGAGCAAGCTGTTCTGGCCGAGTGGCCAGTCACACTTTTCATCAAGCATGGGGGGCGCCTGTCACACTTGGCTCCTCCATGCTGACATGAGCTGATTTTGCTTGGATTGGATGGTTTAATGTGTCCCCTTACCCCCCCCCCCCCTATAGCGCCGATGGCACTTCCCAGGTCTGAATGGCATTTAGCTGACAGACACTCGGTGAGAAAAAAAAAAAAAAAAAACCTTGATCATTGCCTTGCCCTGCTCACCGGGCCCCACTCGGCTGCGGGCCCCATAGCGCCCGCGTGGGTCGCTATGGCGGTAGTTCCGCCACTGGGTCTCGTCTATTTTCATCTCCCAGAGGTTTTATTAACATCAGACTGTGAATATGTGAACATCAAAGTCAGAATTGGTAACAACTATACAGTAAAAATATTTTTAATGATCATTTATCAAAGAAGTAATAGCTCCTATCATTTCTAAATAAAAGGCATCAGTCAGTTGCTTGATTTTGATTCATTCATCTGGTAAATTAATAAAATGAAAAAAAAAAAAAATGTATTTAATACAGTTGCAGTTTCTGGCCTGGGGCTGAATAGTAAGACACTTGATAAAAGTGCATACAGTTTCAAACTTTTACTTCACTTTCAGCACTTATTGAATCATGTCTTGTCAGTTAAAATGCTTGTAAATTATTATTTTTCTTTTTAAATAACAAACAAAATGTTATACCTACTTGCTCTGCACAATATAATTGCAAATGTGCCTGATCCTTATCTTCTGAGGTCCCCCGCCAGCGTTTCTGGCTTCTCCTCTTCTTGGTGTGCCACCATAGGAAGCTGCTTTCTATGGTGATACACCTGCAGGCTCAACCCTGAGCTGTACTGCCTGTGTCCATAGACACACACACACAGTGTGGCTTGGCCCTGCTCATTCATTACAGGCTTTGACTGAGCCTGCTGCCTCGGCAAAGCATGTGAGAGTGGGGAGAGCCTATTCAGGCATACACAGTATGGATTGAGTGAGGGCTCAGGTAAGTAAAAGGGAGGGTGAGGAGGCAATAATATTATCTAAACATTTTTGATCCTAATGCAAGCGATGCATTAAGAGAAAATTGTTTGCTTTAGAACCACTTTAACCTCCCTGGCGGTATGATTCTGTCTGAAAAAACATGCTGAAAGCGGTACAATTATTTGCAAGGAAATTTGGTGTTTTATACTGTAGGCCTGTGATTTTTAGGAATAACTCACTTAAATCTGACCAAACAAGAATCTAATAGGCATCCCGGGTATGACATTTTTTTGAAAACAAAATTTTAAATTATAATATAATAAATAATTATAAATAATTATAGCAAGTAATAATATAATTAAAATAAAAATTATTCAATAATGTAATCAAATCAAAATCACTGAAATTTGCTCAGTTGCAGAATTGTTGCTGTCATTATTTTTTTTTTTTTATGACGAATTTCCCCGCAAATCGCTATCGCACAATTCTGCAA
This sequence comes from Rana temporaria, assembly GCF_905171775.1. NCBI lineage: Eukaryota > Metazoa > Chordata > Amphibia > Anura > Ranidae > Rana > Rana temporaria. The sequence continues at coordinate 280,632,858 of NC_053490.1, forward strand.
GTGATTATAATTTATTATCGCTGTTTTCTAGCTGATCTAAAACCATTTTTGACATAAAAAGACACTTTTGGTTGCTATGGACAATCTACAGTTTTCAGGCAGAAAGAAAGGTTTTTATTATATAAAATGACGTGTAGGACACTGGGCAGACCACTAGGGACAAGGGGGGTGTGTTTTTTTTACATACAGTACTGTAATCTATAAGATTACAGTATACTGTATGTATAGTGTTTGTTTACTTTTTTGAATTTGGCGCCGATCTCCGTTCCCTGCGACGTTACGACGCACGGGGACGGAGATCGGCGGCATAGGAGGACGCTGTGTGAATCGAGCGAGGTCCCGCTCGCTCACACAGCGTGGTGACATCGCTGGATCCAGGAGAAGGTAAGCCAGCGCACGCTGCAGGCTCTGCATGTCTACCCCGAGCGTGACTCGGGGTTACCGATCGTAACATGAAAAACCCACCCCGAGTCACGCTCGGGAATACCGCCAGGGGGGTTAAGCAATGGAGGGGCACCATTGTTGGGCTATGCTTAGGGTATCAGTTGCATTTTATCCAGCCCTGCATAGGCAGTATAGCACCTGAACATCAGACTGTAACAGAGTTGAATTGTGAGCAGTGGAGAATAAATCAGAATGGAGCACAGAAAAAAACTTTCCTCAATGATAAAGGTAATAGCAAGAAGTTTGTAGTTCCTGGTCTAAAGCATGACTTTTACTTTTAAAGAGAAGTATGTTTGTTTTTTTAACCCACCATACTTACTTAGGTGATACAGCATTGGACCGATGCTGCATCTTTCCCCTGCTGCTTCTGCACTGAGAACCAAGCGATCGAACACCGCTGATGGTTCGGTTCTCTCAGCTCCCCGAGAGGAGACCTGCTGCCTGCCAGTCAGCAGCTCTCCTGCTTTTTTCCTCTAAGCTCATTGGAGCGCTGAGATGTGGAGGGTCGGGGAGCGGCTGTCTCAGACCCAGACTTTATTGTCATGATGACGTGGTGCATGGACTGATTCCAGTGACGTCAGAGCGGATTTCAGACCCCTTTCTGCTGAGAACCGGTCAGAGGAGTGCAAAATTAATTGTGACCCTTAGGAGAAGCCCAGACAAATGAGCTCAGGCTGGACTTGTCCTTTAACCTCCCTGGCGGTATTCCCGAGTCTAGCTCAGGGTGGAAATCCTGTACCATTAGCGGTATCCCTGAGCCAGACACGGGATCGCATTGCAATATCCACAGGCAGACTTTACTTACCTTTTCCCTGGATCCTGTGATGCCTCCCCGCTGTGTGATCAAGCTGTCTCCTCGCTCGATTCACACAGTGCCCGTGTGCCGCCGAGCTCCGTTCCCTGCGACGTTACGACGCAGGGGGGGGGGATCGGTGCCAAATTCAAAAAAGTAAATACACAGTACATATACAGTATACTGTAATCTTATAGATTACAGTACTGTATAAAATAATTTCAGGGAGAGGGCGGGGGGGGTAACCCCCGGCCGATCCGGCCGGCCCCTATACCTCCTGGAATATTTTGGGAGCACAGTATAGTGCACTGTATATTGGTTTATGGATGGTTTATGGATGGGCAGGGGGGGGGGGGTGGGATGCGGGAGGTCCTCCCTGCTTTCAATGGGGGTATCCCCCCCCGCTCCCCTTCTCCCCTTATAGATTTGGGGGGGGGGTAGGGGGGAGGAGGAAGTGAGAAGCAGAATATTGGGAATCTCAGGAGGTGAGGAGGGTCGACCTGAGAAAGAGGGGGGGGAGGAGGGTGAGGGGTAGGCCTGGGGGTGAGGTTATGGGAAGAGGGGAGGTCAAGGAGGGAGGAAAATGAGATGTGAAGGAAATTGGGACGAATCTATAGGGTATCAATAAAACGGAGGGGCGGGGGCGGAGTAGCTGGGAGTATTAAATTTTCCAAGTTTTTATATATTATTTTTGGGATTTTATTTTTGTTTTTCTATACCTATACTACGGTTAAGTGGGAATAACTAGATAAACTAGATACAGCGCTCTGCCAAATTGGTCCAGTCCCTGGAATAGGAAATATCCACTGACCAATTGGGGTTGGGGGTCATAAGTGGGTTCTTTCTCTAGGCGAGACATAAGGGGGAGGGAGGAGGGAGGGGGTACAGGGGTGGGGGGAAGTAGAGGGGGTTAGTGGGTGTGGGTGTGGGACCCACCTTAAATTATAAAGGTTTCCCTTTTTTTTTTCCTTCTCTTTTTTTTTTTTTTGACCACTTCTTTCTCTCACGTCTCTCCCTCTCTCGCACCCCCCACGCACTGTTTTTCCCCTTGGTGCCCAGATGGAGGGAATAAAAATTACATCTTTAAATGTTAGGGGACTTAACACCCCTGAGAAACGCAGGATGTTACTGAGGGACATGAGGTCTACAGAAACAGACATTGTTTATATTCAGGAGACGCACTTTAGATCAGGAGGGCTCCCTATGCTACAAAATAAGTATTACCCATCTGTGTATCATGCGGAAAACCAAGAAGCAAAATCCAAAGGGGTTTCCATCCTGATATCAAATAGGATTCCATGGATATTAGAAAATAGGTATCAAGATCCAAAAGGGAGATATCTTTTTTAAAGGAATTAAGGTGACTCTAGCTACGGTGTATCTACCTAACGTACAACAGGATGTATTTCTGAGGAAAACCCTGAGGGATCTGATGGCAATTTCAGAAGGTAAACTAATACTGGGGGGTGATTTCAATATTCCACTAAACCCAAAGATTGATTGCTCCAGGGGGACCTCATCTGTTGCAGATGGAATCAGACGGGGTGTGCTGGGTAGACTTTATGAGGCCCAGCTAGTGGATGTATGGAGGACGTTGCACGGAGAGGAGAAAGATTACACTTTTTACTCCAATCCACATCAGGTGTATTCTAGGATTGACCTGTTTATGGTACCCCAGTATCTGATTCCATCTGTAACAGAGGTGTCCATAGGTAATATAACGTGGTCAGACCAATGCGCCGGTGAGTTTACGTATCTCGCTGGCGGGGACGGAGTTGGCACAGGAAAGAAGGTGGCGTCTTAACGAGAGCCTCCTACAGAATGAAGAAGTGAGAGAAGATGTTGCCCGGGAAATTGCAGAATACTTCCAACTGAATGATATTCCTGGGAGCAACCCTGGGATGGTGTGGCAAGCCCACAAGGCAGTAATTAGGGGGACATTGATTAGACATGGAGCGAAAATAAAAAAGAAACGTGACCAACAGGTAAAGAATTTATTAGCAGAAATCCAAACATTAGAACTCCAGCATAAAAAGACATTTACCCCCCAAATAGGTAGAGAATTGAGCCACTTGAGGAGGCAGATTACAGAGCTACTACGATACAAGGCTAAAGCAATTATACAAAGGGGCAAAAAAACAAACTATGAATTTGGGGACAAGTGTAGTAAACTGCTAGCAGGGAAGCTGAAAGAGAAGAGCCAAGCAACGTTTATTCCACAAATCAAGGGGCAGGAGGGGCAATTGAAGCGGAAACCAAAGGAAATATCGGAGGAATTTGGTAGATACTATTCCAATCTGTACAACCTGGTTCAGACACCGGTGCACCAAACAGAGATAGATGATTATCTTTCAACAGCGGATCTAGTTAGGTTACCTCCTATCGCTCAGGCCAGTCTAGACATTCCCATCTCAGTGGAGGAATTAGAGTCAACGTTAAAAACTATGAAAGATGGGAAAGCCCCGGGGCCAGATGGCTACACGATTGGATATTATAAGGAGTTCCTACCATTTTTGAGTAACCAAATGACAAAAGTTTTCAATGATATGGGTCATTCTGCTGCATTCCCGCCGGAGGCTTTATTAGCCCATATTACAGTGATCCCTAAAGAGGGGAAGGATCCGGCGGAGTGCAGCAGTTATAGGCCAATCTCGTTGCTAAACTCTGATTTGAAACTATTTACGAAGATACTAGCTAGTAGGTTACAAGTGTGGCTTCCGGAGTTAATAGATAGGGATCAGGTAGGATTTATTCCTACGCGAGAGGCAAGAGACGGTACGATAAGGGCCCTTAATCTGGTACAGGGGGCAATTGAGGGGGGCATCCCTTCCGTGTTCCTAAATACCGATGCCGAGAAGGCTTTTGACAGAGTTAGTTGGAAGTTCCTGTTCTCTGTGCTGCGTCGCGTGGGCCTAGGGGAAAATATGTTGGGATGGATTAGAAGTGTGTACACCGACCCACGTGCCTCGGTGAGAGTGAATGGGATACACTCTAAAATATTTACAACTTTCGAATGGAACACGACAGGGATGTCCCCTGTCACCATTGCTTTTCGTTCTGTCCTTGATCCAGATATACAGGGCATTCAGATAGGGGAGGGTAGTCATAAGGTAATAGCATTCGCGGATGATCTGCTGTTTGCTGTTTCAAAACCACATGTCTCTCTCCCCATTCTGGTTAAAGAAATTGTAAAATTTGGAGAATTATCCAATCTAAAAGTAAATCAGGCTAAATCCGAAGCATTAACTGTGGCAGTACCAACACAGATGCGGACTATAATACAACAAAATTTCAGATTTAAATGGAAGACGGCGCTAACATTTTTGGGCACTCTAATCCCAGCAAACATAAAAGAAACGTTCAAAATAAACTTCCCACCTCTTCTTAACTCAGTCAGAAAGCTTATGGAGAAATGGCAACATGGAATACATTCATGGTTCGGCAGAAACAATATAGTGAAAATGAGTATATTGCCAAAAATAACGTATCTGTTTCAGACCCTACCGATTAAAATACCCTTGGCCTTTCTCCGGCAATTGGATACTGCTTTGATGAGCTTTGTTTGGAATGGGAAAAGGCCAAGGATAAAAAAAGAGGTGTTGAAATTACCAAAGAGGTGGGGCGGGATGGCAGTCCCGGATATAGCTAAATATTATCAAGCAGCTCACCTGACGAGATTGATAGACTGGTGTAGAAACAGACAATATAAAAGGTGGGTTGAGGTAGAACAGCAGAACTCCCCAGTGGCACTAGGTAGGGCACCCTGGTGCTATAAATTACTATCAAGTAAGTTGAAGAAACATCCCTTAATCGGAGCGACCCTGTCTGTCACTGCCAAAGTATGTAAAAACTCTAAATTCTCATCTAAATACTCACCCCTATACCCGGTACTAGGGAACCCAGGATTTATACCGGGGATGGCCGGAGCAGTATATAATAAATTGAAAGAGAGAGGTAAAGTCCAGGTATCCCATTTTATGAAAACAGATAGGTGGCCATCAATTGTAGACCTGATGAGGGTAGGGGGAGAATATGAGTTAAGTTTCTGGCAAGCGCTCCAAACTAGACATTTTCTAAGCTCCCTGGGACACCCTTCAAATTTTCGGCGGCAGCTGACAAAATTTGAAAAATATTGTGATGAGGAAGAACCAATACAGCGAGTGGGTTCTAAAATGTATAAAATATTGAATGCTCCCCGGGAGGATTTTGTATTTCCGGGAATTATGAAATGGGAAAGAGACCTGGGGATAACTTTTTCACAGACCCAACGAAAACACATAGTATTTCTAGCTCTAAACTCATCTGTATCAACACGGATCCAGGAATGCAATTATAAATTACTGTCGCAGTGGTACTACACTCCAGCAAAGTTGCATAAACTCTCTAATGAAAACTCAGAGAATTGCTGGAGATGTGGTCTGGAGCAGGGTACTTTGCCGCATATATTTTGGGACTGCGTAAAGGTGAAAGACTACTTGAAGGAAGTACGTATAATAGGACAAAAATTTAGAAATTTCAGATTTCAGACGACCCAGCCTTTTTTCTTCTCCATAGTTCACAGATTCCAGTAGGGGAGTATCAAAAGTCGGTGCTTCGGCACCTGATAAACACAGCAAAAATGGGAATAAGTCTCCAGTGGAGAGATAGTAGACCTCCCTCTGTAGCGAGATGGCTCAATAGGGTCAGGGAAATTGGAGCTATGGAGGACTTAATGCTTTCGTCTAGGAATAGAAGGGAACAGTACGTAGAAACATGGGCAGGATGGAATAAGTTTATATATACAGAAGAGGGGAGGAAACTATCGGAAGAGGAATGGGAGGAGAGGGAGTCCAACTGATTAGAAGTGAGCTGAAGGTAAGGGTGATTGGAAGCTGGGGGGGATCTATGTGACTGGGGGGTGGGGGGAGATGGAGAGGGAGAGAGAGAAGAATTTTATATGGGTCCCTTTTTTTTTTTTTTTTTTTTGTAGTTTAGGGGGGTCTCCATCTAAGGGGTTAGATAGGTAGGGTACACTGATGACAAGGGAACAGATGGGAGGATGTGCTTGAAGTCCATACATTTGAACTAGGGTAGCAGACAAAGTAGGTCAAAATCGGTAACGGGTGTATTCAAGAATAGAGTGAAGACTGAATTGGCTATAACTATGTTTATGGGTCTGTGTCTGTTTGTTTTTTGAAGAGACATTATGTCTAGAATAATGTATTGTATGGTTGTATTTGATTGTATGATAAACTCTTGTGACCTTGTTATAAAAGAAAAAGGAAAATAAAAGAGTAAATATGAAAAAAAATAAAAAAAAAAAAATTTCACACCCCATTTGTCCCTAGTGGTCTGCCCAGTGTCCTGCATGCACTTTTATATAATAAATACTGTTCTTTCTGCAAACTGGAGATTGTCCATAGCAACCAAAAAGTGTCCGTTTACATCAAAAGTGCTTTTAGACCAGCTAGAAAACAGCGATAATAAATTAGAATTACTTGCAGAATTGAGTGATAGCGATTTGTGGGGAAATTCATCATCAAACAATAAAAGTAATGACAGCAACAATTCTGCAACTGAGCAAATTTCAGTGTTTTTGATTTGATTACATTATTGAATGATTTTTATTATAATTACATTATTATTTGTTATAATTATTTATAGTTATTTATTATAATTTATGATTTTGTGTTTCAAACTTTATCATACCCGGGATGTCTACTAGACTCTTGTTTGGACAGATTTAAGTGAGTTATTCCTAAGAATTACAGGCCTACAGTATAAAACGCCAAATTTCCATGCAAAATAATTGTACCGCTTTCCGCACCTAAAACCAGAAAGAATCATACCGCTAGCCTCCTTGTTTTATATATTTATATATACAGAGTGATTGAAAAGTAACTCCCTATTTTAAACTAGTTATACATTTTTTATATGAAGTTGCTTTTTTCTCAATTCTTTAATGTATGTTCCTTATTCTATGACATGACTTCAGATAGGATTGTGGGTCCTTTTATCTTTCGCAATACCATGAATGCCGAAGGGTATCTCACTATGTTGCAAGATGAAATCTGGCCAGTTGTCAATACCTGGGAGAATATTAAGACTTTTTATGCAAGATGGTGCTACTCCACATTTTGCTATATTATTGTTCGTAAATGGCTGAATGAACATTGTCCTGGGAGATGGTTGGGTCGACGTGGTCCGCGTGAGTGGCCGGCCAGAAGAACTGATTTAACACCCTATGACTTTTTTCTTTGGGGTTGGTTGAAGGAACATGTTTACGCTACGAAACCAAAGACTTTAGAATAACTTAAAGGGCAACTACGAGAAGTTATTTCTGCCATCCCACAAGAGTGAAGCGGCTTCAGAAGCTGCAGGCGAATGCTGGTGCATATATAGAATTTTAAATGAATGTGTTCTTCTAATATAATTTTTTTGTAAAAATAATGGTTGAAAAACAAATTATAAGATTTTTAAAACAAGGAGTTACTTTTTAATCACTCTGTGTATATATATATATATGTATATATATATATATATATATATATATATATATATATATATATATATATATACATACACACACGCAAGTAGGAAGTGGGACAGGTACATCATAATGAGATTGGGGACACGACCGTTTTTCACGATGTGAAAAATTACATTTTTTTTTATGTCATTAAAAACGATCGTGTGTGGGCTCCAGAGCATTTTTCACGACGTTCAAAATGGGTATTAAAAATTTAGAACATGCTCTATATTTTTGCGTTGTTTTTAACATTGACTTTTTTTAATGTCGTAAAAAATGGTTGTGTGTGGGCTTTAACGATGTGAAAATAACGCGCATGCTCAGAAGCAAGTTATGAGACGGGAGCCCTCGTTCTGGTAAAACTAGCGTTTGTAATGGAGATAGCACATTCATCACGCTGTAACAGACTGAAAAGCGCGATTCGTCTCTCACCAAACTTTTACTAACACGAAATCAGCAAAAGCAGCCCCAAGGGTGGCGCCATCCGAATGGAACTTCCCCTTTATAGTGCCGTCGTATGTGTTGTACGTCCCCGCGCTTTGCTAGAGCATTTTTGTTTCACGATCGTGTGTAGGCAAGGCAGGCTTAACAATAATCAGGTTGAAAAAAAATTGTTTTTTCGAGACCATTAAAAATGGTCGTGTCTATGCGGCATCAGAGCTGGAGCTGCTGTGGCTATATTGGGCAAAATAACTGTGGCAGGTGGGGTAGATGGTGTGCAAAGTATAAAGAAGGCAATATACACTGGAGTGCATCTCCACCCAAAACACTTTAATAACTTCCTTGATGAGGCCAAGTAAACTTTGTGCAAAAGCTAACTTCTTAGGCCCCGTACACACGACCGAACATGTCTGCTGAAACTGGTCTGCGGACCAGTTTCAGCAGACATGTTCGGCCGTGTGTACGGCAGCAGACATGTTCGGTCGTGTGTACGGCCGACTGGACAGGTTTCCAGCGGACATTTGTCCAGCCGACCGTTTTCTGGCGGACAAATGTTTCTTAGCATGCTAAGAAACATGTCCGCTGGAAGCCTGTCCGCCGGACATGTTCGGTCGTCTGTACAGACTCACCGTACATGTCCGATCGGCCGCCATCCCTCGTGGAAGCATTAAACTTCCAGGGCCGCGCACATCGCGGCGACGGCGCGGCCACGTCACCGCGTATCGTTTTCAGCGGACAATCCGTCCGTCTGTACAAGGCCTTAGAAGTGTTTGCCTTTATTTTGTATGACATATTGCACATGATGTTCATCAGCCATATCATATCATCATATCATTTAAGAATTGTTTCCCACACACAGCCCATCTGGGTGCCCTAGTCCATACAGCCACGTCTCCTCTTCTGGCACTGGAGTATTTTCAGAGGTGTTTGGTTGGTGTCCTTCATCAGTTTTTAATTGTCAAGACCTGGCTTCTTTGTAAGAGTGGTACTCCAGTCCCCCAAGCTGCCCCAGTGTTTATTCCCCTAAAGGAACAGACATGCAGTAAACCAGCTTTTTCACCAACCATGCCACCATCAGCCTTCCTGCACATCTACCTGCCTGCTGTCAATGATGCCACACAGATTATAATGTAAGTATGCTGCTGCTGATTGTGAGAATAGGGATAGCCAGGGTAACAATCTAAGTAATGAGCAAACTGCTCACCAATAAAGGAGGGTACTGATCAACAATTTGAAGAGGGTACGCTGTCCATTTATATACAAGGTGTGTCTATTAAATAATGAGATATATATGTATTACAAATATAATGCTTGTCCCCTTTAACCACTTACCCCCCGGACCATATTGCTGGTCAAAGACCAGAGCACTTTTTGCGATTCGGGACTGCATCGCTTTAACTGACAATTGCGCGGTCGTGCGACGTGGCTCCCAAACAAAATTGGCGTCCTTTTTTTCCCACAAATAGAGCTTTCTTTTGGTGGTATTTGATCACCTCTGCTGTTTTTATTTTTTGCGCTATAAACAAAAATAGAGCGACAATTTTGAAAAAAATGAATATTTTTTACTTTTTGCTGTAATAAATATCCCCCAAAAATATATAAAAAAAACATATTTTTTCCTCAGTTTAGGCCGAGACGTATTCTTCTACGTATTTTTCGTAAAAAAAAAATCGCAATAAGCGTTTATTGATTGGTTTGCGCAAAAGTTATAGCGTTTACAAAATAGGGGGTATTTTTATGTCATTTTTATTAATATATTTTTTTTACTAGTAATGGCGGTGATCAGCGATTTTTTTTCGGTACTGCGACATTATGGCGGACACTTCGGACACTTTTGACACATTTTTGGGACCAGTGGCATTTTTATAGCGATCAGTGCTATAAAAATGCATTGGATTACTATAAAAATGCCACTGGCAGTGAAGGGGTTAACACTAGGGGGCGGGGAAGGGGTTAAGTATGTCCCTGGGTGTGTTCTTACTGTGGGGGGGGTGGCCTCACTAGGGGAAACACTGATCTTCTGTTCATACATTGTATGAACAGAAGATCAGCATTTCCCCCGCTGACAGGACCGAGAGCTGTGTGTTTACACACACAGCTCCCGGTCCCCGCTCTGTAACGAGCGATCGCGTGTGCCCGGCGGCGATCGCGCCCGCCGGGCACACGCACGGGAGTCGGGGGCGCGCGCACGTGCCTCCGGCGGCGCGCACACGCCCCTAGTGCCCGCTCTAAGAGCTGACATTATACTACGTGCTCTCGCCCAGGAGAGCCGACCTGCCGCCGTAGAATGACGGCGGCTGGTCGGCAAGTAGTTAATATATTCCCCATTTGCACTTATACATTGCTGCAGTGTTGCTTTCCACTGGTCGAAGGCATGGAGAAAATCAATTTCTTTCAGCTGTTTCAACACATCCACCGTTTTCTTCTTTACAGCATCAACTGACTCAAAACGTGTCCCTTTAACCTCCCTGGCGGTATGATTCTGTCTGGAATTACGTACCAAAAGCGGTACAATTATTTTGCAAGGAAATTCGGCGTTTTATACTGTAGGTCTGTAATTTTTAGGAATAACTCACTTAAATCTGACCAAACAAGAGTCTTGTAAGCATCCCGGGTATGATTTTTTTTTAAAACAAAATTATAAATTATAATATAATAAATAATTATAAATAATTATAACAAATAATAATATAATTCTAATAAAAATTATTCAATAATGTAATCAACTCAAAATCACTGAAATTTGCTCAGTTGCAGAATTGTCGCTGTCATTACTTTTATTTTTTTATGACGTATTTCCCCACAAATCGCTATCGCTCAATTCTGCAAGTGATTATAATTTATTATCGCTGTTTTCTAGCTGCTCTAAAACCATTTTTGACATAAAGGGACACTTTTGGACAATCTACAGTTTTCAGGCAGAAAGAACATTTTTTATTATATAAAAGTACATGTAGGACACTGGGCAGACCACTAGGGACAAGGGGGGTGTGTATTTTTTACATACAGTACTGTAATCTATAAGATTACAGTATACTGTATGTAGTGTGTTTGTTTACTTTTTTGAATTTGGCGCCGTTCTCCGCCCCCGTGCGTCGTAACGTCGCAGGGAGCGGAGATCGGCGGCACACGGGGACACTGTGAATCGAGCGAGGTCCCGCTCGCTCACACAGCGGGGATGCATCGCAGGATCCAGGGACAAGGTAAGTAACTTGTCTGTGGATGCTGCAAAAGGTAAGCCACACCGCTGCACGCTCTGCACATCTACCCCGAGCGTGACTCGGGGATACCGATCCCAGCATGAAAAAAACACCCTGAGTCACGCTCTGGGATACCGCCAGGCAGATTAAGCACTGATTTAACTTTTGGGAATTCATTTTCACGTCCCTTGCTGAATCTTTTGTGCCACTCAAACACACGTGTGCAAGACAGGCCCGCCATTCCCATAAGCTGTAGTAACCATTTGAAAACATTCTGTTGGTGTTTTGTACAATTTACTAAAAATTTCAAATTGACACGTTCAACTTGTATGCCGTGTACACACGATCGGTTTTTCTGATTAAAACAGACCGATGGACTGTTTTCATCGGAGAAACCGATCGTGTGTGGGCCCCGTCTGACTTTTTTCCATCGGTGTAAAAAAATAGAACATGTTTTAAATTTTTCCTATGGAAAAAAAAAAAACGATAGGAAATACCGATTGTCTGTGTGGAACTCCATCGGAGAAAAATCCATGCATGCTCAGAATCAAGTCGACGCATGCTCGGAAGCCTTGAACTTAATTTTTCTCAGCTCATCGCAGTGTTTTACATCACCGTGTCGTGGACGGTCGGAATTTAGTCTGACAGTGTGTATGCAAGACTGAAGAAAGTCAGCTTCATCGGAATTCCGACAGTGTGTAAGTGGCATTAGGCCACATGCACACTGGACGTTAAAATAACGTTATAAAAACGCCAGTAGCTTTGCAGTGAGTTTTTCAACTTTTTCAACGTTTTTTCAATAGTGTTTTTTGACGTTTATTTGCCTTTTTCAGCATTTTTCCACGTTATCATTTTTGCTGTTTTTTTTAAGAAAAAATAAAAATGTTATTTTTTTCTTTTTTTTTAATAGATCAAAAACATTTAAAAAAATGCTGGTGAGTGATGTTTTTGAGCGTTTATCGACGTTTATCAGCGTTAGAGCATTTTTACAGCTGAAAAACGTCTCTCAGAACCCACTAGTTTTGTTTTTGTTTTTTACTGCTCAAAAAGACACTGCCCAAAACTGCTGATTACAGCCTATGTGTGCATGGACACATAGTATAACATGATGGAGAGTTTATTGACTGTAGAAAAAATGTCTACTGCCAAAAACAGCTGCTGTAAAAACATCCAAAAACGTCCAGTGAGCATGAGGCCTAAAACTTAGCAGGTCTATGGACCTCAAGTCGCATTAAAGCAGGACTAAGGTAGTGCAGGGTCTTCTTTGTAGATATGAACGGTACTCATTGGAAATCATGGGGTACGACTTGGCAAGTTGGCATGCGACTTTCCAGTCCCAAGTCGCATGACAAGTCGCACTAGTAGAAACGTAGCCTTAAATTCAACCAGGGTTGACCTGTCTGATTGAAATATTTAATAGTTTTCAGGAATCATTATCACATCAGAAAACAATACTTCCTAAAGAACGAAATAAAAATTCCTTTCCTGTTTTTTATAGAGGCTTGGTAACTGTCGCAGTCTGTGAAAAGACCACTGCAAATTTCTTCGCAGGTCCTTTTGCGCTAGTCACAATCATTATGTTTGGGAATGAATGGGGTCATACTGTATATCATGTGGCGCTTGCTGACCTCTTTTATTAGCTGCTCCTCATCCAGCATGCTGTGGCCTGCTTCTTTCATGTTTGTGAGAAGTCTGGATTAAAGTAAAGGTTGAAAGTAAAATGCCTGTTTTTAGTATTGCTGCACTAAAAAATGCAGCAATACTAGTTTGACCAATGCAGGGCAGAGTAAGGAACAGGTGTAAATAGGCCCCATTAACCACTTCCAGACCACCGCATGTATATGTACGTCGGCAGAATGGCACGTACAGGCACATTGGCGTACCTGTACGTCCCTGCTTAGACGTGGGTCGGGGGTCCGATCGGGACCCCCCCCCCCGCTACATGCGGCGGTCGGATTCCCGCGGGGAGCGATCCGGGACGACTGCGCGGCTATTCGTTTATAGCCGCTCCGTCGCGATCGCTCCCTGGGAGCTGAAGAACGGGGAGAGCCGTATGTAAACACGGCTTCCCCGTGCTTCACTGTGGCGCTGCATCGATCGAGTCATCCCTTTTATAGGGAGACTCGATCGATGATGTCAGTCCTACAGCCACACCCCCCACAGTTGTAAACACACACTAGGTGAACCCTAACTCCTACAGCGCCCCCTGTGGTTAACTCCCAAACTGCAACTGTCATTTTCACAACAATGCAATTTAAATGCATTTTTTGCTGTGAAAATGACAATGGTCCCAAAAATGTGTCAAAATTGTCCGAAGTGTCCGCCATAATGTCGCAGTCACGAAAAAAATCACTGATCGCCGCCATTAGTAGTAAAAAAAAAAAAAACTATTCCCTATTTTGTAAACGCTATAAATTTTGCGCAAACCAATCGATAAACACTTATTGCGATTTTTTTTACCAAAAATAGGTAGAAGAATACGTATCGACCTAAACTGAGGAAAAAAAAAATATGTACATGTTTTTGGGGGATATTTATTATAGCAAAAAGTAAAAAATATTGCATTTTTTTCAAAATTGTCGCTGTATTTTTGTTTATAGCGCAAAAAATAAAAACCGCAGAGGTGATCAAATACCACCAAAAGAAAGCTATATTTGTGGGGAAAAAAGGACGCCAATTTTGTTTGGGAGCCACGTCGCACGACCGCGCAATTGTCTGTTAAAGCGACGCAGTGCCGAATTGTAAAAACCCCTTGGGTCATTTAGCAGCATATTGGTCCGGTCCTTAAGTAGTTAAAAACAACAGCAAATCCCATGACCGGCATTGGGCAACATACGTTAAATAGCAAAGATGTGCATAGGCCCTAAATATTTCCAGTTCTAGGCCATAAAGTACTTAATGGATTTAAAGTAATTTTGTTTTTAACATGTTATACTTACCTGCTCTGTGCAATGGTTTTGCACAGAAAAGCTACAATCCTCCTCCCGATCGGCCTTTCCCCTTTGCTCCCTCCTCACTGGCTGTGATTGACAGCAGCTCCCAATGGCTCCCACTGCTGTCTCTGAAGCCTCGTACACACGACCGAGAAACTCGACGGGCGAAACACATTGTTTTCCTCGTCGAGTTCCTTGTGAGGCTGTCAAGGAACTCGACAAGCCAATTTTCTCCATTCCCGTCAAGGAAATAGAGAACATGCTTTCTTTTTTGCTTGTCGAGTTCCTCGACGAAAATGTTCACACGACCGGTTTCCTCTGCAAAAAAAATTCTCCCAGCAAGTTTCTTGCTAGTTTTTGCCGAGAAACTCGATTGTGTGTACGAGGCCTCAGCCTATGAGGAGGGAGAAAGCCGCTGCTCTCATGCACAACACTGAATCAAGACCGGGCTCAGGTAATAGGAGGGGCTGGGGAGTGGAACTGTAAAGAGAATGCATTTAGGTAATAAATCTTTAGACTTTAGAACCACTTTAAGATATTGGATGCAGTATTTTCCTTATGATAGGTTATATACCAGTTTTTGCAACTGAACACTTATTTTTTTATATAGTTTGCCACAATTAAGATTATTCTATTACATTAGTACTATATTTATCACATGTGCCCACTTTTCTGGATTTTAAGGTAATTTAACTGTAATTGCCAATTTACAAAGATCATTGCACAGGTTATTAATCCTTTTAAATACTATGAGATTTACAAGAAACGAAATGCTGACTTAAAGCGGTATTAAACCCAAAAGTAAACATTTATTATACTGCAGCTTACCAATTCATATTAGATGTGATGGCTGCATTTGTTTTCTTTTCTAGGCTTTCTTTCTTCTATTTTCATTTGGTGATCCTGCTAGTAATTCTGTTGTTTTTCAAAAGAACAAGCTCTCCAACAGAATGTATAAGTAACTGAGATGAGACAAACCATTTACCACTAACAGGGGTGCTTACAATGATCAGTTATTTATTAATGTTAATCCTTTATCCCCAAAAAAAAAAACAGTTTGCTGTAACTGCTTATAAAGTATTAGCCAAAGTTTGCCTTCAATGTGTTAATGTATTTAAACCTGCTAGTACATTCAACACTCCCCTCCCCCTAGAGTGACAATGCTACTGTGCTCCTTCATCCAGAGTGTAGGCACTCCAATGCAGGAAGTGTGTTACTGGCCAGATCAACAGGCAAAAACAGAGGAAAAAGCCTAAGAAAGGAAAACAAATGCAGACACCACATCCAATGATTGATAAGCTGGAGGGGGGTGTGTACTGATGGAGGGGGACCTATACTTAGTGGAGGGGGGTCTGCACTGAGGGAGAGGGGTCTATACTTAGTGCAAGGGTGTCTGTACTAAGGGAGGGGGGTGTGTACTGATGGAGGAGGATCTATACTTAGTGGAGGGGGTCTGTACTGAGGGAGAGGGGTCTATACTTAGTGCAAGGGTGTCTGTACTAAGGGAGGGGGGTGTGTACTGATGGAGGGGGATCTATACTTAGTGGAAGGGGGTCTGTACTGAGGGAGGGGGGTCTATACTTAGTGGAGGTGGGTCTATACTAAGGGAGGGGGTCTGTACTGATGGAGGGGGGTCTATACTTAGAGGAGGGGGGTCTGTACTGAGGGAGGGGGGATCTGTCCTGAGGGGTGAGGGGTGAAGGGGGTGACACCATGTTTTACCACACCAGGTGACACCAACCCTAGTGATGCCCCTGGTCCTATGTAGGTACACTAGGTTACCCTTACTACTACCACTACAGTCTAGTAGTAGTAGCATCTATTTAATAGGAAAAAGTCTGTTAACATAAACACCAAACAAATGTTTAATGCAATAAGTGTTTTTCCTCTGCATTTCAGAAACCTGTCCTATTAAATATTTTACCATACTTAACAGACCTTATGACAACACATTCATATTTGTATAAAAGAGGCATTGTTAGAAAATCACCCAAAACTATTTACACAACAATGCTCTTGCTTTTTGTCACATTTTCTATTAAAATGTCTGCTGAGAGCTGTTTCTCTGTTCATGAGATCATCTTGAACATTTCCACAAATTATATATTGCAACCAACCAAGCTTGGGATTTTATGAACAATTATGAAGTATATAACGGAAGAAACGTTTTAGATTTGAGTGTGTGTCCCTGAGCTCGCTAAAAATGTAATGCAACTCTGCAGTAGAGAACAAAAACATAAAACTGTGGCAGGTAAAAAGTGCAAGCTCTTTGGCTTGTCTGCTCATACCTGCAGAAACTACAAAAAACCTGCAGATACATGCATGCTGATGAGCAAAGCTCTGGCACTTCTCTAGGTGGTATCTGAGCTTGCTTCTAAATCCTGTCCTCTCACAAATTTTATTGGCCCTTTACTATGACGGTGCGGCAAAGTTTCTGCACCTTGCAGATAAGCTTTTGCTGGAGCTTTCCTGGCGCTTGGCTGTATCTGCAAGCTTAATGAAGCTGATACTGGTATGTACAGGCACCCATACCTCCCAACTTTTTGAGATGGTATTGAGGGACACCTATCAGCAAAAGTATGCAGGCATAGGACACACCCCTTGCCACGTCCCTTTAAAGGAGAATTATACAAAAAAACAAGATTGGTTAAACCCACAAGTGCATTTTTTACCACTACTATTCCTTAATTTTGGCTTTTTGAAATTTACAATGGCAGCAATTTAGAAATCGGATAAAAGGTTCAGCGCTGGAAAACACTTTTTGAAAGATAAAAAGTGCATTTTATACACATCTATATATAGATCAGACCAAAATGAGGGACAAATAAGGAGGAAAGAGGGACATTGTTCAAAATCAGGGACAGTTCCTCAAAATCAGGGACAGTTGGGAGCTATGGGCACCTCTAGATGCCTGACTTATGGGCGGGGAATTCAGTAAAGCATTTGTGACTTTTTATTTCTGGTATAGCCCTTTAAAAAGTCTTGCACTAGATTCAAATAATCCTTCCTGCCAGTTTCATTAGCTTTACCGAAATATGTGATATATTCAGGTAGTTTTACAAAGTGGTGCAAAGCGGCCCAGTCTGCCTGTCTTCCAATGGTCCAATTGCCAAGACTTGTATTGACACGCCCCCCTCCTTTTCCCACAGCTTTTCACTGCGAACATCAGCATATTTCTGTTTTTCGGCTGACACCACCCCCCCCCCCCCCTGCAGTCCACCTCTCCAGAGGTCAGGAGACTTATAAAAAATAAAAATGGTATATACACTATATTGTCAAAAGTATAGGAATGCCTGTCTTTACATGAACTTTAATGGTATCCCAGTCTTGGTCCGTAGGGTTCAATATTGATTTGGCCCACCCTTTGCAGCTATAATAGCTTCAACTCTTCTGGGAAGGCTGTCCTCAGGTTTAGGAGTGTGTCTATGGGAATGTTTGATCATTCCTCCAGAAACGCATTTGTGAGGTCAGGCACTGATGTTGGATAAGAATGCCTGGCTCGTATTTCCCACTCTAATTCATCCCAGAGGTGTTCTATCGGGTTAGGTCAGGACTCTGTGCGAGCCAGTCAAGTTCCTCTACCCTAAACTCGCTCATCCATGTCTTTATGGACCTTTCTTTGTGCACTGGTCAGTGTACCCTACTAGCATGGCCACGAAAAGAAGGAATGTATTGCAATCTGCATTACATTCAGATGAGCACAGGGGAGACATCCAGGATCTTTAAGTCCCTTTTTAGCCCGTTTTAGCCCATGGTGACTGCCACCAAAATAATCTTAATATAGGGGATTTTTTTGTCCCCATGTGATTAATTTATTTTTTTTCAATTGTAAAAAAATTAAGTTACACCCAAGCACATAAAATCCCAACCCCCCTTAAAAAAATGTGAGCGCCCCCCCCCCACTACCATGTATATGGAAGTACAAACCCAAACGTCGGGTCACATGAAAGCGCAGATTGTGATACACATATTACATATGAATCTTTAGTGAAAAAAATAGTAGCGCTCTGTTTCATAAAACAGTACTAGTAAAGTGATTATATTTGAATAACATAAATAAACACATACAGCCGGATTCAGATAGCTGAGCGCATCTTTATGCCGGCGTAGCGCATCTCATATGCGCTACGCCGACGTAACACAGAGAGGCAAGAACAGTATTCACAAAGCACTCGCTCCCTACGTTGCGCCGGCGTAATGTAAATTCATTGGTGCAAGGCCGCCTAATTCAAAGTAGGTGGAAGGTGGGCGTGATACATGTAAATGAAGCGTGACCCCATGCAAATGAATGGCCAAACGAACAGTGAGCATGCTCAGAATCACGTCGGAACGAACGCCTAAGATACGTCGAATCACTGAACATAACCTACGCCCAGCCCTATTCACGTAGTACTACGTAAACGTCGTAAAATACGACGGCTGTTCCGTCGTCCATACCTTTGCATGGGATGCGCCTCCTATAGGTGGAATAACTTTACGCCGGACGTACGCCTTACGTAAATGGCGTATATTACTGCGAAAGGCGCAAGTACATTCGTGAATCGGTGTATCTCAGTCATTTGCATATTCTACGCGTAAATCAATGGGAGCGGCCAGCATAAATATGCGCCCAGGATACGACGGCGTAGGACACTTACGTCAGTCGGAGGAAGCCAAATTTCAGGCGTATCTTGCATTAAGAGTCCGGCGCATAGATACGACAGCGCATCTGTGCACTTACGCGGCGTATATAGAGATACGTCGGCGTAAGTGCTACAAGAATCTGGCTAATAAAAATTAACAAGTGAAAGTGAATTGCATGTGAATGATCCATAAACATATAAAGAAAGTTGAAAAGCAAATAAATTCATATAAAAGTCTCCATAAATCACACCATTCTTCAAGTGATTAAGCAGTGATTGATCAATGAATGGTATCTTTCTTGAAGAAATCTTGATACAAACGTTCCACCACACCTCATGTGCTTGTGAATCCACTCCCAAAGGAAAAAAAGTCACCAAAACAATATGCCTCACATTCACATGTTCGGCACAATAGCTTGATAACCCACCCGGGTTGATAGACAGTTCCAACGGTGGGATACCATTCATTGATCAATCACTGCTTAATCACTTCAAGATTGGTGTGATTTATGGACACGTTTATATGAATTTATTTTCTTTTCAACTTTCTTTATATGTTTATGGATCATTCACATGCACTATTAATTCACTTTCACTTGTTAATTTTTATGTGCTAATTTGTATGTGTTTATTTATGATATTCTAATATAATCACTTTACTAGTACTGTTTTATGAAACAGAGCGCTACTATTTTTTCACTAAAGATTCACTATATACATTTCTATTTAAAGTGGAGTTCCACCCATTTTTTTTATGTTTGTCTGTGCTGCATGCCCTAATCTCATAGTGTTCAGAATGGACAATTTTTATTTATTTTGTTGCTTGTAAATACCTTTATTTTGTAGTCCTTCATTACTTCCTCCTCCTTATTAGCCTAGGCTATTTAGTCACAAGGCTATTCGCAAGGGTTTCTGGGATAGGCATCATGTATCCCAGTAGTCCTTGCAAATAGCCTATTTGCATAGAGAAGGGGCGGCAACTTCCTCTGACACTCCCGTTGCTATGGAAACCTGACTGAAACCTATTACATCGCTTGTGCAGCACTGAGCATGTGCGATATCTGCAAGGCTGAAATCCAGGAAGTTATACAGTCTGGCTTCATGATGCCCACACTTAAGATGGCCACGGTCTATTTCTAGATTATAAACTAACTAAATGCTGTAACAACCTAACAAAACGGATCTTAGTTTACAGGCTAACTTTACTAGACTACATTAAGCTTGTGTATTACAGGGGTATTTATATTTAAAAAGTGAAATTGTGGGTGGAAATCCCCTTTAAGAAGCAGCTGTAGGTAATTGAGTTTATTCTGTGCGCAGTGGTGGTTTAGAAAGTTACTAGGGGGCGTTAATTAGCTTTGTTTACCAGCGTTTATACATATTACATATCGCTGAGCACTCTGGAGTGAGAGCAATATTTCTAGCCCCAGACCTCCTCCCTAATGCTACACTTATGACCTATAGGGTAGGATGACCAGACTTCCCCAGTTTCAGGGGACAGTGCCCTGATTGAGGACAATGTCCCTGGACCAAGTGGTTTTGTCCCCAGATTGGATTTAATAGGGGGCACGGGCAATTTCAAAGACAGCCAGTGCAGAATTAAAATAAAAAAATTGGAATTACACACCCCTGCTCCGCCGTGCCTACTAGCATAGGGGGGTTGTATGTTTTCCCTTTATCTGTGCCCCTTTCTGATGATCATGTGCTGGTTGGAGCGGAGGGAATATTTCTTCAGTTTCGGGCGCATGCCCATTCAGCTTCACTCACATGTTCTTCTGCCTTGGCTCAAATCCTGGCCAGCTGCATGCCTATCTCCTTGCCTTCCCTGGCGGAGTGATCTTCCTCAGCTCCCCATCCAGTAGTAGCCAGGGCCCGAAGAGTAAGACTTGAGAGGCTGTGAGGCGGGCGGCGGTGGGCAGAGAGTGCTGATTGTTGCCATTACTAGTAAACAAAAAATATGTCCCCGGATTTCATTTAAAAAATCTGGTCACCTTACTATAGGGGGCTTTTAAAGTGTCGCCTATGGAAAATATAGGGTACTTTACATTATATATATATGTCCCCATTTCAGGGATGCACACAAATTTTAAGTTTGACATGTTGGGCATCTGTTTACCTGGTCCAACTTCATATTTTATATTTTACCAAAAATTGGGTAATTTATTGTGTTTGTGTGCCCTAAAATGAACTTCAGTGTATTTTTTTACTGAAATTTTGCGTTTCCTAAACCTTTGCGGTAATGTGTGTGACATAAAGAAATGGCTCTACCACTATTTTATTCTCTAGGTTGTCTGATTTGAGAAAACACATACTGTTTTGGGGGTTTTATGTAATCTTTAGGCCTAAAATAATTTTTTAAGCATGTGTGCAAAAATAAATGCAAAAAAAGCTCTGGCAGCAAAAGGGTTAAAGGATGGCTGCAATAACACCGCTCTGTCTCCTCCACTCCGCAGGGAGCTATATTCTGCAAAAAATTCAATGAAAAAAGAAAAGCGCTCTCCGTTTAAAATGTTTATTTAAAGTGGAAGTAAACCCTCCTATAATTTTCAGGCAAGGAAGCTGCCATCTTGGCCTCTGTTTAATCTTTAACTGCCATGATGCTGCACATGTGATCAGTTATGACACCAGCCATTGGATGATTTGACAGTTTGGTTGAGAGCACAAACAATGTGACAGTTAGCATTCCCGGCATGCCAGGAATGTAACTGCTTTTTGAAACTGTTAAATTGATGGGTTTACTTCCGCTTTAAGATAAAAATATTAAAGGTACATGAGACCTGTGCACAATGATAACAACTCATACAAGGTCTGCCTCTTTCTCCTTCAGTGTAGTCAGCAGCTCTCCCAGCACTTCCTGGTCGCAATGTGATGATGTCATCAAGCTCTGCCTGTCAATTGGCTACAATAACACCAATCCGTCTCCTCTACTCTGCAGGTGGGCACAGGTATATTCTCCAAAAATAATATGATAACTTATAGCGATCTTGTTTAAAATGTTTATTTAAGGTAAAAATATTAAAGGTACATGAGACCTGTGCACAATGATAACAACTCATACAAGGTCCGCCTCTTTCTCCTTCAGTGTAGTCAGCAGCTTTCCCAGCACTTCCTGGTCGAAATGTGATGATGTCATCAAGCTCTGCCTGTCAATTGGCTACAATAACACCAATCCGTCTCCTCTACTCCTCAGGTGGGCACAGGTATATTCTCCAAAAATAATATGATAACTAATAGCAATCTTGTTTAAAATGTTTATTTAAGATAAAAATATTAAAGGTACATGAGACTTGTGCACAATGATAACAACTCATACAAGGTCTGCCTCTTTCTCCTTCAGTGTAGTCACCAGCTGTCCCAGCACTTCCTGGACGCAATGTGATGACGTCATCAAGCTCCGCCCGACATGTTTCATCATCAAGACTTTGTCACAGTCATATCAGTAGGAAAGCTGATGTTTATCACTAGGTAACCAGAACCTTTTCTTCATGATTACTGGACATGATTCATTAACCACTTGACAAAATGGCAGTCATTGCAACTTGTTTTCTCGCACAGTATTTGCGCAATCATTTTTCAAACGCCTTTTTTTAGGGAAAAAAACTGTTTCATGAATTAAAAAATAACAAAACAGTAAAGTTAGCCCAATTTTTTTGTATAATGTGAAAGATGATGTTTTGCCAAGTAAATAGATACCTAACATGTCACGCTTTAAAATTGCGCACACTCATGGAATGGCACCAAACTTCGGTACTTAAAAATCTCCATAGGCGACACTTTAAGGTTTACAGGTTACTATTTTCGAGTTACAGGGGAGGTCTAGTGCTAGAACTGTTGCACACGCTCTAACGCACGTGACAATACCTCACATGTGGGGTTTGAACGGCGTTTACATATGTGGGCGGGACTTGCATGCGTGTTCGCTTCTGCGCGCGAGCTACCGGGAACAGGGGCATTTAAAAAAAAATGTTTTTATTTTTATTTTACTTTATTTTTACACTTTTTTTTACATTTCTTTTTTTTATCACTTTTATTCCTATTACAAGGAATGTAAACATCCCTTGTAATAGGAATCACTGTGACAGGTCCTCTTTATGGACATATGTGGGGTCAATAAGACCCCACATCTCTCCTCCAGGCTTACAAGCCTGAAATCGGTGAAAAAAAAATCACCTCCGACGGTCATAGAGATGACTGGTGACCATCTGGTTACCAGTCATCTCTATACTTCCCAGGCAGCGCCGGCTGATTCGTTTTTCGGGCCCCCGGGGAAGCACCGGATGGTGGCGGGAGGGGGGGGGGACGTCCCCTCCCGCCACCTATAAGAGCGATCAAGTGGTGGATCATTCTTATCGTGCACAGAATCGGCGGCTGAAGACGGTGATATCTGAATGATGCCTGTAGCTGCAGGCATCATTCAGATATCACCGCACAAAGTCGAGGACATTAAATAACGGCCTTCGGTTGTTAAAGGGTCACTAAAGGAAAAACAATTTTTTGCTGAAATGACTGTTTATTGGGTATAGAGACATAAAAGTTAACTGATTCCTTTTAAAAATGATTACAATTTGAATTTAATCTATCATATAATATGCCTCTAGTTTAACTTTCGGTTTTAAAGGACATACATGAAGTTCCGGGTGAGAGGTGAGTCGGGAAGACTCACAGAACAAAAACAAACAAATCCAGGGCAGTGTTTTGTTTTTAAAATGAATCTGATTGGTTCTGAGGAGTTTTAGACACACAGTAAAGACAGCTTAGACCACCGTGAGAAGCTCCCAGTACTGTGGTTATAAGGAAACAGGCAACCAGAAAGTGTGGAGATCACAGCAGAATTACCGCTACTTTAAAGCAAAAACGAACAATGAGGACATGAAACCAGTACTACAGTAAGGTAAAGGAAGCTATTTAGCTAAAAAAAAAAATTCCTTTAGTGACCCTTTAAAGCGGATGTGCCACGGGAACAAAATATTAAAAGCCAGCAGCTACAAATACTGCAGCTGCTGACTTTTAATATTAGGACACTTACCTGTCCTGGAGTCCAGCGCCGATCGCAGCAGGGCACGAGCGATCGCTCGTCACCCTGCTGCTCCCCCCTCCATCCACGGTGAGGGAACCAGGAAGTGAAGCGCTGCGGCTTCACTGCCCGGTTCCCTACGGCGCATGCGCGAGTCGCGCTGCGCCCGCCGATTGGCTCACACGCTGTGTGCTGGGAGCCGAGTGTTCCCAGCACACAACGGGCGAAAGACGGGATGTGACGGAATGCCCGTCTTTTGCCCGTAGCGTGTGGCCGGAAGTGGGTGCAAATACCTGTCTTTAGACAGGTATCTGCACCCCCCTCCCCCCTGAAAGGTGTCAAATGTGACACCGGAGGGGGGGAGGGTTCCGATCAGCGGGACTCCACTTTAGGGTGGAGGACCGCTTTAAGTGGTTAATAGAAGGTAGAAGTGAAATTACTTGACCATAGTCATTTCCACCATTGCACACCCATAATGTATGTATGTTACTAAATAACTATAGATGATATGCAGTTTCCATGTATTTTTTTGTTTCATTGGAATATTAGTACTATAGGACCCGTTTACACCATGGGAGTGGAGCTGCACACATATAAAATAACTGTTATTCACTGTATGTACCTCGTTCACACCAAACACTGGCGGTAGTATGCGCTATTTAAAAAGGCAGCATGTATGCAATTTTACGCACCACAGTTCGCCACACCTCTTGTTACCGCACTGCAGCACATCACAATCTTCTGCAGTGCATAGAGATGCATTAAGAGTCATTTTGTAAATTTTGGCAAACATTGACTCCCCAGTTTCCACACAAAGAGAACTAAATAGGATGTTTCAGTGCTGGAAATAAAAGAGCATTCTTAAACATGAATAATAAAGTAAATAGTGTCACGTATTATAACAACTCACCTCCCTACATAAGGCAAACCAGTGTGCACGCATATTAGAGCATGGCCTGGTGTGAATGACTCATACCTCACACTGCTAGACATTTTTTTACAGTTGTCATCAGACAGTTGGGAAAGGTGACCAGCGACCAACTGCTGTTTGAATGACAGCTCTCCAACACGGAGAGGACAGCAGTCACCTGGGACTTTGAGAGACAGCTGGTGAATTGAAGCTAAAATGGCAGAAAAGGAGGCAGACTTAGCCAAATGCGTGCCACCCCTTGGCCCATTTCCTAGAATTATTTGGATTCACCAGGACACGCCACTAGATAGGCTTGACGAAGTATGCTATGATATCTGGAAACGGACCCAACGTTTGCCGGATGGATTGAAACCCAAACACACATCTACACTCCTTGAAGAACCGAAGGATGTTCATGCTGAACTCAGGTGAGTTTATTGTGAAAACCCAGAGCTTTTTTTCTTAGAAAATAGGTGCAGGAACTCAACCACGACCCCGTTCAGATTTCAAAAACAGTAGACGGGTCTTAAAGGGTACCTTAAATACCAGGATTGCATTACATACAGAGTGCAGAGTTCAGGGGGTTACACACAGAGTGCAGAGCTGTCACTTGTAAACACATAAACCGGACTTCTGTGTTTACAAGTGACTGTGGTGAGCAGGCACCAAAGGGTCTGAGCCAGAGGTGGTGGAACTGAGTTCCCCCTGAAAAAAAGCCCTGTGAAAACCTATGAAAGACCTTATGAAGTACATGGACAATTCAATGTGGTTCCTAAAACCTAAAATTCTTCCTAAGATTTCCTTGAACAATTCACCAAATGCATTTAACAACATTGGATACTATATCAGCAAACGCTAGCTCTGTTAAATCTAATGAGCTCTTGAAGATTTAATTTGTACGGTAGCAAGATATAATTATAGATGTAGTGCAGTTATTTTAACAACAAAGGCTATTTGATAAGCCGTGTAACTGGGCGTCCATTTAAGCAGAGAGAACGAATACAAGATGTAGAGGGCTACCTTCCTTTTTAGTTATTGAAGATCTGCTTCTGTATATCAAAGTAGTAAAATGTAGGTTTTCTCAAATTAAATTGTGATACAATACACTTTAAAGGGATTTCCCATTTTCATTAAAAATCCTCATGTGTTTCTAAGCCACAAACTGTAGCAACCAGGAGGACAGGAGAAATGAGCCTGGCAAACACCAGGCATACCCATTCTTGGTGAATTAGGGCTCGTTCACACTAGCCCACCCACTAAAACACATGTGTGCTGGTGTAGGGGCAGTACAATGTGTTTTTATAATGCATTGCACTTTTTTTGTTTATTTTATTTTACTTTATTGAAGCGTCACAAAATGACACTTCATTCAAGTCTATGCACCACACGGGTACAGTGCAGTGACGTATTGTGCTGTGCTTCTTGATTCCTCAAGGCAGCATAATGTTGTGAACATGGTACACAGAAAACATTTATTTTGCAATCTGCTCGTGCAATATAGTGGTTCTAAAGCCCAATTTTTTTTTTTTTACCTTAATGCATTATATGCGTTAAGGCAGGGGTGCCCAACCTTTTGAATAGCGAGGGCCACTTAAGCAACTTGGCAACCAGTCGTGGGCCACAATGAGCGAGGGCGTGCGGATGACAGGTCACGGCTACTCTATGGGCCCTCCCATCTGCCCAGATGGAAGGGGACAAATTCCCTTCTGTTTTTTGGATTGGAGGTAGGCGAGCGTAAATGGACATCTGTCGCTCTGTAGAGGTGAATTGAGGGTCCCATTTGGTCAGGCTGATCATGTGAAAAGGGCCTAAGACTGCTTTCAACTGATGTGCTGCGGTTTGCCCACACTGCGGGTGCAGCGTAGTGCACCTGTATCTATCCTGCGGGTTAGCTGAACTTTGCCATAGACTCCTTCTGTGGCAAAGCCGGTGCTGTAGAGGAAGCCTCGGCTTATGGGGCTCTGGTCCGCAGCCGCTTTCTTCCTCTACTACCAGCTTCATTCACAACCCTGATGCTGTGGTATGGCAAATCAAGCTGGGCTTTTCAACCCACTATTCCAGAGCAGAAGGTCGCGGGCCACTTCAGAGGGCTCTGCTGGCCACATGTGGCCCCAGGGCCACTGGTTGGCCACCCCTGCGTTAAGGTAAAAAACCTCTGTGTAACAGTCCCCCCCCATGTATACTTACCTAAGGCCATTCACGAACCAGCGAAGGCTCTCCCAACTCTGTCCCTCCTCTCTGGGCAGATTGATAGCAGCAGGAGCTATTGGCTAACATTGCTGTCAATCAAAATCTGTGATGAGGAGCAGGGGGCAAGGCCGAGCCGTTTGGTCTGTGTCAGGAGTGAGCCCACACGAGTGCCCCCCTAGGAGGCGGCTTTCTATGGGGGCACTTGCCAAAAAAGATGAGGCAGACGCTCCGACCTGGAACCCCAGAAGAAGAGGATCGGGCTGCTCTGTGCAAAACCCTTGCACAGAGCAGGTAAGTATGACATATTTATTTTATTGTTTTTAAAAAGGAACCTTGGGGCTGGTTCACACCACAAAAACACACTCCAGGTCCGTTCCAGATGTGTTTCTGCATGCACGTTTTTGTCACGTTCCTGTGCTTTTTTGATGTGTTTTTGATGCAATCCAGATGCTATTGATCTTCTTTTTCCCTGTTTTTTTACTGTACTGGGTCTGGTGTGTTTTTAATGCGCTCTGGTGCATTCCCATGCGTTTTTGATGCGTTTTACTGCGTTATAATACTGTCCAGTGCAAGAAAAATGTAGCATGTTCTACTTTTTTTCTGGCACTGGAAAGCCCTGGAACTGACTGCACTGATGTAAACTATGCCATTGGAAACCATATAACCTACTTTCCAAGCATTTTTAAAAATGCTTGGACTGCATGTGGCGTCAAATGGCCATAAATATTACTTTAAGCCTTATCTAATAAAATAGTTATTCCTCTTCATATTTGGTTTTACTCAATTTTTCTAATGATGCCATGTTGGATGGAGTGCCATGGTTCATAGGTGATTTAAGGGCCGAACAGTAGCTGTCTTGTTAACTACGTGATCTCTTGTACCATCTCCCACCTGCTGACAATATAAAACAGTGTCAGATAAGAAGTAGTGCCCCTCTGTATAGTGATACACAATGGATTGCTTTTCAGAGGCAGTTAAACAGTAATTTGCAAAGGCAATACATTTTGCCTCCTGAATGCTACTTTTTCTTTTATCCCAAGGGGGATTTTACATTGAAATACTCAACTCAACAAGCATTTAACCCTTGCAGTGCAGGGGAAGGGGGGACTAGGTGGGGCACTACAAGGGTAACTTTTTTGTAAGTCCAGGAATATGTTTTAGGAATAAGGGGGCACATATAACATTTCATAGGTATGGAACATTTATGATATATATATATTTTTTTTTTGGTGGCTATGTCTGTACAATGTTCATGTAATGTGACAGTATCCGAACCCAATATGCATTTGTTGGTAACATTTTGAACAGCCGGATTTAAACTAAAAACACTAAAAACTGTTGTATATACTTTGAAAAATGAGAGGCAGTCTGCTTTGTGATACGTTCACGTATAATTGTTTACCGTATTTATCGGCGTATAACACGCACAGGTGTATAACACGCACCCTAACTTTGAGGCCCCGTACACACGACCAAACATGTCTGCTGAAACTGGTCCGAGCGGACCATTTTCGGGCGGATCGGACAGGTTTCCAGCGGACAACTGTTTCCTGGACTTGCTTTAAAACAGTCCGCTGGAAACCTGTCCGCCCGGACATGTACGGTCGTCTGTACAGACCTACCGTACATGTCCGGCCGCCCGCCATCCCTCGCATGCATCGAATGACTTTGACGCATGCTTGGAAGCATTTAAAAGGCAGGCCCGCCCACGTCGCCGCGTCATTGTCGCGGCGACACCGCGGACACGCCCCGCGTATTGTTTACGCGCGGACTTCTGTTCGATGGTGTGTACAGCCATCGAACAGAAGTCCCCGGGCAGACATGTCCGATGAAAACGGTCCGCGGACCGGTTTCATCGGACATGTCTGCTCGTGAGTACAAGGCCTAAGAGGGAAGTTTCAGGAAAAAAAACTTTCCACAGCCCCAGTTTACCCTCCATTTTCAGGGTAAAAAAGTGAGTGTTATACGCCAATAAATACTATAACTATTTTGCTTTAAGTGTCATTAAATGCAATATTTTTTTTTGTTTTCAGTTTTGGATAGAGTGGAGAGGGAATAGAACCTGTCAGTTTTTCTTGATGTCTGTGTCCCCGTTAGAGAGATTCACCCTCTCTATTTGTACTGTTTACCATTGTCATCAAAAATAAAAGTAAAAGAAAATGGCACATTTTGGGTTGACACCAAAACACTAATAGAGGGGACATTTTCCAATGGGGACACTAGTTCTGGTGATCCTGATGACACCCCAGGATTCACTTTGAAGGGATTTCCTCTCACTTTCTGTTTTGATAATAGGACAGGTGTCTCTATGAGACACCAATGGGAAAAAAAACTGACATGGGTTATAACCCTCCCTTACTCTATCCAAAATGGGAAAAAAAAGTTTTGCTTTTAGCTCTACTTTAATAAATGCACCTGTGAAAATCTGGATTTAAAGCTCAGCAAAATAACTACCTAATCAGTAACCTAAAGTAATTTGACTGAATCATACTTGGTATAATGGATATAAAATATATTTCAAGCCTAATTCCATCCTTTAAAATAATTTTATACTTATAGACCATAACCTGTGGCTTACAGTAAAGATTACCTGTAGGCACAAGCATCATATAGGAGATGTTCACTATTTCTGTAGCAGGTGACATCACCAGCGCATGGGCACTGCACTATTAAGGGACAGAATGCTCTGTATGCTGTTCGTTCATAGTGCAGTGCCACGATCATGGCTCCTGATAGCCGGCAAACCCAGAAGGAAGACAGGGTGAAGATGGAATACCTGTTAGTGGTGACAGTGCACCGCTGGAGGGCTTTGTTTTAAGGTAGGGCTTTCATAATTTGCTAGTGTGTGATGCATACTAGCATATTATGCTCTTAACTTGCAGGGGGAAGGGAGTTTTTTTTTTTTTTTTTCAGCTTTACTACCACTTTAATTTTCCCTTGCTCTATGTAAAATTAAAAAAAAATTACTTTAGTTAAACTCTAACACTTATTATTATAATTGTAGTACCATAATCATAAGAAAATAATATTATTAGAACCCTTACCTATAGCCACCAAGCAGTCAGTCTCCAGCCTGCTTGGTCAAACAGCTTCTTTTGTTGTCTACCACCATTAAATAGAGAATTGTATGTACTACAAGAAAATTGACACCCTAGGTGGTACACATAGGGTTCCCACGTTGCCAGTGTTTTGTTGGTCTAACTGGTAAAATGAGACTTATTGAATATGTTGTTAAAAGAAAATAGTTCATAAACCTGTTTTTTTTTTTTTTTTCTATTAAATGGCAACTTTAGGTTTACGTGATAGTATCTATTGTAGAAGTTAAGTAATGTTTATCTTTTTACATGATCCCATACTGTCCCACTGTTTCACATGATTTTGCAAGTCTAAGCACTGAAATAAAAAGGTATGAAAGCAAAGAGCTGTGTAAAAATGTCAAAGCTGGCATAAAAAGAGGAGAAAAAGAAAACATGTGAATTATGCCTCCTTAAAAAAAAATCCTTCCCCACCTTCCCTTTGTTGTAACAATGGGTGATGTATTACATTTTAGAGCTGAAAAGAGTGAAAAGTTATGTTCACCTCTCTATTATGAGATGAAGTAAAATTGAGAAATACTAGTGAAAAAAACGTTTTTTTTAATTATCTTAACCTATTCATGTGGCTATTTTTCTTGATCAGACCACATTTTAACGTTTTTCTGTGTGCTAGTTTACTTTACAATAACTTTTTAACCACTTTCTTTTGCAGAATCATTTTTACAAAAATTGTTTAGCACATGCACTATATTACCAAAATTATTGATGCCTGCCTTTACACCCACATGAACTTTAATGACATCCCAGTCTTAGTTTAACAGAGTTTAGTATTGAGTTGGCCCACCCTTTGCAGCTATAACAGCTTCAACTCTTCTGGGAAGGCTGTCCACAAGGTTTAGGAGTGTGTCTATGGGAATGTTTGACCATTCTTCCAGAAGCGTATTTGTGAGGTCAGGCACTGATGTTGGACATGAATGCCTGGCTCGCACTCTCCTCTCTAATTCATCCCAAAGGTGTCCTATCAAGTTGAGGTCAGGACTCTGTGCAGGCCAGTCAACGTCTACCTCAAACTCGCTCATCCATGCCTTTATGGACCTTACTTTGTGCGCTGGTCCAAATCATTTAGTGGAGGGGAGATTATGGTGTGGGGTTGTTTTTCAGGGATTAGACTTGGCCCCTTAGTTCCAGTGAAGAGAACTCTTAAGGCATCAGAATACCAAGAAATTTTGGACAATTTTATGCTCCCAACTTTGTGGTAACAGTTTGGGGATGGCCCCTTCCTGTTCCAACATGACTGTGCACCAGTGCACAAAGCAAGGTCCATAAAGAGATGGATGAGTGAGTTTGGGGTGGAGGAACTTGTCTGGCCTCCACAGAGTCATGACCTCAACCCGATAGAACACCCTTGGGATGAATTAGAGCGGAGACTGTGAACCAGGCCTTCTTGTCCAACATCAGTACCTGACCTCACAAATGCTCTTCTGGAAGAATAGTCAAACATTTCCATAGACACACTCTTAAACCTTGTGGACAGCCTTCCGAGAAGAGTTGAAGCTGTTATAGCTGCAAAGAGTGGGCCAACGCAATATTGAATCCTACAGACTAAGACTGGGATGCCATTAACCCCTTCAGCCACCGGAAGATCTGACTGTTCAATGACAAGAGCATTTTATGCGATTCTGCACTGTGTCGCTTTAACTGACAATTGTGTGGCCGTGCGACGCTGTACCCAAACACAAAATTTACGTCCTTTTTTTTCGCACAAATAGAGCTTTCATTTGGTGGTATTTGATCACCTCTGTGGTTTTAATTTTTTGCGCTATAAACAAAAAAAGAGCGACAATTTTGAAAAAAAAATAATTGTTTTGTACTTTTTGCTGTAATAAATACCCCCGTTTTTTTTTTTAAAAAAAAAGCTAATTTTTTTCTCAGTTTAGGCCGATATGTATTCTTCTACATATTTTTGGTAATAAAAATCGCAAAAAGCGTATATTGATTGGTTTGCGCAAAAGTTATAGTGTCTACAAAATAGGGGATAGATTTATAGCATTTTTATTATTATTACTATTATTATTATTTTACTAGTAATGGCGGCAGTCTGCTGTTTTTATCGGGACTGAGACATTATGGCGGACATATCGGACACTATTGACAAATTTTTGGGGCCATTGACATTTTTACAGTGATTAGTGCTATAAAAATGCACTGATTACTGTGTAAATGTCACTGGCAGGGAAGGGGTTAACACTAGGGGCGATCAAGGGGTTAACTGTGTTCCCTAATGTGTGTTCTAAATGTGGGGGGGGACTCACTATAGGAGATGACAGATCGTGGTTCCCAGCTTGTAGGAACTCACGATCTGCATCTCCCTTTAGAACAGAACTGGGATGTGTCTGTTTACACACACACGTCTCTGTTCTGCCTCTCGTGCCCGAGATGGCTCGTGGCCGGCGGTCATCTCGACCGCCGGTCACAAACATCGGCATCCCTGCTGTGCAGCGGGCACGCACGCGCCCGCTATCCCGCTTAATGGGACCGACGTACAGATATGATGCTCGGCGGGAACGAGCCGTCCTACCTCAGTAAAATTACAGCCGCTGGTAGGCAAGTGGTTAAAATTCAAATGCGTGTAAAGGCAGGCGTCCCAATACTTTTGGTAATATAGTGCATGTGTCCTTCATTGTGGCGCTACACCAATAATAAGACTTTAATTAACATCCAACATGGCACAGGGACCTACTTGTGAGGACCATAAATTACAGTTGGGTATCATGAATGGGTTATATAGACTGACATTGACTAGACTACTTTGTCACAAATAACAACCACACTTGTGTAAAGGTACCCACATCTATAAATAAATTAAACATTTTCTTTTAAGAAATTAATTTGTATAACCTTGTTGTTTTGGCTTTGGCCATATAAGTGGGCAGCTTTCTGGGCAGGAAGTCAGAGATGTGATAGAAAATATCTTTCCACACCACCAAACCTTATTAATTTTAAATATGATTTATATATGTATTCAAAAATATATTATAATCTCTTCCACAACTAACATCAGCTTCTATGCTCACAAATCACTGGTCTGACCATGACCCTATTTTAGTTACTTGCAAAATCACTGTTACAAAAACCTCTTCTTGGAGTTTGAATGATTCTTTACTGTGTTTTTCTGACATTCTCTGTGATTTAAAACACAAGTCTATGGATTATTTGTAACTCAGCGAACAGTCGGTCCAACCTCATACTACCTTATTAGAAGCTTGGACTGGCCATCATTTGGGGCAACATTATTTAACACACTCCACACTGTAATAAGGAAAGGATGGCCCATATTAAAATTTAGAATTTATAAAGCCACAGAAATCTTCAAATACAACCCCTCAACACACAACAGGCAAAATGTAGAGCATCTTCTTACTGATCTAAATCCTTGCCTGACCAATAAAGTAAAAACAATAAAAATTGGACGTAAACGTGAAAAAAACGTCTATATGTGCTATAGACATTAGAGTGAAAATACCATGTCCTTAAGACCCCTTTCACACTGGGGCGGTTTGCAGGCACTATTGCACTAAAAATAGCGCCTGCAAACCGACCCTAAACAGCGGCTGCTGTTTCTCCAGTGTGAAAGCCCCAAGGGCTTTCACACTGGAGCTGTGCGCTAACAGGACTGCTCCAAAGGTCCTGCTAGCCTCATCTTTGGAGCAGTGAAGGAGCGGTGTGTTTACCGCTCCTCCACCTCTCCTTCTCATTGAAAGCAATGGGAAACCGCGGTTATACCGCCGGCAATGCGCCTCTTCAGAGGCGCATTGTGGGCGGTATTAACCCTTTTTCAGCCACTAGCGGGGGGTAAAACCGCACCGCTAGTGGCCGAATTACCGCCGCAATTCCAGCGGTAAAGTGCCGCTAAAAATAGCGACGCTTTACCGCCATCGCATCTCCCGCCCCAGCATGAAAGGGGCCTAAGTATACAGTGAAAATGTTATACACAGTGAGTATAAATGTTATCTCCTTAATATCCAGTGTACAATCCCAATGGTGTCACTTGCACATTGCATTTAAAACACAGTGGATATTAAATATTATCTCCTTATTGTCCATTGTAACAATATACATTCCCAATAGTGTCACTTGCACCTTCACCAACAAAGCTGATGGAACCTGTAGTGATAATCCATCACCAAATGGTAAAATTGTGCACTCACCACAAAGATCTGTCTCCTCTCCTCTGACAAAACTGGAAATTTGTGTCTTTACACACACAGATCCTGGTTTTCGCTCTGTCACGAGCAATCGCAGGTGCCCGGCGGTCATCTGTGCCTGCTACACCATCTTAAAGAGCCGACGTACAGCTATGATGGCTCTCGCAGGGGCACCAACCTGCCTCAGTATAACTACGGGGGCTGGTCATGAAGGGGTTAGGCAAGTACACTGACATATACATACTGGATGTAAAACATTGAGACAAATTAAGAAGAAGTACCGGTTTAAACAAACAAGGCTGTAGTATAGGCTTGGGGGGGATATCAAGTTCCCATAGCATACATGTGAGAGAATTTTGAGGTAGAGTGGAGATCATTCCTCAGCAGTGCAGGTGAAAGAATCTTTTAACCACTTGTCCCATATTTTGTAATATTTGTTTGGGCAGCTCCTGTGTGAGTAAAATAGGGAATATAGGGAAGGGTGGTGTTAATAGCCCTGATCCACTGTTGAACAGTGGGGGGCGATTCTCTCAACCAGCTTCTGGCTATTTGCATTCTGGATAAGAATAGGGACTCTTGTAGGAATATATTAGGGTATTTGTCCTCCTCAGAGATAGAGAGGAGGCCCAACACACACTGGCGTGGGTATAGGGTGAGAGGGGAGCCAATGCGATTGTGAAGGAATTTGACCACCTGTGACCAGTAACCTTGAATGTATGGACAGGACCCTATCAAGTGATAGAAGGTGCCCTTGGGGTTTCCACACCTAGGACATGCTGATCTGTGTTCCAGTCTGTATCTGGAGAGGCAAATGGCTGTCAAATAGTACCTGTGAAGAATATAGAGCTGGGTGAGGTGGTCAGACAGCCTGGGGGAAACAGATTTACAAGTTGCCAAAACCTCCTCTCAATCCTCGTCTGTCGCATCACGGTCCATCTCCCATCGAGATATCAATTTGTAGGGCAAGGCAGCGGGTAGCATGAGGTGGTTCTAGAACAAGGAAATATGTTTTTTTGGGGTCTGAACCTGTAATTAGGTCCACTGGATATAGTAATTTGAGGCTGGAGAAGGAGTCTTGGAATTTAGAGTTAAGCGCATGTTGAAGTTGGAGGTTAACAAAAAAACATGAGATTAGGTACATTGAAACCATCTTTCAATGCTTGAAATTATTTAACTGAATCGTTGGCTATAACATGTGAAAGATGTACAACCCCTTTGTCAATCCATAGATTGTGTAATCAGTTAACGAACAAGATATTTGATATTTGCGGGCCGTGAGGGCCTGGTATAGGTGTTGGAGCCATTTAACAAATTTTGTCCCGAATCCAAATCTACTGAGACACTCCCATAGGTAGCTCCACTCAATGGAATCAAACGCCTTAGCAGCATCAAGATTGGCCACTACTCTGGTGCCAGTATTGTCATAGGTGGATTTGAGATTCATGAATAGCCTCCTTTAGGCATGAACACTATGAGAGCTTCAACCATGGTGGTAAGGAGTGTGGCTGAATTGAAGATGTAGGTATATAATTACTGCAGTTTATGGACAAGGACCTTCCCGAAATGGCTGTAGAATTCTAAAAGACCATCCGAGCCAGGTGCCTTGGAGGGTGGGAGATGTACCGAAGCATCTTCAATACACTCTGTAGTAATTGGTGCCTGAGAAGTTTGAGAAGGGGTCAATACAGACAACTCACCCTGAGAGTAGTTGGCGGTGGAGGTCTATAAGTCAGGATAGAAATTCCTGAACTCTCCAGCCACTAGATCAGGGGCCGTAATCCTAGTCCCCGAAGCAGTTTGAAGTGTAACCGCTACCAGGTGTTCATACGCAAGGTGTGCCATATAGGGCAGGCAATTTTCCAGCTCGCTGTGTTCAAAAATGGCTTTCTTGAGGTGCAGTTAATTGGTGAGTCTAGTCTGCATTCACAGGGGAAGCGTTAGCTGCAGAAAGTTCATTCAACAGGTGGGATATTTGAGTCTTGTGGGGTATAACAGCACTAGAGATGGGGGGAAACATTAAGGGCCTCAGTGGAGAAGACAGGATATGTAATTTGGGAGACCCCTATTATAGCAGGGTGAGTTCAGGGAGAGGGGAGACAGGAGTGCAGGTGGGCAATGCCCAACTCACGGTTCAAGGAGATAAGGGTGATCCAGACATATATCTTGATGGGCAGCTCGCTCAGATCAGCAACAAACAAAACATTCTTGAGGGCGGCAGCAGAGACTTGGTGAATGGGGATTCAGGTAGGTGCAGTGGCGGCCGCAAGAGGACAGCATCCGGATCTTCAAAGAATTGTGCTTTGCCATCTACACCATTCAGAGTATTTAGAGCATCGCATACATCAGATGGTGAACAAAAAAGGGGTAGAGAAAGGAAGCGCCACCTAAGTGCAGTATTAAAGAGGTTCTTTTAATGACACATTGTAAAAAACACACTTACAAGAAGGTAAGGAAAGAAGGCTCATCTGTAACATCCTGTAGTCCTCGTCCCGGATCCATGGGCTGCTTTAGAAGTGAAGAAAGCAGATTGTGTGGAGTCTTCAGGCCTGTCCTGTCCAGATGGTGAATCCGGATCTGTCACTTGACCTCAACGAACTGTGTCCGCTTTTTCTGTACCTCTGCGGAAAAGTCCAGGAACATGGCGACATGCACATTACCAAAGGAGATGTTACCTCATTCACGAGTAAGCCTCATGACAGCATCTCGGTCCCAGTAGTTCAAAAGTTTAGGAAGGTGCGCCGTTCAGCAGAGGTCTTGCAGGAAAATGATGGGCGGCGGCGCGCTCCACCATAAACGTGGAGGAGAAGGCCTCTCTGCTGAAGGTTTTGATTAACAGATTTTCCAAAAAGGTAGGGGGGTTCGAGCCCTCGGCCTGCTTTGGCAATACCACAAAGATTGAAGCACCATAGTCTGTTCTCCATGTCATCTTACTTATGGAGAATGGAGTTCAACTGGTGCTGTAGCCTTTCTGTGGTTACTTGCAATGGCGGAAAGCCGTCTTCCATGTGGCTGACTCGGCACTCGATTTCTGTCACCCTCTCCTGTAGTTTGTGCATGTCTTGCCGGATGAGGTATATGTCAACCTTCACCTCCTCAATCTTTAAAGTAACAGTGGTCTGACATGGGGAGATGGCCTCAAGCACTGGGAGTGGAGCGATGCTATTTTCCTCCACCGGGTCCTTGTGGCGGTACTTATCCAGCTTAGCGATGGCTTTAGACACTCTCTTCGGTGGAAACATGTTGGTATGAGGTCTGAGAGTTGTAAGCAGAATGGCAATGTTTAGCAAGAATCATAGCCCTCATGATCAATGTTATGGATTCTGCTCAAGCAAAGCTCTCACTATACACACCCTACGCCATGCAGCTCCAGGCCACGTATATTTGTCCCTTTTACATAAGTAAACATCTGGGAATAAATACATACGCAAAAATAAAAAAAAAGTATTGGGAGCTGTAGCTGCAGATGAGAAGAGAGCATTTATTTTTATGTAGATTGTCAGTCAGGGTACATTTTTAAAAATAATAGTCTGCTGTTACATTTGAAGTTAATTTTCTATAAAATAATTAAATTAAATTGTCAGTGTTCAAGACATAAAATTAAGGGATAGATTAGGGAGCAAGGGCGGTATGACATTTGTAATTTATTTACTCAAAGTGATTATGTAGGAGTCACATGTACAATTCTTATAATATTACCTTCTGATGCAGATTTTTAGTTCAGGTAATGACATGTGGAAATATTTTCAGTAATATTGATAGAATCAAGATCAAAAATATGGATGACATAAACACGTGCTTGTCTTGCAAGCTCAGCTAAAGGAAAGATAATAAATATTTTTATTGGTGATGGCAGTGCTGTTTATGGCTAGCAAGCTCATGGACAAAATTCAATACATTCACAGCAGAATGTAATATGGGTATTTAAAATGACACTAAATATCCCTATTCTCCAAAAATAATCCATATGCATCTGCCACTTAATGGCCATGTAATCTCCTTTTCATTAAATTGTTCCTTACTGTTTTTCTGCCTCCTAATGTCCTGAAATCTCCTTTTTCCTATCACTTCTGTTTGTTTGGACAAAGCATTAGTTGTGCTTATGTACACTGCTCTATACACAAAAAAATCCCATAGTCTAAAGTCCTCAGTCCATTCGAAGAGTGGGCAAAAGTGAATTTTCCTTCATACAATACCTTGAAAAAGTGTTCCTACCCCTTGAAATTGTCCACATTTTGTCATGTTACAACTAAAAATGTAATTGTATTTTATTGGGATTTTATGTGATAGACCAACACAAAGTGGCACATACTTGTGAATTGGATGGAAAATTATAAGTCAACACTTTGTAAAACCACTTTTCACTGCAATTACATCTGCAAGTCTTTTTGGGGATGTCTCTACTAGCTTTGCACATCTAGAGAGTGATATTTTTTTTTTTAAATAACATACGCTCTGTCAGATTGGATAGGAGCATCTGTAAGCAGCAATTTTCAAGTCTTGCCACAGATTCTCAATTGGATTTAGGTATGTACTTTGACTGGGCCATTCTAATGCATGGCTATGCTTTGATCTAAACCATTCCATTGTAGCTCTGGCTGTATGTTTAGGGTCGTTGTCCTGCTGGAAGGTGAACTTCAAGTCTTTTGTGAACTCTAATGCCGCGTACAGACGGTCGTTTTTTGCGATGGAAAAAAAACGACGTTTTATGTGATGTAAAAAACGACGTTTTTGAAACTTCATTTTCAAAAACGACGTAGCATACAGACCATCGTTTTTTCACAATGCTCTAGCAAAGCGAGGTTATGTTTCACCACTTTTTTCCATTGAAGCTCACTTCATAACTAACTTCTGGGCATGCGCGGGTTTAAAAACGTCGTTTTATACGTCGTTTTTTGCTACACACGGTCAATTTCTGTGAAACAAAAACGACGTTTTGAAAAACGACACAAAAAATTCGAGCATGTTCGAATTTTTTTTTGGTCGTTTTTTTGAAGACATAAAACGACGTTTTGCCCACACACGATCATTTTAAATGACGTTTTTTAAAACATAGTTTTTTTTCATCACAAAAAACGACCGTCTGTACGCGGCATAACAGTTTTTTTTCTAAGAATGCCCTATGTTTGGCTCCATCCATCTTCCCATCAACTCTGACCAGCTCCCCTGTCCCTGAAAAGCATCCCCACAACATAATGCGGCCACCACCATGTTTCACGGTGGGGATTGTGTGTTCAGAGTTCAGTGTTCATTTTATTTTCCGCCTCACATAGTGTTTTTTAAGCCAAACAGTTCAATTATGGTCTCATCTGACCAGAGCACCGTCTTCCACATGTTTGCTGTGTCCCCCACATGGATTCTGCTTTTTTTCAACAATGCCTTTCTTCTTGCCACTCTTCCATAAAGGCCAGATTTGTGGAGTGCACGACTAATAGTTGTCCTGTGGACAGATTCTCCCACCTGAGCTGTGGATCTCTGCAGCTCCTCCAGAGTTACCATGAGCCTCTTGATTGCTTCTCTGATTAATGCTCTCCTTGTCTGGCCTGTCAGTTTAGGTGGGCGGCCATGTCTTGGTAGGTTTGCATTTTCGGATGATGGATTAAGCAGTGCTCAAAGTTTGGGAATTTTTTTTTATAACCTAACCCTGCTTTAAACTTTTCCATAACTTTATCACTGACCTGTCTGGTGTGTTTCCTGGCCTTCATAATGCCATTTTTTTAATAAGGTTTGCTTACAAACCTCTGAGGGCATCACAGAACAGCTGTATTTATACTGAGATTAAAGCGGTAGTTCACCCCTCCCCGACACATTTTACCATCGAGACAGGCATTGTAGCGCGAGCTACAGTATGCCTGTCCCGATTTTTTTAACCCCGGACTCACCTTGTAATCGGAGATCGTAGATTTCGGCTCCCGCGGGGAATGGGCGTGCCTATGGAGAGGGAGGATGATTGACGGCCGGCCCTGGCACGTCACTCTCCCCGAAGACAGCCGGAGTAGGTCTCGGCTCTTCACGGCGCCTGCGCACAGGCTATGCGCACGCGTCGTGAAGACCAAGCCTATTTCGGCTATTTCCAGAGAAGCGTGACGCGCCAGAGCCGGCCGTCAATCATCCTCCGTCTCCATAGGCACGCCCATTCCCCGGTATCTTCAATCTACGAGAACAAGGTGAGTACGGGGGTAAAAAATTCGGGACAGGCATACTGTAGCTCGCGCTACAATGCCTGATTTTATGGTAAAATAAAAAAAACATTTTTTTTTTTCGTCGATAGGGTGAACCCCCGCTTTAAGTTACACCCAGGTGGACTACGCTTACAAAATTAGGTGTTTTCTGAAGGCAATTGGTTCCGCTAGATTTTAGTTAGGGGTATCAGCCAAAAGGGGGCTTTTACGTATTATTAAAAAAAAAAATGAAAACCATTTATAATTTTCTTTCCATTTCCACAATTATGTGCCACTTTGTGATGGTCTATCACATAAAATCCCCAAAAAATACATTTATGTTTTTGGTTGTAACACAAATGTGGAGAATTTCAGGGGATATGAATACTTTTTCAAGGCACTGTATAGTGGAATCATGAAGGATGAACATAGTCACCCTCTAATAGGAAGTCAGATCACAGCAGCAAAAAAAAAAAATTAAACATTAGGGAAGACTGAGAGCAATAGAATGTAGGTTTTAAAGTTAAGAATTGATACTTAAATACATTTTGTTTTTAAACCAAAATTTAGTATCACGTTAAAAAGAAAACCATGAGCTAAAGATTGATGGAATAATGAGAAGCTTGTACCATGCAACAAAAAATGCAACTCCAGGCATTATATTTGATATTTTTAGTCTTGAATTATGTAGGAAAGGCTTGGAATCCTTGACAGATCCCCATTGTTGTTCCTACTTTAGTTGATTTCACATCACTTGCTGTGTGGGCATCAGGGCTGGAAGTAGGCAGAAGCTTAAATGATAAATTCACCCTTTGTAACATGTTACATGTTTTACGCATTTTTAGGGTAACACGTGTAACATGTTCCCACTGCTGCAGCCACTCCCCACTACTCTCTCGGCCTGTGACAGCAGTATAGGGAGTAGTCCCCCGTGCTAGCTGTCACTTTTTTTAAAACAGCTCTGTGTATAAATGAACTACAAGTCCCAACATCCTTTGCGGCTGTCAGCTTATAGTTTTCAATGAACTACAATGGTGCTGTTGAGCCCTGTATTAATTCATTGAGTCTTCCTGTCAGTGTGAAGCTGCCTGGCCATATGATGTATGGGGCAGACAACTCACACTGACAGTCTGCAGGAGACCTGCACGGCATCAGCAATCTCCTGATCACTGGTGCAATGCTTTTCAAGCTCCTAGCAAAAAACAAGAAAAATTGTAAATGCACATTTTTTTACCTACAAAAATTATTATTATTTTTTTAAGTGAACTTATTCTTCAGCAAAAAACTGTCTACTTTGGGTGGGAAAACGATTGGCTCTGGGTGCAGTCAATCAAATCCAGTGACACGGGAGGGGCCAAGTCCTGCTGACTGTGTCAATGGACACCAGCAGGCTCGGGCACGAGTGCCCCCCATGGAATGCGGCTCTCCGTGGGAGCACTCGTTGAGGAGGAGGAGCCAGGAGCGTGGCCGGGTGACCCCAGTAAAGGAGGATCGGGGCTGCTTTGTGCAAAACTCTTGCAGAGAGCAGGTAAATAAGACATGTTTGTTATTTTTGGAAAAAAAAAAGTTAAATTCACAAACAAACAGATAGAGAGTAAAAAAGCATGTGATAATTATCACCAGGAATTTTCTAGCGGTATCACATGCAGGCTGTTTTTTGACAAATAGCTGCTTGCTAAACAGAGACCTGGAAATCCGGCTGCCACCTCCTTAACAACTGATGATCAGCTGTCAGCGAGCTTCCCCGCTCACTGCTGATTGTAAAAAAAAAAACACAATTCAAAATAATTAAAAAAAGCTGTGTGGGGGTCCCCCCCCCCAGTCCACACCAGGTCCTTTGGGTCT
Organism: Rana temporaria; assembly: GCF_905171775.1. NCBI lineage: Eukaryota > Metazoa > Chordata > Amphibia > Anura > Ranidae > Rana > Rana temporaria. The sequence continues at coordinate 280,675,156 of NC_053490.1, forward strand.
GATATGGATGTTAAGGGGTAATCCCACACCAATATTGTAAGAAAAAAGCTTGGGGCCCAGGAACCAGAGGAGGGTACATGGCAGGGGACGCTGGGTACTGACACATGAAGGAGTCAAGTGAGAGAAAACTGTCACCCCGACCCCCACTGCACATCACTGATCAACATTGTACACTGACCAGTCACATACTGTCCTATTCTCATCACTGACTGACTGACTGACTATTCTTCTACATATTTTTGGTAAAAAAATTGCAATAAGCGTATATTGATTGGTTTGCGCAAAAGTTATAGCGGCTACAAAATAGGGGATAGATTTATAGAATTGTTATTATTTAATTATTTTTTACTAGTAATGGCGGCGATCTGTGATTTTTATCATGACTGCTATTGTGGTGGACACATCGGACACTTTTGACACATTTTTGGAACCAGTCACATTTATACAGCGATCAGTGTTATAAAAATCCATTGATTGCTGTATAAATATGACTGGCAGGGAAGGGGTTAACACTAGGGGGCGATTAAGGGGTTAATGTGTTCCCTAGGGAGTGATTCTTACTGTGGGGGGGAGGGGACTGACTGGGGGAGGTGACTAATCGGTGTCCCTATGTACAAGGGACACACCATCAGTCTTCTCTCCCTGACAGGACGTGGATCTCTGTGTTTACACACAGAGATCCACTGTCCTGCTCAGTTACTGGGCAATCGCGGGTGCCTGGCGGACAAAATGCAATTTCTCACCAGTAGAAAACATCTGTAAAGATCAAGGGGTGCAACTCAGGGCTTGTGTGAGTTAGGTGAACACAGAGGCGAACATTGGTTTGTGTGCAGAATTAGGTCCATTTGGTCGCCATTCACGTCAGTGTATGTGGAAGTACATGTAAAGAGTTCTTAGGAAGTAAGTTCCAATCCTTGAATAGAGAGAGACCTTTATCAAGGCTATAAATTGGAACACATTTCCCTTTCCAGTTTTGAGAGCTTTCTACTATTCATGGCTGTGGCCTGGGATATATCTAAGTAAAGGGAGATGCCTGCAAATTTGCAGTTTGGGGATCCTGTGCATCCTTCCTGTACACAGCTCCATATTAGTAAGTATTGGTATCAAAGCCTTCATCAACTGCTGGAAATATTCTGTAATTTTAGATGGCTATACGGATTCAGGAATTCCATGGAACTTCATATTGTTCTGTCTGGAACGATCCTCTGAATATGCAATTTTTGATTTCAACAATTGTAATTCAGCGGAGTGGTCTGTGTGTGCATCATCTAAATCATTATGAGCCACAAACATTTCCTCCATTTTTGTTTCTATGTGGTGGATCCTTTCTTTATGCGCTGTTACGGTATGATTGTATGATTGTAGCTTGTAAATCAGTGTGTAGAGCATGTCTTAATTATAGTAGCATACTTTTCATGGTGTTTTCTGATATGGGATGCTCAGTTGCTTTAGGGAGAGACCTATAGCTTTAGCCTGTATGTCACTTGAGCTGGATGAGATACTAGGGGAATCCTCATCTCTTCTTAGCCTGGTCTTTGCGGGACTGCGTGAGGTGGGTGTAGGAGGTGGAGAGGAAGGAACCAGGAGAATGGAAACAGCGAGGAAATGTGCCTCATAAATTGTAGAGGTGTCCCAGAGCGTGCTATTGCTCCTCTGTGGATTCCTCCTCTGTGGAGTCATGGAGGAGAGCTGCGGACTAAGCGTAGATTACCAGCACTGGCTGCACACGCCCCCTTAACTTTTACTATTTTTTTTTTATACTGCTGCAGCAATAGATAGAGGTTTTGGAGGGCTGTACAAAGCTCAGCTTTTAGTACTTTTCAGTATTTTAAAAATTATATGTGTAATAGGTTTCCATTTTCTATGTAGAAAAAGTCAATTGTCCTTTAGATTTGTGAAGAGTTTCTTGTAATCCCTAATATTTAGCTTAGCTTTTTGAGTTTGTTTTGTCTATCGATATATCATGTAAGAAATAGCAATGAGCCAGCTGACATTTGGACTATGTGTACAGCTGTCCTTCCAACAGAAGTCTGTATAAGTTTTGTCAAAGAGATATTCCTATGCATGCAATCAGTGCTCGCAGCGAATGACGGAGGACACAAAGGCACATTGGGAGAGTTTGCCTCACTAACATTGCTTAGCTAGTATAGTAATCTCGTTTTTTTTTCTTTCAGCCCGCTGGGTTGAATGAAAGAAAAAAAAAATGTGCACCAGACTTTACTGTATCTAATTTTTTAAGCAAATTGTTTTTTGTGAATCTGTTTTATAGTTTCTTACCTGGAGGATAAGTTGCAAGATGGCAACTAATCTCCTGTCTTGCACTTGACAGCAGCAGTAAAGTGCTAGTTTACCTTTACAGAAAAAATTGAAAGCGAAACTAACACTATACACCCTCCCAGACACCGCTGTACTTACCTCCAGCCATTCTGAGCTGTAGCTGTCTGGGAATTCAAAATTCTTGCTCATTTCCCTCTTCTCTGTGCAACTCTTCTGGGACCCCCAATAGAGTGATTCTGATTGGTCAGTATCGGCACAGCCCATCTCTGCTGCACAGAGAAAAGGGAGAGGATTGAGGATTTCAAATCCCTGGATTGCTGCACTGGCCACGTGGGCACTGACAGCTCATCATCCACAGAGGTAAGTATGGCACAGACCGCTGGGGTGGGAAGGTGAACTAATATTTTAATTAAAATGAAAAACTGTTATGTAGAAGTTGTATTTACAAAATTTCTTAATCTTGAGTTACCTCCATAAAGCCCCCCTCCACATTTTTTTAATGGACAGATCTTTTAAGGGAAGCTGTGACATTTACAGTTGATTCAAACATGCAATTGTTAGACTTGACATGCAGACAAATGTGCTACTTAGCAAATAGAATACATTTAGATGGCTATATCTATATACAGATGCTCCATTGACTTTTCCTGTCAACCACTAATAAACGTAAACTTTTAAAATATAAAGCTGTTTCTAAATGTGAAGTACCATAAACAAGTGCTTAACAATTATGATACAAACGTCAAGCAAATGGTTTATATAACAAGACTTTCCTGTCATCTCATGTTCTCTCTTTGCAATATCTATCTATCTATCTATCTATCTATCTATCTATCTATCTATCTATCTATCTATCTATCTATCTATCTGTTAAAGTATATACACCGTATATTTAGTTTATCAAAAATATTTTATACAGATACGGTAATTGTTTTCTCAAAAGACATGAGCCTACTGACTACTAATAGGAAAAATGAGTCACATTCCAAAGCCATATTAACAACATCATGTAAATGGCACAGAGAAACAGATGCTGCAGAACCACTGCATGGTCTACAGGCTCGGACTGCTATTAGGAAGCAGCGTATGCTAAAATTGCATATATAAAACTCAATCACTAAGACCAACTGCCATAAAAAGCTTTATTTGTACTATAATGCCAGAGAATTTCACAGCCAAGAGACATGGAATGTTTGCTGAGTAAAGAATTCATTAAAGTCACATGCTTTATGAGTTAACCTAATAATTTAAGAAAATCAATAGCCATGATAAATCAATGGCTACTTTTTATCTAGAAACTGTGAAATTGAGTTTCAGAATCGCTCTGAAGCAGGTTTCAATAACAAGAAAATTGGCAAGGATTGCTATTTTTCCTTAACCATGTACCTGACTTTTTAACATAATTGTTAAGTATTTGTTTAAGACATTTCATCTTTACAAATAGACAGATTTACATTTGAAAAGCCGGTATTTGTAAGAAGTTGAAAGACAGAACTAATGGAGCATCTGTTTTGCATTCATTATAACTGTATTAATTTGTCTTCATAAATAACATCATGGATAATATGCAGCTAACGATGACCCATGCCTAATTTAGCCACCTTTGATTTATTCCCTAAGAGAGATGTTTTCAGCAAGTAAACATCACAATAATGAAATGATTGAAGATCTGTACACCCTAGTATTTAAGAAATTAGAATGGAAATGTTAATTTGGGAAGCTGGACAACCGTGTTCAATTAGCACTGTTACTGGTTGTAAAAATGTGCATGGAATTTATTGTTTATTTTCTTAGATCACTAGAAATCACATCCTGGTTGACAAGTAAAAGTCAAATTCACCCAAATTTGATATTTCAGTTTTGGTTAACCTGGTTAAGCAAACATGGACTGAAATGCTTAAAGTTACAATAAATAATCCTTATTCTCTGGAAATAATCCATACACATCTACTACCTAATGGGCCTGTAAACTATTATTTTTCTTAAAATTGCAGTTTTGAAGTATATCCTCACAGGGTGGCTATACTGTACAAATGGCTATACAAATACTAGTGTGCCACAATCCTGATAATGTTTAGAAGGAAGAAATTGGAACTATAGAATGGACTTTGTAGGCACACACATATAAAATGTAAAATTAATGAAAGTTTTTTATTGGATAAAGTTAAAAACATTGTGTACAAACACATATTTTAAAACACATTATAATGTATAATGACCCCAAAGGTTCTAATAACACCTCCAAAAGGATTTATTGTAAACCAATTTGGTGCAATGATAAAGGTTACCAGTAGTAGCATCCAAATAGGAATAATTGATGTGGAGTAGATGAGTTAGGATATGAGGTCACATACACTACAAGTTGCACACATAGATGCGCTTCTTCAGGAGCTTGTAAATATAGAGCACAGGATTTCTAAATACCACTGCACACAGACTGTGCATAAGTGTAGCTGAAAATCAGTTTGTCCCAAAGGTGAGATCAGGTGAGTATCACAGACAAAAATCCAACACTTTAGCTGGTGGTAAGCAGGGCAACCAGGAAAATAGCAAAGTAGGGCATACACTTATATAGACAGTGGTCTGCCGCTGCAATATGGACCAGCGGTTGTCACTGTTAATGGAGGACGATATTGTCCAGTACCTAAGCGATGTCTACAGCTCTTATGGTCAATACCTCTTAGGTAGCAAAGTAAAATGGTAATTAAAGCCTGGAGCTGTGTGTGTCCGCCTGGGTGCAGGCTACACTGTTGCCCTGCTTACCAGCAGCTATAGTGTTGGATTTTTGCCTGTGATACTCACCTGATCTCACTTTTGAGACAAACTGATTTTGATCTACACTTATACACAGTCTATGCGCAGCAGAATTTAGAAATTCTGCGCTCTATATCCACTTAAGCCCCGGACCAATATGCAGCCTAAAGACCCAAGGTGTTTTTACAGTTCGGGACTGCGTCGCTTTAACAGACAATTGCGCGGTCGTGCGACGTGGCTCCCAAACAAAATTGGCGTCCTTTTTTCCCCACAAATAGAGCTTTCTTTTGGTGGTATTTGATCACATCTGCGGTTTTTAGTTTTTGCGCTATAAACAAAAATAGAGCGACAATTTTGAAAAAAAAGCAATATTTTTTACTTTTTGCTGTAATAAATATCCCCCAAAAACATATATAAAAACATTTTTTTTCCTCAGTTTAGGCCGATACGTATTCTTCTACCTATTTTTAGTAAAAAAAATCGCAATAAGCGTTTATCGATTGGTTTGCGCAAAATTTATAGTGTTTACAAAATAGGGGATAGTTTTATTGCATTTTTATTATTATTTTTTTTTTTACTACTAATGGCGGCGATCAGCAATTTTTTTCGTGACTGCGACATTATGGCGGACACTTCGGACAATTTTGACACATTTTTGGGACCATTGTCATTTTCACAGCAAAAAATGCATTTAAATTGCATTCTTTATTGTGAAAATGACAGTTGCAGTTTGGGAGTTAACCACAGGTGGCGCTGTAGGAGTTGGGGTGCACCTAGTATGTGTTTACAACTGTTTGGGGGTGTGGCTGTAGGAATGACGTCATCGATCGTGTCTTCCCTATAAAGGGAATGACGCGATCGATGCGCCGCCATAGTGAAGGACGGGGAAGCCGTGTTTACACACGGCTCTCCCCGTTCTTCAGCTCCGGGGAGCGATCGCGACGGAGCGGCTATAAACAAATAGCCGCGCCGTGGTCCCGGATCGCTCCCCGAGCGGACCCGACCTCCGCATGTAGCGGGGGGGGTCCCGATCGGACCCCCCACCCGCTAATAGGCGAGGACGTACGTGTACGCCCATGTGCCTGTACGTGCCATATTGTGGACGTATATGTACATGCGGGGGTCGGGAACTGGATATTTACAAGCTCCTGCAGAAGCGCATCTATGCACTCAACATGTAGAGCAAATTCTCTATGTATCATATCCTGACTCAACTTCTCCACGTCAATTATTCCTTTTTGGATGCTACTACTGGTTACCTTTATCATTGCACCGTTTGGTTTATAATATATCCATTTGGAGGTGTTATTAGAACCTCTGGGGTCATTGTACATTATAATGTGTTTTAAAATATGTGTTTGTACACAATGTTTTTAACTTTATTCAATTAAAAACTTTAATTTTACATTTGTTATGTGTGTGACTACAAAGTCCATTCTCTAGTTTCAATTTCTTCCTTCTATTTTTTTTTCTCAATTATTTTTTACAGTTATTTTCTGCCTTTCTGTTTAGTAAAGTTCTTTATGCGCACCTGAACCTTCCTATCCCCCACCCCCTCCTTACTTATTTTTGTTTATAACATGCAGTGCAGGTTTGTCATAATAATGAGCACTGCTCTATGCACAATACACATCACATAGTCCAGAGTCCCTGGTCCAACTTGTAAGCAAGCAAGGGGGGTTAGCTACTTTTCAACATACAGTGGGACCAGGGAGAACAAATGTAACCACCTTCTAACAGGAAGTAGGGTCACAGCAACAAAAAAAAAGGGAATTTGGAGATTTGGCATAAGATGAAAGCAAGTGAAAGTAATTGAGAGTTAGGAATACAAATGTTAATATGCGTTTAGTGAGTTTAGTGTCAGTTTAAAGTCTTCATCTCTTGTCAGATAAATGTTCCAGATGGTAATTGCAGTTCTGCCCTCTTGCTGCTATTAATAAGCCAAAAGAGGATATCACATTGACCTTACTGTGCTCTCTATAAAGTGAAATGAAAAATCCAATGGTAAAATTGTCATAGATAGGAAACGGGAACTATGGTGGGAGATTACTGGAATCCCAAGAGATATACCGTAAGCGGAAGAGTGAGTCAAGTCACTGACCTTGAAATAAAACTGAAATGTTACTGTTCTGTGTGTGTATGTACAGTACAGACCAAAAGTTTGGACACACCTTCTCATTCAAAGAGTTTTCTTTATTTTCATGACTATGAAAATTGTAGATTCACACTGAAGGCATCAAAACTATGAATTAACACATGTGGAATTATACATAACAAAAAAGTGTGAAACCACTGAAAATATATTTCATATTCTAGGTTCTTCAAAGTAGCCACCTTTTGCTTTGATTACTGCTTGGCACACTCTTGGCATTCTCTTGATGAGCTTCAAGAGGTAGTCACCTGGAGCAGCACCCCATCACTCTCCTCCTTGGTCAAATAGCCCTTACACAGCCCGGAGGTATGTTTGGGGTCATTGTCCTGTTGAAAAATAAGTGATGGTCCAACTAAACACAAACCGGATGGAATAGCATGCCGCTGCAAGATGCTGTGGTAGCCATGCTGGTTCAGTATGCCTTCAATTTTGAATAAATCCCCAACAGTGTCACCAGCAAAGCACCCCCACACCATCACACCTCCTCCTCCATGCTTCACGGTGGGAACCAGGCATGTAGAGTCCATCCGTTCACCTTTTCTGCGTCGCACAAAGACACGGGGGTTGTAACCAAAGATCTCAAGTTTGGACTCATCAGACCAAAGCACAGATTTCCACTGGTTTAATGTCCATTCCTTGTGTTCTTTAGCCCAAACAAGTCTCTTCTGCTTGTTGCCTTTCTTTAGCAGTGGTTTCCTAGCAGATATTCTACCATGAAGGCCTGATTCACACAGTCTCCTCTTAACAGTTCTAGAGATGTGCCTGCTGCAAAAGGTGGCTACTATGAAGAACCTAGAATATGAAATATATTTTCAGTTGTTTCACACTTTTTTGTTATGTATAAATTCCACATGTGTTAATTTATAGTTTTGATGCCTTCAATGTGAATCTTCAATTTTCATAGTCATGAAAATAAAGAAAACTCTTTGAATGAGAAGGTGTGTCCAAACGTTTGGTCTGTACTATATATATATATATATATGTAGCACTACACCCGAAGGAGCTGCTGGTTTGTTTTAGGTGGCACATTTACCTTGTGGCTCTCCGAATTCCTAGGGGTGTATGGTTGATATAGCAGAAGTAAAGTAATGTCCGCAACAGGTGTCTTTTGCTGTGCTGGGTAAAAACAATAAACTTGTGGTGAAGAAGGTAGAGTTGAAGGAAGAAGAAGAATAGCAAATTCAGGCGTAGTAATAGGGAAACAGTCCTGCTCCCACGTGTAACACTTCTTTGCGCCACTCCTGCTTGAGTGGGAATAGCATACCCGGAAAGACCTCTCTCACTGACCTAGCAGCCAGAGTATCGCTCGAACCTTTGAGGAAAAGTCTCTGCCACAGACCCTCCTAGCTTGGATTCAGTGAGAAATCTCTGCCACAGGCCCTCCTGTTTGTAGTTACGGAGATTAACCTCCTTAGTGGAATTACGCCTGGATCGCCTTCTAATTCCTTTCAGGTACCGACTGACAGGTGACCAGCCTCCCATTTTCCGGATACCTCGATCCACGGTGTATTGTCGAGACCCTATTGGATCGCCAACCTCTCATTGGCTCTCCTCAGATGGACTCCCCACCGAACAGCTATACCGCTTGGGATCTTCAGGATTGGGAACCTAGTCGACCACTGGGCTCCCTGCCATGACTCAAATGTTCCGGACCCATATGGTCCCGGAAACCAGGAACTCCGCGAGACCCAATTTGAACATTTTAACCAGATCAGAGTTTAACTACACTCTGATCGCTTTCTAAATTTAAATAGCACCAGTACTTTGAAGTAACCAGGCGCTACATACAGGGAGTGCAGAATTATTAGGCAAGTTGTATTTTTGAGGATTAATTTTATTATTGAACAACAACCATGTTCTCAATGAACCCAAAAAACTCATTAATATCAAAGCTGAATATTTTTGGAAGTAGTTTTTAGTTTGTTTTTAGTTTTAGCTATTTTAGGGGGATATCTGTGTGTGCAGGTGACTATTACTGTGCATAATTATTAGGCAACTTAACAAAAAAAAAATATATACCCATTTCAATTATTTATTTTTACCAGTGAAACCAATATAACATCTCAACATTCACAAATATACATTTCTGACATTCAAAAATAAAACAAAAACAAATCAGTGACCAATATAGCCACCTTTCTTTGCAAGGACACTCAAAAGCCTGCCATCCATGGATTCTGTCAGTGTTTTGATCTGTTCATCATCAACATTGCGTGCAGCAGCAACCACAGCCTCCCAGACACTGTTCAGAGAGGTGTACTGTTTTCCCTCCTTGTAAATCTCACATTTGATGATGGACCACATGTTCTCAATGGGGTTCAGATCAGGTGAACAAGGAGGCCATGTCATTAGTTTTTCTTCTTTTATACCCTTTCTTGCCAGCCACGCTGTGGAGTACTTGGACGCGTGTGATGGAGCATTGTCCTGCATGAAAATCATGTTTTTCTTGAAGGATGCAGACTTCTTCCTGTACCACTGCTTGAAGAAGGTGTCTTCCAGAAACTGGCAGTAGGACTGGGAGTTGAGCTTGACTCCATCCTCAACCCGAAAAGGCCCCACACGTTCATCTTTGATGATACCAGCCCAAACCAGTACTCCACCTCCACCTTGCTGGCGTCTGAGTCGGACTGGAGCTCTCTGCCCTTTACCAATCCAGCCACGGGCCCATCCATCTGGCCCATCAAGACTCACTCTCATTTCATCAGTCCATAAAACCTTAGAAAAATCAGTCTTGAGATATTTCTTGGCCCAGTCTTGACGTTTCAGCTTGTGTGTCTTGTTCAGTGGTGGTCGTCTTTCAGCCTTTCTTTTCTTTTTTTTTTTTTTTTTTAGATTATAATTCTTTTTTTATTTTAAAACAAATCAGTACAACACATATAAATAAAAAAATAAAAAAATACATAACAGAACATTATTACAAAACAACAGTCACAGTCCATATTATTATACATCCCCTTTAACCTTGTTGTCAAAATCAAACATATATCTCCTTCTTACATATCTCTCCCCTTCCCAAACATCCCTGAGAGAGAAAGAAGAAGAAAGGGAGAAAAAAAAAAAAAAAACACAACAACCCACCCTACTTCCCTCTCCTCCGACCCTTCTCCATATTTCTGTGGTTTCTCATTAAGTCCCACATATACCCAATCCAAGTTCCCGGGCTCCTTCTATACCATTCAGCCTTATCCCCCTTAACCTTCCCCCCTGTGGTCCATATAGGACTTCCAGGGAGTCCAAGTTCTTAAATATTTTTCCCTTTTATATTGTGTTGTCAGGACTAACTCTTCTAATTTGCTTATTTCCCTAACTTTACATATCCACATCTCCACTGTTGGTGGGACTGGTGACTTCCACCTCTTCGTTATACAGGCCTTAGCGGCATCTAATAGATGGCATATAATCATTTCCCTATAGGCTTTTTCTGGTATTTGGTTTAAATGCAGAAGATAGAATTCCGGGTCTTCCGGAATCTCATAATCTGAGCAAAACTGTAAAGCACTTTTAATCTCTGCCCAGAAACTCCTTAGCATTGGGCACTCCCAGAATATATGTAACATCGTTCCTTTGCTTCTCTGGCACCTCCAGCATTTATCTGATACCTCTGCAAACATTTTGCTTAACTTTTCTGGTGTCCTATACCATCTTGTGAAGATCTTATAGTTTGTCTCTTGTATTCTCACGCATATTGATGTTTCGTGTGTTCGCCTGTATATGCATTGTCGCTGTTCCGAACTGAAGGACTTCTCCAATTCCCTTTCCCATTCCTGAACGCACCTCAGAGGGCAACCTCCTGATCGTACTAATAACTCATAGCTTATTGAAAGACTATGTAGTAATGTTCCTTGTTCGTTACATATTTTCTCGAATTTCATGAGTGGTCTCTCAAAGCTCTCTGGATTTGGCAAAGTGTTCAGGAAGTGAACTATCTGAAGTGCATTCCAGAATTTCAAACGGAATACATTTCCTATTTCCATCAGTTCCGCTATGGTTACCCATCTTCCCATGTGGATATACCTTGCTACTTGTATACACTCTCTTTTTCTCAACTGCCGGAATGCTCCGTCTTCGTATCCCGATGGGAAGAGGGGGTTACCTATCACTGGGTATAGTGGGGAGGTCCTGGGCTCGATGCCCATCATAGGTAGTGCTGCTGCACAGATCCTCACCGTGTTACCCACTATTGGATTTTTATTCATTTCTTTAGGGAGTGAGGCAAACCACCACGGTGCTCTTTCTAGAGGTGTTTTGAATTGCGCCTGTTCGATTTGTACCCATAGCTTCGTATCTGAATGCCTATTCCAGTCTATTAGCCTGTTCAGATGTGTTGCGTAATAATATTTCCTTATATCTGGGACTCCCAGTCCTCCCTGCTGCTTAGTGCTCATTAGTTGTTTCCTATGTATCCGGGGGTTCTTATGTGCCCATATGAACTTAAAGATCACTCTCTGACACTGTTTAAAATACTTTGATGGAATATGTATTGGTACTGTTTGTAATAAATACAACATTTTCGGGAGTATGTTCATCTTAATAATATTGCAGCGTCCTAGCCAGCTATGAAAACCCTGGTTCCACTTATCCAATATGATATTTACTTTCTGTAAGAGGGGTGGGAAGTTCAGCTCAAAGATCTTCTCCACCTTCCCTGCTAATTGTATACCAAGGTATGTCAGAGCATTGTCAGTCCATTTAAACTTAAATTTTTGTTTTAGATAGTTTATCGCTATATGTGGGACGTTTACCCCCATCGCTTCCGATTTATTAAAATTGATACGTAGGTTCGATAAAGATCCGTATCTCTCAAATTCCTTCATTAATTCTGGAATTGTAATCAACGGGTTTGTAAGACTGAACAACATATCGTCTGCATAGGCTGTAATTTTACAGTGGTTCTTCCCTATTTGTATGCCTGAAATATTAGAGTTTGCTCGTAGCGTACACAAAAAGGGCTCTAGTGACAGGGCAAATAGAAGTGGAGACAGAGGGCAGCCCTGTCTTGTCCCATTTGAGATTGTGAGGGGCTCGGACAGAATTCCGTTGGCCCGTACCTGGGCTGTTAAGCCTGAATACATGGAGAATATCCACTGTATTATTTTGTTCCCAAAGCCGCCATATTTTAGGACTGCCCTCATGTAACTCCACCTCACCCTGTCAAAGGCCTTCTCTGCGTCCGTATTGAGAAATACGCATTGCGTCTGTGTTGAGTTGGCTAACTGCACCAGGTTAATTGCCTTGATTGTGTTGTCTCGTGCTTCCCTGGTAGGGACAAATCCCACCTGCTCCAGGTTTATTAAGTCTGGGATATGTTGTTGTATCCTGTTTGCTAAGACCTTGGCAAAAATCTTCACGTCCGAATTTAATAACGAAATTGGTCGGTAGCTTCCACATAAGGCTGGGTCTTTCCCCTCTTTTGGTATCACCGAGATATATGCTAGCAGGGTATCTTTGGCTAAACTGGCCGATGTCCCTAAGGCATTAAATAGTTTAACCATATATCCTGATATCGAGGGAAACAGAATTTTATAATATTGACCTGTAAAACCATCGGGTCCCGGGGCTTTCCCCCTTTTCATTATGCTTACTGCTACTTTAATTTCCTCCTCGGTTATAACGTCATCTAATTTCTGTCTATCCTCTTCTGATAGTCTTGGTATTGCGGATTCTGTTAGATACAAATCAATTTGTTCTCTAGTCGGGGGCTTGCTCTGTATATTGTAAAGAGAGTTATAGTATTCCTGGAACTCCTTCGTTATATCATTTGGTTTTGTAACCCTGTGTTTCTTGGGTGAGTTAATATGTGGAATATAGTTACTCAGCTTCTGTTCTCTTAGTAGCCTCGCCAGTCTTTTCCCACACTTATTCCCTGACTCGTATTCAGCCTTTTTGCATCTCTGCATTGCCGCTTTTACTTTATAGTACAGGAGATCTGTGATTTCAGTTCTTTTACTAGCTAGTTCTTTCTCTACATTTGTTGACCATGTTTGCTTATGTTTGCCTTCCAAGATGGCTAGCTCCTTTAATAGCCTGTTTAACTTTTCAGTACGTTTCCTTTTGATCCTAGATCCATGTTTAATTAACACACCTCTAATAACCACCTTGTGTGCTTCCCATATAATTCCAGGGTCGCACTCTGGTGTGTCATTAGAATTAAAATAAAACCTCAATTCTTTAATTACATCTTCTAGGACCTCCTTATCTTCCAACAGGCTTTCATTTAGTCTCCACTGGTTTGGTCTGCACTGTCTTAAATCTTTTAACTCATATACCAGGAAGATCGGGGCATGGTCCGACCATGTAATTGATCCAATGTTAGTCGACTGTACAGAGTGTAATTGGGCATGTGGAATGAGGAAAAGATCTATCCGGGAGTATATTTTATGTGGTGCAGAGTAGAACGTGTAGTCTCTTTCTTTATTGTGTAGCAGCCTCCATATATCAATCAGTTGACTTTTATACAGAGTTTGCATAATATGATTTCTCACACTGAAAGATGTGGATGACTTTCCCGATGAGGTATCCTCTTTGGGATCTAAGGGAATATTCAGGTCTCCTCCCATAATCAAATGTCCTTCTGTGAATTCTAATAGGCGTTTAATTGTTTTGTCTAGGAAGGTTCCTTGATGTTCATTTGGGACATACACTGTGGCGAATGTTACCCCTATTCCTCCTATTTTACCCTTCACGAATAAATATCTCCCTTTCGGATCTCTCATGGAGTCTACATATGTCCATTGGATTCTCCCTGCTATCAGAATAGACACCCCCCTTGACTTTGCCTCTTGATTTGTAGCATGGTATGCTATTGGGTATTTCCTATTCTTTAATGTCGGAGTTTTGTCTTCTCTAAAATGTGTTTCCTGTATATACGCAACGTCAATACCTAATCGTTGTAGGTCATGCAGGAGGATTCTCCTTTTTTCGGGTAAGTTCAACCCCTTCGCATTTATTGATAGTACATTTAATTTCTCCATCTATCTTCCTATATTCCCTGTATCAGTTTAGAGCATAAACCTAGAGGGCAGACAATTAAGGAGGGGGGGGGGAGGGGTGGGATTGGTAAAAGTGGGTAAAAAGAACAAAACAGAAAAAAAAAAAAAAGGACAAAAAAAAAGAGAAGAAGAAAAAAAAAAAAAAAAAAAGGAGATATTCTCCTTTCCTAATATTAGCTATCCTGCTAATAAGAGTGGAAACACTCACCGTATTAACGGTATTTGAGCGTCAACCTATGTTTGGGGGGCGTGCTCCATAGGTGGCCTTCCGTTGTGCTCCTATGTGCCAGTCTCTTTCCTCCCTTTCCTTCTCCTTTCTTCTTAAATGTAATGCTTACACAAAAAAGATATGAGAGAGTATCCCACTTATAGGGACACCTTCAGTAGAATAGGGTAGAGAGAGAGAAACACAGGGAGCACAAACAAAAAAAAAACAAAAACAAAAAAAAAAACCATGAGCTCTAAGCTCCGGGTCTCCCCATGATTCCCATATTTTCCTTCCAATTCTCCCAAAAAAAAAAAAAAAATTGAAGAAAAGAGAAAATTCCCTTTGCCCCCTGGCTTCTCACGTTCCTACATTCTGTCAATTGTGGGGGCCCAAGTGTGACTCCTATCGCCAAGTCCTTTTCCCTTCTCTTCTGCTCGTTCCCCCTCTCCATAAGAGAAAGGGAAGGGGAAGACCTACAGAGATGTGAGCATACATTCCTACTATTTCTACTATCTAGTAATTATACCACATAACATTTAACATATTTCACATATACATATATACATATATATACACATATACACATACATACATACATAGAAGGTCTTTCAGCCTTTCTTACCTTGGCCATGTCTCTGAGTATTGCACACCTTGTGCTTTTGGGCACTCCAGTGATGTTGCAGCTCTGAAATATGGCCAAACTGGTGGCAAGTGGCATCTTGGCAGCTGCACGCTTGACTTTTCTCAGTTCATGGGCAGTTATTTTGCGCCTTGGTTTTTCCACACGCTTCTTGCGACCCTGTTGACTATTTTGAATGAAACGCTTGATTGTTCGATGATCACGCTTCAGAAGCTTTGCAATTTTAAGAGTGCTGCATCCCTCTGCAAGATATCTCACTATTTTTGACTTTTCTGAGCCTGTCAAGTCCTTCTTTTGACCCATTTTGCCAAAGGAAAGGAAGTTGACTAATAATTATGCACACCTGATATAGGGTGTTGATGTCATTAGACCACACACCTTCTCATTACAGAGATGCACATCACCTAATATGCTTAATTGGTAGTAGGCTTTCGAGCCTATACAGCTTGGAGTAAGACAACATGCATAAAGAGGATGATGTGGTCAAAATACTCATTTGCCTAATAATTCTGCACTCCCTGTATATATATATACACATATCAAAAGTCTAAAGTTCTTTCAAAATATGTGTTTTCAATTGTATGACGTTCAGTATGACCAGATAGCTACAAGCCACAGTCCATGAAACTGTTACCTAGATTTGAGAGAAATGTTAATAACAAGTAAAACTTCTAAAAAGTTAAAGAACAAAGCCTTTGGTAGTCCTGGTGGCTTATATCATTGTGCTGAAATGTTTGTGATTTGAGTGTGGCCCTTGCGACACTAAAGATATAGAGCTAGATTCAGAGAGAAATGCCTATCTTTAGGCGGGTGTAGCGTATCTCATATACGCTACACCGCCGTAACTTTGACAGGCAAGTCCCGTATTCAGAAAAAAATTGCGCCCGAAGTTACGGCGGTGTAGCGTATATGGGCCGGTGTAAGCCCGCCTAATTCAAAATAGGCTGGTAGGGGGCGTGTTGTATGCTAATTACTCATGACCCCACGTATTTGACGCTTCTAACGAATGGCGCATGCGCCGTCCGTAAAAGTATCCCAGTGCGCATGCTCCAAATTACGCCACAAATAGTCAATGCTTTAGACGTGAACGTAACTTACGCACAGCCCTTTTTGCGTACGACTTACGCAAACGACGTAAACGACGCAAAATCTTACGCTGGCCCGACGTCCATACTTAACATTGGCTACGCCTCATATAGCAGGGGTAACTTTATGCCGAAAAAAGCCTTACGTAAATGACGTAAATCAATGCGCCAGCGGACGTACGTTTCTGAATCGGCGTATCTAGCTCATTTGCATACTCTACGCGTAAATCGACGGAAGCGCTCCTAGCGGCCAGCGTAAATATGCACCCTAAGATACGACGGCGTAGGAGACTTACGCCGCTCGTATCTAGGCAACAATGAGGAGTATCTGATTCTATGAATCAGGCGTCGAGATGCGATGGCCCTCATTCGGAGTTACGACGCCGTATCTGGAGATACGCCAACGTAACTCCTTTCTGAATCTGGCCCATAATGTATTATAATGACCTCACCAAATCAATACACGGCTGTCTGCCATGATGATGTTATTAAACATAACACTGAAAGCCTGTGTTTCAATGGATCAATGTATCCCTCCCAACTTCCTATATATGAAACATTTGAAACCATCTACTGCCTAAATCAGGGGTCTCAATTTGGCGGCCCTCCAAATGTTACGAAACTAAAATTCCCATCATGCCTCTGCCTGTGGGAGTCATGCTTGTAACTGTCAGCCTTGCAATGCATCATTGGACTTGTAGTTTTGCAACAGCTGGAGGGCTACCAGTTTGAGACCCCTGGCCTAAACTGGTAGCCGTAAACACAATGTATGCCATTTGTGTGTGTGACTGCATTTGATGACTCACACTGACACTAGGCCAAAAAATTAGGTGAACAGGTGTCATCAGGACAGGAAGAAAAAAAGATTCTAGTATTTTGACATCCTGTCTGTGTTCTTCCATTGGAATATCCAGAGTGATAGTCTGACAGCATTACACAAGTTACCCACGTAAAATGCTCTGATTGGCTCACTCTGCTAGCCTTACCTGTCCTGGAATAAATGCAGCAGAGTAGGGAATTCTAGGAAACTGATACTAAGACAAATTCATGTATCTATGTTACATATGATGAGTTATTTCATGATAACATGGTTACATTAAATTGCAATTTGTATTTATATTGTTGGAGTTCAGCTTTCACACCATATAGCCCTGAAGGCTAAGAATCATCATGGCAGCAAGTCACCAATCATATTTTTAGAAGGAAATCAGGCGTAGCAGCCTACATGTTTCTGTTATGACACATCTCCCTTTAAAAATGTATTCATTGCTTTATGGCAGGTGTTCTAGATCTTTACATGTAACCTAAGTTTAAGTAAAGGCTATTATGTCTGGTTAAAAATGTTACCCTGCCGCTCCACCTATCTATGCTGCATAATGTTTTTAAAAGAGATCAGTGTAAATACTATTTTTTAATCAGCTTTGGTGCTGTCACGTGATCCAGAAGCTGCGGCTCCTCTGTTAGGGAGCACTTGACAATGTGGCTGATTTCATAAAGCCGTGACATCACCCACTGGCTTCATTTGCCCCCTCCCATAGTCGGCATTCTTTCCCACTCATTTCTGCAACTGCTCTGTGACACAGTGGAGCCACAACTTCTGCACAGCCTCTTTCCGTGAGAACCACAAGTTGTTCAAATATTTCCTGAATTTTGCATTGTTCTGCAAGAGATCATTTATTACCGCCATCTGTTGAAACATGTTCGCTGCCCCATGGGGGAATATTATCCTTGGCTTTCTGAAGGGTTGAATCATTTAACTGTGTCCTACCAAAATTTTGCATTGACACCCCCAAATCCCCCAGGGGAAAAGCCTGTTGGCCTGTTGTTATTCTGTTTCTCAAGTAAAACATCCAATGGAAACATGTCAGCATTAGGAATGTTTACTTCCAGCATCATTATTCCTGTACTGTCTATCAAAGTTTGAGTAAGCATGACAGACATATACTGTAATTAAAGACATGACACCTTGTCATCCTCTTAGGGGACATCACCCTTTTGACTCCATTAAAGAGGAACTAAAGGGTTAATACTCACCTTTTCAATGGTCCCTAACCAGTGCAGCCATCTTCTCCTGTGTGCTAGTTCTCTGCCATCTTCATAGGTCGGTGTGGGATGACATCACTTCTGCATGTGCCTATACATTGTAATTGGGCCAGCCGTTGCATGCTAGTTTAAACTCCTGGAATTGCTGTGAATAGGCAGATGGGTGTAGTTTATTGCAGAGGATACATAACATTTATCTTCTGCAATAAAAAGCCTGCCTGCCCACAATGCGAAACAGTAAGTGCTGCTTCAAACTCCTGCCAATTTGATGGATTTTTCACCTAGGTCTTAGGCCTCATACACACGGACGGACAGTCCGCTGAAAACGGTCCGCCGCACCATTTTCAGCGGACATGTCCGCCCGGAGATTTCTGTCTGATGGTTGTACACACCATCAGACAGAAATCTGCGCGTAAACAATATGCGGGGACGTGGCCGCGCCGTCGCCGCGACGATGACGCGGCGACGTGGGCGGCCCTGGAAGTTCAAAGCTTCCACGCATGCGTCGAATCAGTACAACGCATGCGAGGGATAGCGGTCAGTCGGACGTGTCCGGTGAGTCTGTACAGACGACCGAACACGTCCGACGGACAGGTTTCCAGCGGACAATTGTACCATCGGACCAGTTTCAGCGGATAGATCCGGTCGTGTGTACAGGGCCTTAGAATCTGGTCATGTACTGGTTATCTCAATTTAGATTGGGGGGGGGGGGGGACAACACAAGGAAAGCACCTTCCTACAATCTCCAAAACAAAAAGAAGTCTCTTCCAACAATCAACACACCAACACACACTTACTTTGACAGAGTCACCCTCTTCGTATTGCAGTGCAGGACTTAGGCATGCCCTCTCTGCTCTCCCACATGAAAATACACAGACCCAATGTTAGGATACGGGTTGATTTATCAAAACTAGAGAGTGCAAAATCTGGTGCAGCTGTGCATGATAGCCAATCAGCTTCTAACTTCAGCTTGTTTAATTATGCAGAGTTGCACCAGATTTTTCACTCTCTAATTTTAGTAAAGCCAACTCACAGTTAGGCTTCATGTACACTAGCCAACATTTACCACAGCCGTGTGAAAACGCAAAATGCAGCAACATTTTTTCCTTTCCCATGGCAATCAAAAAGTTCCTATCCTGAATGTGATTCTTCCGTGTTCAGGAAAGGGAGGTTAAAGCTCATCTAACCGCGGCAGCTCCAAAATTCTGCTAAATGTGTACATGGACACAGGCTTTTATAGAGTTGTGTTTAGGAGCTCAACTAAACTCAACTTTAGGAGCTGCCAGTGTAGGATAGTGTACATGCTAAGCCTTACATGGAGTGCTGCATCAAGGGCTTCCTTTCCCGATACCACAAAAGTCATAACATTAGGGCAGGGGATTCTGGTGATGCACATTTATTTTTATGGCAACTCTTTGGGTATAATCTGGCACCATAATATACCTCCTTTACTTTGCCTTAGAACATTGTTCTACACAGTTTTACTTTCAAGGCCATTCTGCACATTTTGAGTTGGTTTGTACTGGGTTGTTAGTTTGTTTCACAATTTATTCCCCGATGCAATGCATTATGGAATGTATCCTGTTTGTTATGAATTAATAATGACAACAGTTAAAGTTTTAATTGAAATAAGAAGGAAATCAAATCTTAGAATTAGAAAGGTGGAAAAGTGTTAATCGGATGAGTGGTTTAAGTTTGTGCAGAATCAATTTTTAAGTGCTGTTTACATTTCCATCAGCAAAAGAGCCTCTAAGCACAATTAAATACGAGAATGATATTATGTGTGGTTGATATCAGCGGTGAGCTCTTGGAGTCGATCTATAATGACTGCATATAGGAAATGTGTTTCATTATTTATAACCCCTGTATTGTTTGTCTGCTATTTTGATTTTACATTCTGGGAATTGTGGACTTTTTTAATGAGATGACTATGAAAAAAAAGTAGTTTATCATTTTGTATCTGTCACAAGCTTTTTCTTTTTGTTTATTTGTCCATTAAAAAGATCTAGTCTAGTTAAACCCAGCACTGAACACATCATTAAAAATCTGGAAATGTTCTTATGTGTGTTTCCTGCTTCTGATATCTTGCTCTATCACAGAAAATCAGATGAATATTTTATAAAAGTATTTAATAAATATAATTTGTGTATTCTGCAATAACAAAAATAGACCAAAATTATTTATAGATAAACAGTGTTAGTGCTTACTTGTGCGTTATGTGTTGGTTTCCCCATTTGTATAGTGAACCCTGTATTACTGTGGACACTTTCACAGAGGGGAGACTCTAGCAGAGGCCAATCTGTGAATCTCTACGACTGAGACAAGAGACATGTTTTTGTTGCTAACTAACGACTCAGTGTTAGTTTAGGAATGTAGTGAAGCTTTAGGGCAAAAAACAAGTGCTAATTTCAAAGAAAGTTGCGAAATTTTTTTTAGCCATTCAAACCATTCAAGCATTAGATGGAGGATGCAATGACATTTGTCTGTATCTGAAAAACATATCTTACGAGTTAACATGTTTGTCATTTTTAAAGCAGAGTTTAATGTGGGTTTTATTTTCAAGCTTTAAATTGGTGGCCTGGAATAGAGTAAAATATTTCTCAGCTGTGAGGAAGCCTAATAGCGTGCCTACTGGGACAATGTTGACATTTTTCATATACAGTACCTGTTAAGGTTGAATATATCTTTGTTAAGGATTTACATATAAAAAAAAAAACTACACATTAGGTCGCAAACAGTACTGTAAACACTTACTAATAGTTAATTGAAAAATGACACTCAGTAAAATGACACTCAGTAGATATTTTGATGTAGGGAATATAGCAGGCATATGCAATTAGCGGACCTCCAGCTGTTGCAAAACTACAAGTCCCATCATGCCTCTAGGTGTCATGCTTGTGGCTGTCAGAGTCTTGCTATGCCTCATGGGACTTGTAGTTCTGCAATAGCTGGAGGCCTGCTAATTGCATTTCCCTTGAATATAGGAAAGTAGGGAATATCAAAGTTAAACAGTTGGCAATGGGAACATATCAGCACATGAAAGTAAATATGAAGTTTACTAACATATGAAGTGTTAAAAGTAGATATTGCGGTCAAAATGTGAACCATGATTAGATTAAGATAGGTTTATTGAGAAAGGGGTGAGAAAAGATGTAATCAAAGAAAAAAGAGAATAAGAGGGCACCCAACCCTACTGTTGCAGAGGTCATGGGAGAGCTCAGAAAAGGCCGCAGGGCGCGGTAAGAGGTGGACCCCTTCCGAGCACTGCAAACTTGATCAGGTGGCTATAGAGCTGCTAAGATCACTTTCACTGGAAAGTCAATTGCTGGTTCTAAAAAATAATACCAGGATTATAACTGCAGCTGGTATAACCTATTGATGCCCTGGACATTTTTATATATATGCCGAAAAGCAAGCTGTTAAAGATTAAGTGTGGCAAAAAAAAATTAACACAAAGGCTGGTTTAGTAGAAATCCCCCCCCCCCCCCCAGTCATGACCTTCTGGTGCAGAGGGGGTTAATAGAGCTGAGGAAGCAGTCCCTGTGGACATGATCTCCCCCAAAAAAATAGTAGAGAACACTGTCCAAATCCCGCCCTCACCCCCTTCTAAAAAAAAGGACTTCCTTACTTCAAGAGACCAAAAACAATTGATATCCTCTTGATGTCCTTCAGACCATTGTCCTCTGGTTAACCTATCTTGTGTACGAGGCCTAAGCCTCCCATTCCTTTGAATGGTTCCTCCAGCTTACAGCCTTTCACAGGAAAACCAACTCCTACACTCTCCCACAGGAAATCATAATCAGCCCCAAACACACGTGTAAATGAGACCTAAAGTATCCTCTTTACCATGTCAAAGGTTATATGAGATTAAATTAAGTCAGACGTTTTTAGACGTGAAAATTAGGCCATGCAATTATAAGGGGCTTTTGTTTCTTCCACATTAGTGTGAGTTTTATGATCTAAAACTAATGGAGCGTGTTTCTGGAGTGCCACAAGAAACCTTCCTGAGGATATGGGAGGAAGTCAATTAAATATAATTTATACGCATACATTGGTGCTTTAAAGTTTGTGAACCCTCTTGAATATATTAATATTTCAACATAAATATGACTTAAAATGTGATCTGTGTTTCATGCAGGTCCTACAACTACATAATTGGAACCCAATTAAGCAAAGAAGTTAAATACATAAAACTTTTTAATTTACTGTATTGATTAAAGGAAAGTGACTCAAAGCTACTGTAGATATTTGTGTATGTGGGAAAAGTATATGAACTTAAATAACTGCGGTGCCCCTCTTAGGCAGAAATAACTGCAAATAAACATTCCTAATAACAGTTGCTAAGTACTGCATAGTGGCTTCAATACATTTTTATGGATGTTGGTAGGCTATCTCACATGTCCTTCAGGTCCTTCCATACATTTTCTATAGAATTAAGGTCAGACTTCGATGCCATTTCAATAAACATGAACTTCTACTTCTTCCATATTTTTTTTTAGATTCATTTATACATTAAAGGGTTTGTAAAGGTAAAAAAAATGTTTCCCTAAATAGCTTCCTTTACCTCAGTGCAGTCCTCCTTCACTTACCTCATCCTTTGATTTTGCTTTTAAATGTCCTTATTTCTTCTGAGAAATTCTCACTTCCTGTTCTTTTGTCTGTAACTCCACACAGTAATGCAAGGCTTTCTCCCTGGTGTGGAGAAAGCCTTATGAGGGGGTGAGCAGGAGTGTCAGGACGCCCACTAACACACAGATCCTTTCTCTATCTGCAAAGTAGAGAGCGTCCTGACCCTCCTGCTCGCCCCCTCCCCCCTCAAGAGGCTTTTTCTACACCAGGGAGAAAGTGTCACATTACTGTGTGTAGTTACAGACAGATGAACAGGAAGTGAGGATTTCTCAGAAGAAATAAGGACATTTAAAAGCAAAATGGAAGGATGAGGTAAGTGAAGGAGGACTGCACTAAGGTAAAGGAAGCTATTTAGGGGATTTTTTTTTTTTACCTTTACAACCCCTTTAAGGTTATTGTTTTGCTACAGCATTTTTTTCTATTGAACTTTGGTATATGGATGGATACCCAAGACATTTCACTACAGAATGTTTGTGGTAATATTTGGAATTCATAATTCCATCAATGATTGCAAGCCATTGTGGTGCAGAGGCAGCAAAGTAGGTACAAACCGCAATACTGCCACAGCCATGTTTTGTGGATAGGATAAGGTATCTTTGCTCAAATTCAGTGTTTGCCCTTCTCCAAGCATACAACTTTTCATTCAAGCCAAAAAGTTCTATTTTGGTCTCACCCCCCCAACAACAAAACATTCCACCAGTGGCAAATTGACCTATCCACATGGTCTGTAGATAGGCAGAAATGGTCTTTTTTGTATAGTAGATAATTTCTACTTGCAACCCTATTATGTACACCAATGTTAATCTTCTCCCTTTAGATTGTAAGCTCCATGAGCAGGCCCTCCTATTCCTTCTGTATTGAACTGTATTGTGGTTGTACTGCCCCCCTTTATATTGTAAAGCGATGCGTAAAGTAATGGCGCTATATAAATCCTGTATAATAATAATAATTCTAATGGTGGATACATGAACATTGGCATTCATCAATGCAGATAGGCCTTAATTTCCTTAACCACTTCAGCCTCGCAAGGATTTTCCCCCTTAATGACCAGGCCATTTTATGCGATACGGCTCTGCATCGCTGAGCCTGCATGAGCCACCGTACAGGTACTTCGATTTATGCAGGAGAGCTGACCTGCCGCCATGTAATGACGGCGGCTGGTCAGCAAGTGGTTAAACATTACATGCCTTGCTTTTGGTGTGATCTTTATTGGTCGACCACTACTGGGGACAATGGTGTTAAATTGTCTTCTTTTGTAAAGTAGACTGGTGGTATCAAAACTCTTTAGAAATGCTTTTGTAACCTGTTTCAACCTGGTCAATAGTGGTAAACCTGAATTTTAAGTATTATAGGTATCAACTGATTGGAAAAGGTGGATAGGCGGGGCAATGACAAAACAATCTCCACCTCGTCCAATCAGAGAATGCTTGCATTTATTGTAAAAAAACCCCACAAAGCTTTCTCTAAATGCCAGCAGTGTCAAGCAAGCGGCAGCATGCGGTTGCTATGAAGAAGTAACTGTACACAAAGACTGCTGCTATCACTGTAGTAGCAGCAATTACTACAGTGATTTGCAGCTTAGGCAGGGCCGATCCGCCCTATAGGCTCACTATGCAAGGCGCTTAGGGCCCTGCAAAGCTGCAAAGGGCCCCCCAAATTACTAGAGGCCCCGCCTGGTGAGAAGTCATTTTTGCCCCCTCACCCCGCTTCTCAACTCGCTGGCTGCATGGGAGAAGAGGTAAGAAGTCAGCACCCCCCGCTTCTCAATTTAATGCAAGATGTAATTTCCGACAGCAGAACACCCCCTCCCCCCGCCTCTCAACTTTCTTTAATGTGACATGTCACTGTCGTCAGCGCCCCCTGCTTCTCATTTTTAATGTGCCATGTCATTTTGCTTAGGGCCCCAGGGAGGTCAGGATCGGCACTGAGCTTAGAGATCAGTCAGGTATGAAATATGGATACCTTCATTGATCCAAGCTGGAATAATGTAACTATGCAACAAAAAAAGCATACCTAAAAATCAGCTTTGACTGTCCCTCGGAGGTCTTCAGAAATCTTTTTTATTCCAGCCCTGACACACTTCCACAAACCCATATTGATAAGATCAGACTTAAATAGTAAATGCAGGGCCTCCCATGCTCAGACATAATTATCATCCCATTGATTGACACATCTAATGCTGCACATTTTCGACAACAAAACCGTGGATTTTTTTCAGACGGAATCTTGGCTCAAACTTGTGATGCATACACACGGTCATACACATATTGTCGGAAATTCCAAACGTCAAGAACGCTGTGACGTACAACACTACGACAAGCTGAGAAAAATAAAGTTCAATGATTCCGAGCACGCGTAGGATTTTTGTGCATCGGAATTGCATACAGACGATCGGAATTTCCAATAAGAACTTTTGCCGACAGAAAATGTCGGATAGGGCCTACACACGGTCATAATTTTCGACCAAAAGCTCACACCGAACATTTCTTGCCGCAAATTCCGATCATGTGTACGCGGCATAACTCTAAGGCCCCATACACACGACCTAGTTTCTCGGCACAATTCAGCCAGAAACTCGATCGGATTATATAAGTTATATTTTTACCCAAACATTGAAAATTCAAAAGGTTTCAAAAGGTTTCACCAACTTTAAAGGGTTTGTAAAGGTTCGTCTTTTATTTTCTAAATTGGTTCCTTTAAGCTAGTGCATTGTTCGTTCACTTACCTTTTCCTTCAATTTCCCTTCTAAATGTTTTTTTTTCTTGTTTGAATTTCTCACTTCCTGTTTCTCCTCAGTAAGCTTTCCACCATCATCCGAGCGGTGGAAAGTCATTCAGAACAGCTTACTGAACAGCTTACTGAGGAGGAACAGGAAGCGAGAAATCTGACAATGAAAACAAAGAAAAAAAACATTTAGAAGGTAAATTGAAGGAAAAGGTAAGTGAACCAACAATGCACTAGCTTAAAGTAACCTATTTAGATAATAAAAAACGAACCATTACAACCCCTTTAAAGCACCACTGTAACTAGGGGCTAGAGAGAATACTGTGAATTTAAATATGTTATAATCAGGCCTTGCCTCTTCATTTGCAATTGATGTATTGGTCTCCAATTATTAATCATGTAATGATCTCTTTAACATTCATAATTGTCTAGAGCAGTGGTTGTCAATCATAAAAGATACAAACGATGGGGAAAAAAACATTTTGAGACTACTGTTTTTTGCATATTTATAATTCCTGAATCCTTTCTGTCATCGAACTTTTGCTGTGATTTTTTAATGATACTGGAGTGGACAGTCTATTAGTTTGACACAGAGCAGCAACAT
Organism: Rana temporaria; assembly: GCF_905171775.1. Taxonomy (NCBI): domain Eukaryota; kingdom Metazoa; phylum Chordata; class Amphibia; order Anura; family Ranidae; genus Rana; species Rana temporaria. Next base: position 280,701,261 of record NC_053490.1, read on the forward strand.
TTTTACGTTATACTACTTTTACTGCCTGGCATCTCCAGGAAGAATTAAAAAGAAGGGCTAAGGTAAGTTTATTTTTTTATTTTCATACATATTAATTTTTTCAGTGGCTTTTTAAGCTATTGTATTTGGTGTACAGGTATCTGTGAGAAAAGCTCTCCTTGTATTTTGATTCAAGTGGAAACCCATGCAATTACTTCAGCAAATCTCACCACTTAAAGTGTTACTAAAGGAACAAAAGATAATTAGGACAGCCGCACTCCAATCCAATGTAGCTTTATTGTAAAAAAAACTGGAAACAGGCACTAAAAATCACAGCAACGGAACCTAGGACAGCTGATGCATTTCACAACTTTTGTGTTTAACTTTAGCTATGAGTAAACACTAAAGTTAGTGTGAAACGCGTCAGCTGTCCTAGGTTCCGTTGCTGTGATTTTTAGCGCCTGTTTCCAGTCTTTTTACAATAAAGCTGGATTGGAGTGCAGTTGTCCTTTTGTTTCTAATTGCCATGTGCATTGCCAGCACCCTCGGTTTCTGAGAAGAAAATTTTAACCAAACAAGACCTGTCTGGAGCGGCAATTGTTGTCTCTCTAAAGTGTTACTAAACCCAGGACCCTGCATTCCCTCTATCTGATCTCCCACAGTACACAGAACATGCAAATGTGATTTTTTTTTTGTAAATATAAACTGCTAAATACACTTTCTCATCAGCAAAGTATAGCAGGCTTGTGACTTCTATCAGAGTCCAGCCGAGTACTGGTTAAAGCTTGTAGGAGGAGTTTTCAATCTCCTCTGACTGCCCTAAGAGGCTGCATGACCTCTGATCTTCTGTCTGGACAGTGCTGATTGGCTCTGTGCTAAAAACATGTACCCTCCCATGTACCCTCTATACTATCAGGAGATAGATTGGGGAATATAGAAGGAGTGGAGGATCTGAGAAGACAGGATCAAACAGCATGTGAGTATAACAAGCATGTTTTACTGCATATACAGACTGATTTTACCGTTGCTGGTTTAGTAACACTTTAACTACTTGCCGGCCTGCCGCCGTCGTTTTACGGCGGCAGGTTGGCTCCCCTGCGCGAGAGCCCGTAGCTCTACGTCGGCTCTCTCGCAGGCTACTAGGGGCGCCCGCGCGTGCCCCCTGTTCGCCCCCGGGTCCCGTGCGTGTGCCCGGCGGGCGCAATCGCCCCCGGGCACCCGCGATTGCTCTTTACAGAGCGGGGACCGGGAGCTGTGTGTGTAAACACACAGCTCCCGGTCCTGTCAGGGGGGGAAATGATGATCCTCGTACAATGTATGAACAGAAGATCAGTGATGTCCCCTAGTAAGGCCACCCCCCCACAGTAAGAAAACGCCCAGGGAACATACTTAACCCCTTCCCCGCCCCCTAGTGTTAACCCCTTCACTGCCAGTGGCATTTTTATAGTAATCCAATGCATTTTTATAGCACTGATCGCTATAAAAATGCCAATGGTCCCAAAAATGTGTCAAAAGTGTCCGATGTGTCCGCCATAATGTCGCAGTACCGGAAAAAAATCGCTGATCGAAGCCATTACTAGTAAAAAAAATATATTAATAAAAATGCCATAAAAATACCCCCTATTTTGTAAACGCTATAACTTTTGCGTAAACCAATCAATAAACGCTTATTGCGATTTTTTTTTACGAAAAATATGTAGAAGAATACGTATCGGCCTAAACTGAGGAAAAAAAAAGTTTTTTTATAAATTTTTGGGGGATATTTATTACAGCAAAAAGTAAAAAATATTCATTTTTTTTTTATTTTTGTTTATAGCGCAAAAAATAAAAACTGCAGAGGTGATCAAATACCACCAAAAGAAAGCTCTATTTGTGGGGAAAAAAGGACGCCAATTTTGTTTGGGAGCCACGTCGCACGACCGCGCAATTGTCAGTTAAAGCGACGCAGTCCCGAATCGCAAAAAGTGCTCTGGTCTTTGGGCAGCAATATGGTCCAGGGGTTAAGTGGTTAAGGAACCTTTATATGTAAAGGCATATTTCCATACATAAAACATTAAGTAGTTACTACATAACAAATGTGATGATCTGCTGTTACTTCCAAGTTTAGTTTTGACTATGCAGTACTCCTTATAGCTCCATGCAACTATTACTTTAAACAGTGCAAGCTCACAACCTTAATATTTATTCATATTGTACTTGTTTATCCCATTATAATGTGATTTGTCTACCTCTAAATAAAAATACTGAAATCGGAAATGTCACCCCTCTTTCCAGTGAAGTTGCTTTTCCTAAAGTAAACTAGTCTGCACTCCCTATAATGCAGTCATTAATTTTCATCTTGTGCAGTCAGTAAAGGCAATAGTTTAGATTCATTGCAAAAGATCCATTTAAATCATTCACTTTAAATCTGACTTCCAATAATATTTTATGTGCTTGTTTTGTGTTTTGTTTTTCTAATATAATCAGTGTTGTAAATCACACATGCTCCCAGCAACACCGAATTGAAACATGTGCAAAAGAATTATGGATTATCTTTGGAGTGCTTTATTGAGTAATATAATATAGTTGTAGGATGATAAGATGACATTTATTATTTAACAAATACATAGAAGAAATGTAATATATTTGTTTGTAAAGCTGTACACAAGCACAATCTACCAATGAATGATCATATTTGACTTATGCTGTGGAATGTAAACGTTGTAATCGCTCCCTTGGCACATCCGTAAATTTTAACCAAAAAAGAGGAACCACTCTGTCAGACTTTAAAGGGAGATTGGACCAAACCATTTATTTAAAAAAATAAATAAAATGTATTGGTAAATCAAAAATATAAAAAAGAGCATTTACACAAACAAGAATACACAATTGCATTAAACATGTATTAACATCTGGCCTTATGCTGTCAAGAAGGACTTAGTAGTAGACTATGCTTATTTAAATGTAACCCCAATATTCAACCTGGACCAAAAAGATCACTATTGATTGCTTGTAACTTCTGACAATCTGACACTTGGCCAATTTCTTGCATGTCTGTCTAGAATGTGTCAATACAATTTACCAAAGGTTCTTTAGAAAATTAGGTCCTGTACAGTTAAACAAAACAGTGTTTTAGTTCAGCAGGGACTTTTTGACGTGATTTCCAGGCAGATAAAACAAAAAAGACAGAAGTAAATACAGCTGTATACTTTTTTTTTTTTTTTAATGATGTTTGTTTTCAGTTTGTAATATTAGGTATAGCAAAGGACATGGTAACCGTTGTTTCAACAAAAAGCCAATACCAACAAAATTGGTTTTGCAGAGCCAAAAAACTGGAACCTCAATAAAATGTGGCACACATTCATAGACCATACATACACACACATAAACACATAAACATACTTATTTAGTTCTCTCCTATAGAAAACGGAACAACCTAATACAATTAGCCAGAATACAGTACAGCTGTATACTTATAAATAAATCATTATATTTACTTTCTAAATGTAGGTAGTAAAAGCACCTAAAGCAGCCGTGATGTCAGTCGCTTGCATTATGTAGCAGCACTTGGACTAGGGAAAGGGGGGAAGCATTGGGAACCAAAAATGCGTTTTGCATGCAATATTCAGATAAGAAACAAGCTGGCAGGAGGATAGAGCAAAGTGAACAGAGGGATGACCTCATCAGTCTACTGCTGCTCCTTCACTGTCTAATCAGCAGATTGGGGACCAGGTGGTGAGTATGTATGTTAACACTTTATCATGTGCACCTACTAGCAGTCCCGTTCGCTCATAAGGGGCGCAGGGGCAGTGCCCCCTAATCCATGCGCCCCGCCTCTAATTTCCATGTAGAGCACCAGACGCATAATTTCTTTTTTTTTTTTAAGCACAAATTGCCTTCAAAAAAGGGTGGACTCGGGATGCAGAGAATTAATATTTGCTAATGTCTTCCTGCTTCTCCTCCCGGTAAATCAGGAAGTGGGTCCTGAGACCCGATTGGCTGGGAGTCCTAAGACCCGATTGGACAGGACTCGGGAGGATATGCAGGGGGGAAGCCCCCAAAGTCGCAACCTGTATAGGGTAAGTGCAGGGGTGGTAGGAGTGAAGGGGTCAGGTTTGCTGCCCATCCCAAAAAAATTGAGCACCAGCCGCTAGTATTTTCTTACTTTAGAAATGTATTACGAGGCATTACAAGTTTATTGCCATAAGCACAGCTTGTGTGCTGTGGCTATGATTCCTCCATGCCAAGAGGCATTATAATGGTTTCATTGACTAGTGTCACTTACCTTCCTCATTCCTGCACTGTCTGCCTTCCCCACAGTCCATGGTGCTTCTGGGTTGTTGGTCAGCGAATGATATCATCAGTGTGCACCTCCTAAATAAGCTGTTCCTATTTAAAGGAGCATGTTTCTTACACCTGAGTAATTTTCTTGTTTGTCTCTGAGATCCTGTGCTCCCTCATGCTAGCCCTCATGCCTGTTGTCTCCATGGATTGATCTTCCGTGTGCTGACCCTGGCTTTGTCATTCAGATTAATTTGTCTGCCACCTACCCTGACCCTTGGGCTATTGTACCTCCTAAAAACACATGGTAAAGGGGCCTTGCACCTCGTCTAAAAACACAGCCACAGGAAAGCTGTATAGTACAGTTCCCAGTAGGAGAAACTATATTGTGGTTTCCAGTGCGTGAAGGTGCCATTAGGATTAAAGGTACACACATCTCATGAAGTGGTTGTATAACCTCATGGTTTTTCACCTTAATGTATTCTATGCATTAAGGTGAAAAACTTTCTGTGGTGCTGCAGCACTCCCCCCTCCCCCGAGCCCCTGTTTTACTTACCTGACCCCGATCTTTCTCTGGCCGGGAACGAGCACGCCAGCACTAGCTGGTGTCTTATGTCCTGTTTGGATAGATTTATAGCAGTGCAGCCATTGGCTCCCGCTGCTGTCAATCAATTCCAATGACATGGCACTGGTGGCGGGGCTGAGTCCTGCATTATGTGTGAATGGACATAGATGCGGGACACGGGAGTGTGCCTGCACGGTTGTCCACCAAGCAGAGTGCTTCTCCAATATCGATACTCAATGCGGGGAGGAGCCACCAGCGCCGCTGAGGGACCCCAGAACAGGAGGACCGGGGGCCACTCTGTGCAAAACTGCACAGTGGAGGTAAGTATGACATGTGTTTTTTTTTTTTTTTAAAACAAGGGTTTACAACCCCTTTAAGCAGCAGCATGTTGTGCGATTACACGCCTTTCCACAACCGCTCAGATGTGAACCTAGCCTTATTGGTGCTGCCAGCTTTTGATCCGCATGTACTCCTGCTTTCTCCCATATCCGCTCACATGGCTTGTCCCCACACGTGCAGCATGGTGAACCTGTAGGTTGGCACCAGCATGCAGCAAAATCGATCTCTACCATATGGTGAAAACCGGCTACTGCTTAGATTACATGTCCTAAAGAATCCCACATCACCTCTTCACATGAAAACTCACAAACAATATAGTTAAATTTTTTTGAAAATTTACAAATTTGTAGTTGAGTTTTAGAATCTACAGACATTTAATAATATTTGAATAAATAATATTGCCAGAATCAGTTAGCACAACATAAAACAAAAAAATCCCCCAAAATTTGAAACTAATGGTCTGCCAGATTTAGATTTTTGTGTCATAAAATGTCAAACACTGGGTCATTGTAAAATCCCACAGTAAACAGCACCAGATCGTCCATAAAAGGGCACACAAGCAGCCACAGATGAATGAAATCAACAGACATGGAAACTAAAAATATTTACCGGTAAATATACTAAGATCATAACCTGTATAAATCGGACATACCGTTTAATGCTCCTAAACTAAGAAAAAATAGAGTGTGGGTCGAAAGCAACAAAACACACAAAAGACCAACTCTTGCTTGTCTGTTCAAATTGTGCCATGCCAATTCATTTAAAGATTCTTCCATCATTGTTGGTGTGATTGTGTCTGCAATGGTGTTTCATCATCTGGAAATAGTATATTTACCATTAATGTAAAAAAAAAAAATAGCTTTTTTTGATAATGCATTTTGAATATGACAAAAAAACAAATTTTAAAACTTCTAGATGTCTTTTTTGATGAATACAACATACAACGATATGTATTCGCTTAGAAAACAAACTGGCACACACAAACTGACACACACATATCTTTTTCCAACTGTATCTGCTATATAATGTTGTAATTTGGATACAATTAAATTTCCTTATGAGCTGATATTTAAAATTTGATTTTTTTTTTATAGGGCAGAACCTGTAATTAATAAGAAGGATGAACTCACTTGTCTGGTTGAACAGGAGTATATGAACCTCATTATGGAAAATCTCTTTGACTGCTGTCAAAGTGTGGAGTCAACTATTCAAAACAAAGATATTGACAAAGAAGCTTTGTATGAGGTAACTCAAGCTTTGATGATTGAGAAGAGGATTAAGGCTTTACTATTAAAAAAAGAAAGTCCAGAAAAAATTCTACCTAAAAAATCCATAAAAAGGTGGTCTCAAAACAGATATGTTGGGAAAAATAAGTCAACTAATCAAGACATCATCAACAATGATTGCTCTAAAATTGGAGACCATAATCTAATAGCACATAGCCCAGTAAAGACAATTGATGAACTGAGCACTAAAACAACAGAAGCAGTCATGTCCTCAAGTTTGAAAACAAGTGGCGTAACTGTTACATTGAACTCAGAAAACCCAAGAACTGAGAATCAAGATAAAGAAAAGAGCCAGCAACTTTCTGTGTTTGCCAAGCTTTGTTCCAATGCACAAGACCCCAAATCACAAAAATCTCCTCCAGGTAACAATTATAAGTTTGGCATTACTAATCTTTTACAACTTTTCCGTCTTTCTATCTATTCACTATCGCTCTATTGATCTATAGTATCTACCTATTTAATGTTCTCTCTATTCCCAGTACCAGGGATGGAAATATAGCTTGGTTCCCATCCTATCGTAACCTCTTACCTTCATCCTTAACATGTTTAAACCTATTTTCCACAATATTAACATATTTGTTTAAAGAGATGCCAACAGACATAATCATAGCTTAAAGCGGAGGTTCACCCAAAAATCCACTTTTTGACATTAGCTGTAGCATACTGCTAACATCTGCAGTATGCTGTTTTTTTTTTTTTTTTACTTGTACTTATCGTTATATGAGCCCTTGTTTTCCGGCTCCGAGCGGGGAATCCTGCGGGGAATAGGCGTTTCTAAGCGAAGAGGAGTTGATTGACGGCTGCTAAGGTGCGTCTTGGCCTCTGTTTAATCTTCAACTGCCATGATGCTGCACATGTGATCAGTTATGACACCAGCCATTGGATGGTTTGACAGTTTGGTTGAGAGCACAACCAATGTGACAGTTAGCATTCCTGGCATGCCAAAAATGTAACTGCTTTTTCAAACTGTTAAATTGATGGGTTTACTTCCGCTTTAAGGATGCTGGAAAGTTCATTTTGAGGGTGAACCTCCGCTTTAAAGCCTAAATCCCAGCAAAAAAAAAATGTTTCTGTCTCATCCATTGAGGACCACAGGATTCAGAAACAATTGAGGGAGACATAATACAGAGACTGCCATCTTCGTGAGTTTTCAGACATGGGTAAACCAAAAATTGCCAGGTATAACCCAGCATACTTTCAGAAATAGCTTTAGAGGTCGTACCCAATATCCACCTGGACTGGAAAATTGTGGAGCCTGTTTGGAATGTAACCTGGGATCTGCATTGTGAAGCCTCGTACACACGACCGAGGAACTCGAAGGGCGAAACACATCGTTTTGCTCGTCAAGTTCCTTGTGAAGCCGTCGAGAAACTCGACAAGCCAATTTTCTCCATTCCCGTCAAGGAAATAGAGAACATGCTCTCTTTTTGGCTCGTCGAGTTTCTCGACAGTTTCCTTGACGGAAATGTACACACGACCGGTTTCCTCTGCAAAAAAATATCTCCCAGCAAGTTTCTTGCTGGTCTTTGCCGAGAAACTCGGTGTGTACAAGGCCTCACACTATTCAGACCTCTGTGTTCTGTGTTAGTTTGCCAAAGAGTACTTTCCAGGTCCAGGGCCGCCATGGCACAGCCTCTCATGTGACCCAATCTCTGAAGAAACAGTCTTTGTATAGGCTATGTAATTTATTAGAACTGTTAGGCACCAGTATTACAAAATCTGCAGAATTAAATGTTGCCTCATTAGGCGAAATATTGCGTGTGCACACTTTGGCAGCACCTGATCCTGCTATTTAGTGTGAGGTAGATCCTTTTGCAAAAGAGACACAGTTTTTCCTCAGTCTATGCTCTCACCTACTGTGACCTGTCCACCTCCAGACATTTGAATCTCTCCTAATTCCATAAAAAAATGTTTGTGAGCGCTCAAGGATTTAAACTTGTATTAGAGCTATGTGGTTCCAATTTCAGGTGCAACATGTTGTATCCAAAACATAGGAGGAGCAGTGCTGCTGTATCAGATCTCTCTGTCTCATGATCAACTAACAGTTCTGGGTCAACCTGCAGTGTTCCCTCTCAAGGGCTTGACATTATTAGCCTGGAATGTTGTCCTCTGTCTGAGTCCCGTTGGGTGTGGCCCCCTCTAACCCATGAGGATTTCTCCATAGCTATGAAGGATTTTATGAGCCAAAATTGCAATTCTGATTGCTGACTTGAAAAAAATGCAACCAATTTCCAAGGTGGATGGAAGAATCCTCCATGTTGTATCTTTGTATTCTGACAGTGGGACGCCCCCTTCAGCAGAATACACTGATCAGCACTCTAGCTGATTGGCTGCAAGAACCGATCAAACATTGGTTTTGCAGCAGGGCCATTCGACAGAAGCCAATCTAAAGACTGGCTTCTGTTGAACAGAGAGGGGTACACATGGATCAAAATTTAAACCATGTATGGTCAGCTTAAGAATCCTATAGATGAACATTTGGAGACTCTCTCCAAAACCTTGTTCTTACTAGCCAGCCCTGCATTTCAACCTGCTATGGTCATCATATTAGTCTTTAAATTATTAGGGGAATGAACTAAACTCATTGCAAAGAATTTAGTCTTACTCCATTCCTATACTTTATTTGTGAAAAGATTAGAGTTCTGCATAAAGGGGCAACCCCCTATTCCAAAGTGGGGAGATGTCTAATAACCTTTGCTGATACCTAGAAAGAAAGCATCTCAGATGCCTGGGTACAGGAGGTGGCTTCCATGTGCTTCAAACTAGAGTTCTGCTTTCAACCTTCTCCTTGATTCATGTCTTCGAACATTCCAACGTTGCAGCATAGATTATCAGACCTTGTGGATCTTTTGGTGCAAGAGGTTATAACCCTAGTTCCTGTGGTGGAAAGGTTACCAGGATATTATTCCAACCTTGCATAGTCACAAAACCAAAAGGGGGGACTCTGTGCCATCATAAATCTTAAAGTCCTGAATGTTTTTATTCAGTCCCAAAAGTTCTGCATGAAATCCACTAGGTCTTTATGAACCTTTTCTTCATCAGGAAGACTCTATGGCCCCAGTAGACAGCAAGAATACATACTTGCATGTCCCTATTTTTCCATCATTCAGCCTATCCTCCACATCCTATGTGTTCATTGAGGTTCTAGACCAGGCGAGGGCAAATTCGGCCCTCCAGCTGTTTTGAAACTACAAGTCCCATGAGACATTGCAAGACCCTGACAATCACAGGCATGACTCCTAGAGGCAGAGGCATGATGGGATTTGCAGTTTCACCACTGCTGGAGGGCCGAGATTGCCCACCCCTGTTCTAGACCCTATGCTTTTTTACCCTCCCAGGACATCCCCATTGTGGGGTATCTAGTAGGGATGAGTCGAACACCCCCCAATTCGGTTCAGAACATGCGAACAGGCAAACAAATTGTTCGAACACGCGAACACCGTTAAAGTCTATGGGACACGAACATGAAAAATCAAAAGTGCTAATTTTAAAGGCTAATATGCAAGATTATTGTCATAAAAAGTTTTTAGGGACCTGGGTCCTGCCCCAGGGGACATGTATCAATGCAAAAAAAAGTTTTAAAAATGGCAGTTTTTTGGGAGCAGTGATTTTAATAATGCGGAAAGTGAAACAATAAAAGTGAAATATTCCTTTAAATTACCATACCTGGGGGTGTCTATAGTATGCATGTAAAGTAGCGCATGTTTCCCATGTTTATATCCCGTCTAACAGTCCCTGCACAAAATGACATTTCTAAAGGAAAAAAAGTAATTTAAAACTACTCGCGGCTATAATGAATTGTCAGGTCCCGGCAATACAGATAAAAGTCATTGAAAAAAACGAAATGGGTTCCCCCCCAGTCCATTACCAGGCCTTTTGGGTCTGGTATGAATATTAAGGGGAACCCTGCACCAATTTAAAGGGGTCCGCCTCAAAATCCATACCAGACCCAGAACCAAAATAAAAAAAATAAAAAAATGAGCGTGGGTCCCTCCAAATTCCATACAAGGCCCTTCAGGTCTGGTATGGATATTAAGGGGAACCCTGCACCAATTTAGAAAAAAATGACGTAGGGGTCCCCCTCAAAATCCTTACCAAACTACTTGTGGCTATAATGAATTGTTGGGTCCCTGCAATACAGATAAAAGTCCTGCTCAAGGACCTCTTTATCACCCTGCTTCACATTCACTGTCTTTAACAGCATGGACAAATTATACTATGGTGCAAAAATTAAGCACTAATATTTATAGAAAAAGGGTAAAGGAAAAGCCTGAGAGATAAACATAAGTGGTTTATTTACTTAAAATGGAGCATGCAAACTTTGGTGGAGCTGTGCATGGTAGATAATCAGCTTCTAACTTCAGCTTGCTCCATTAAGCTTTGACAAAAAAAAATCTGTAAGTTGATTGGTTTTTATGCAGAGCTGTATCAGATTTTGCACCAGTTTTAGCAAATTAACCCCACAGAGTCTTATGTATGAATGAATAAAAATTAAGCCACAAAGTCCTTTGTGATGGTTGCAACTTCTCAGTATACAGATTTTGATTGGAACCTAGTGCACAGATAATGAATAAAAGAAAGCGGGCACCACCATTAAGTGTAGCCATGTACTAGAATAATGAAATCATAAAAAAACATGTATGAACTGCACTTTTTGTAAGAATAGGCAATGAGCAGGTGCTCAAACATTTTTGGGAAGGCACAAGCAAACTGAAAAATGTTTTTGTTAGTAATGCAGGCTTGGTCTGTACATCTGATGTGTCCATAATGGGGGGTTCCCACCATCCCTGTGCTGAGTTCCCGGGTCTGTACACCCACTGTGCCCATTCTGAGGGGTTCTACCATCCCTGTGCTGAGTTCCCGGTTCTGTACACCCGCTGTGCCCATTCTGAGGAAATTTCACCATCCATGTGCTGAGCTCCTGGGTCTATACACACGTTGTGCCCATTCTGAGGGGTTCCCACCATCCCTGTGCTGAGTTCCTGGGTCTGTACACCCGCTGTGCCCATTCTAAGGGGTTCCCACCATCCTTGTGTTGAGTTGCCAGGTCTGTACACCAGCTGTGCCTATTATGAGGGGTTCCCACATCTCTGTGCTGAGTTCCCAGGTCTGTACACCCGCTGTGCCCATTCTGAGGGGTTCCCACCATCCCTGTGTTGAGTTACCAGGTCTGTACACCAGCTGTGCCTATTATGAGGGGTTCCCACATCTCTGTGCTGAGATCCCAGGTCTGTACACCTTCTGTGCCCATAATGAGGGGTTCCCACATCTCTGTGCTGAGTCCCTGGGTCTGTACACCTGCTGTGCACATTATGAGGTGTTCCCACCATCCCTGTGCTGAGTTCCTGGGTCTCCTGTACATATTACCCCCCTCCATTTACATATTAGCCCCTTATGGTAGATCCCCCCCCTCCCTGTACATCTTACCCCCTCCTGTACATTTTACCCCCCTCCCTGTACATGTTATACCTTCCTTGTACATATTACCCCGTTCCTGCACATGTTACCTCTCCTCCCTGTACATGTTACCCCCATCCTGTACATATTTCCCCCTACCTGTAAATGTTACCCCCCTCTGTAAATATTACCCCCTCCCTGTACATGTTACCCCTGCCACCCTTCCTGTACATTTGTACAGATGTTGCACTAATTACTGCTCAGCCTGGCTAGGGTTAAAGCTGATGCTGTCTATCTGGCCTGGGCTGCACACCGAGATCCCTGCATAACAATCCAGAAAGAGGTCTATTGCTTACCTGCAGGCAGTCACAGCACAATAGGCAGAGCAATAGCAAGTTCACTGAGTGCAGAATCACAGTACTGGACATGCAGCGGCTGCCCAGCCCTCCTTGGAGTATGGATGGGCCAGGAGGAGAAAGAGCTGGCCTTGCTCTTTCTCCTCCTGGCCCATCCATACTCCAAGGGGGGCTGGGCAGCCGCTGCATGTCCAGTACTGTGATTCTGCACTCAGTGAACTTGCTATTGCTCTGCCTATTGTGCTGTGACTGCCTGCAGGTAAGCAATAGACCTCTTTCTGGATTGTTATGCAGGGATCTCGGTGTGCAGCCCAGGCCAGATAGACAGCATCAGCTTTAACCCTAGCCATGCTGAGCAGTAAGTAGTGCAACATCTGTACAAATGTACAGGAAGGGTGGCAGGGGTAACATGTACAGGGAGGGGGTAATATTTACAGAGGGGGGTAACATTTACAGGTAGGGGGAAATATGTACAGGATGGGGGTAACATGTACAGGGAAAGAGCCACAGGGACTAGGACGAAGAGTCGATTTGAGAAACCTGAAGTGATGCAGCGGTTTTGCTTAGCAAGCACTGCCCTACATCCTATGGACACCGCTAATCATAAACCACCTCACAACAGTGGGTGTGTTCGGAGTGCATTGCTCTGCATCCCAAAAACACTCTAAAGGCAGCCAATAAAGCTTCCCAGACTCAATCACATGGTTTAGTTTTCGTTATGCTTCCCATAGACACCTATGTGTTCGGCACCCGCAACACACTTAAAATATTTATTTTATTTTATGATGCCCAGCTCTGGGGGTGGGGGGGCTGGCTCCCTGCACTCCCTCTTGATGGGCCACCATTGCAAATGACTCCTAATCTCTATGCTGAGTTTGGCAGGGAGACGGCCAGTAATGCAGAGCTATTTGGCTTGACTAACATCATCCACCTGCCGAGTCCAGCCAAGCCGATATTGCAGGTCGGAAAGGGCTAGGAGAATCCCAGACTAGTGTCCACTTGAATCTCATCCCTTGGAAGAAAATACTCAAGCTTAAGGCTATATATTTTTGCTTTTCAGAACCCCATTACATGTTTTCTTGTTTTGCCTTAAAATGAGAAACGTTTTCCACCCATTATTTAGGCCCTAGCTTTATAACAGTTGTGCAGATGAACAATTTTTGTATTGGATATTTGTCCTAGATTGTCCAGAGTTAATGATTCTCACTCAGCAGTTTATGAGCCAAATCTGGTCAAGAGCACTTCTCAACATGATGTCAGTAGAATCATCTAATGAATATTATTATTATTATTATTATTATTATTATTTGTAGTAATATTATTATTGTTATATAATAATGATTATTATTACCAATAGTAGTAGTATTAGGAGTAAGAGTAGAATTACTGGTAGTAAAAGTCGTTTTGTTCTTTTTTTTACAATCATGTCATTAAGTATTTAAAACAAATAACAATGAATTTCTGCTTTTAGGCTTTACAATGGTGCCCAGGGTCAGTATATTTCCTGGAATGATTAGACCCAGGCAACCTAATCTTACACCCCTGCCAACACCTTCACCTACGATTCTTATTCCAAGGAATCATTTGTGCTTGAGAAGGTTTCCTCATCCAGGCCCCAGAAATAATTTTCCTGGCTATTACCAGGTACTGTTTTTTTATTCTGTATATCCAAACATCAAACGTTATGAATTATTTTGTTTCTTTCCATGTAAATACTGTTATGTTCTGGTTGTCAATGCCCTGGTACTAAAGAGCAATTACTGTAACTCAATGGGGTTGATTTACTAAAGGAATAAAGATTGTTCAATTTGCTTAATAAACATAGGTTAGGTAGATTCACATACCTGGCCGTAACTTTGCGGCGGCGTAGCTTAAGGAATTTAAGCTATGCCGCCGTAAGTTAGCGAGGCAAATACATGATTCACAATGTACTTGCCTGCTAAGTTACGGCGGCGTAGCCTAAATCGGCGGGCGTAAGGGCGCCTATTTCAAATGTGTTTGAGGGGGGCGTGTTCTATGTTAACGGCCTTGACCTTACGTTTTTGAAGTTTTTTTTAACTGCGCATGTGCCGGGCGCCTACATTTCCCAGTGTGCATTGCGGCTAAGTACGCCGCACGGGCCTATTGATTTCGACTTGGACGTAAACAACGTAAATCCCGATTCACGGACGACTTACGCAAACGACGTAAAAAAATCGAATTTCGACGCGGGAACGGCGGCCATACTTGACGTTACTATTCCAACTAGGGCCTAGCTCTAACTTTACGCGGCCTATCTCTTACGTAAACGGCATAAAAGTACTGCGTCGGCCGGGCGTACGTTCGTGAATCGGCGTATTCTACGCCGACCGCAATGGAAGCGCCACCTAGCGGCCATCCGAAATATTGCAACCTAAGATAGGATGGCGCAAGCCGTCGTATCTTAGATATGTTTAAGCGTATCTCTGATTGAGAATACACTTAAACATAGGTCGGCGTAGATTCTGAGTTAGGTCGGCGTATCTATTGATACGCCGGCCTAACTCTCTCTGAATCTACCTAAGGTGTGCGCACAGGGTGTGACGGGTGTGCCTGGGCACACACTAATTACCCCATGTGACAAGCATTATCCAGGGGCGGCACCAGGTGGGTGGTTGGGGGATGCCAGTGGCCAGTGTAAATGATCCCATTATATTAAAGGCTAGGTTCAACTTTAGGAACACATTAAAATCATATTTAATATGCTCCCAATCAACTGTCTCCCTCCACCATAGCCTCCTCCCTGTGACAGTGGGTGGCATTCATGTGTGTTTGATCTTTGGGGTGCACACCCTAATGTAATAGGCTGTGCACACCTATGTTAATAAATAAGGTGAAGCTATGTTCACTTCAATCATCCAAACATGTACCAGCTAAATATATATATTTTTTTTATATATTCCTTGCACAAAGTTAACACAACTTCATATTATTTACTAAACTAAGAGACCATTCATTTTGCAAAGCTAACAGCCTTTACTTCTTTAGTAGATTAGTTCCACTGAGTACATACAGTATTTGATTTTGACCACTCCTAATAGTAACACAGAAAATTCCAGCCTCCTGCAGACTTCATGTTTTTTTTTAAAACTGACAGGTGTAATAAATATCTTTTGCAACACAACTTGTCGCTGAAAACTGAAATTTGAAGGATCCCCATAAATGCAACAGTTCTCCATGGGAATAATTATTTTCAAGAGACAGGTTCAACTGTTGTTTATGAGTGCTGTAGAAGATGAGGTTCTTCTATGTTACTGATCAATTAATTGCCTTCAAACATAAGGGTATACTTATACAGAAATGTGCTTCTTGTGTGGTTAGAACACATGGGAAATACATTGCAATTTTTCATTTCTGAGTAATAGGCATTTTCACACTGCATCATCTGTGTTGCCACACTTTAGAAGAATGATACTTTGCACAATTAAACACAGTTTCCACTTAGAAAAACAGTTTGGAACAGCTGTGTGTGCATTGATAACGGTTAACCAGTTTTGTCTTGTAGTTCTTGACTCACGCTGGTGTGAGCAAAGCCCAAGAAATGTTCTGCTAACTCTCTCAATCAACAGTAACTATTATTTTATCCTTATGCTGCTAGCATAAGAAAATAGGCAGGAAGGTATATTTTATGTACTTGTTAAACTTTTTTCACTTTTCTTCAGTTGCTTCCTGGTTTATGGCCTAGGCCAAAATGATGTTATGCTTCTCAACATTTTATTTTATTTCATCTGAAGCAGGGTAGGAGGGGCTTTCTCAGCAAAGCACACCCTCTTGCCTGCACGCTTGAGCTAAGGGCAAATGTCAAATCATTTTTCTGTCCTTTACTAAGATTGACGCATAGATATAAACATAGAGACATGGATAGGTGTGTGAGTTTGCTATAAATGTTAAAAATGAATTTTCGGTTTGTGGTGCTCAGATGCAGTTTAGTTTTGCTTCAATGCTTATTTGCAAAAAAAAATTATGGGGACACACTGGGGTGGATTTGCTAAAGGCAAAACAACTGTGCACTTTGCTCCAGAGCTTAATAAACGAGGAAAATCTTCATTTAACAAAGAATACCCAATCAGGTGCAAGGAAAAGTAAAAAAAAAATGCATTTTTGCTTGCACATGACTGAATGATGGAAGTCAACTTCTCCTCAATTACTAAGCTCTGGAGCCACTGCTCTTGCAGAGTGCAACTGCACCTTACAAAATTCACAGTCTATTTGCCTTTAGTAAATCAACCTCATGTTTAACAAGTTTGGAAATGATGGAAAGTGATCTTTGGGCTACACACACACCTTTTGTATGGAAGGTGTGATGCATTTTAGGTGCTTTTTGATTGTTTATATGTATTTTTCATCTACTACCATTTTTTACCACGGAAGGCATGTTTTGAGTAGGGTGATCCTAACATATGGCAATGCACTCAAATAAGACTCTTTTATTTATTGCCATTGTCAAAACATTTTATTCTGTTTTATTCATTCTGACACAATCGTTTTTTTAACTGATGGCGTGAAGGCAAGACTGAGGAAAGTCAGCTTCATCTGATATCTGATGAAAAAATCCATCAGACCATTTTCATTGGATGAACCGATCGTGTGTATAAGCCCTTAAGTTTGCCACCTTTCCCCTTGGATTTCAAGTTATCTGCCTAGAGAGAGAGAGAGTGGGCATTCGAATGGGCGTTCAGGGCCCCAACACTGGCTGACAGTGTTTAGTCCAATGGGCCAGATATATGACAAGGACCTTCCTCTGTTTAACTTGTGCTATTGTAGAACTGATCACAAAGTATACTTAGATACAAAAAACATAATGTTTCAGGTCATGACAGATAGGCAACATATAAAACGCAGAAGAAGGTATGAGGACATCAAAACATATCAGTTGTGAACAACAGTAGAACCAACATTGAAGCTAATACAAGCAATTTAAAATTGAAGGATAGGAAGCATGCAGAAACGCATTCCATAAAATCAAAATCCAATAGTTTAGGATCATAAAAGGAAACAAAGAGTAGGAAAGGAGGAAAAATATAGAGAAAAGATAGAAGAAGGGAGAAGACAGAGGTTGACCACTCTAAGCGGACTCGTTCCATTACAAACATGAGTAGTAAGAGCTCTAGGCTCCAGGAGGGACTCATCAAACCTGGTTGTAAGGAAATGATCTCCCCAAGGTTGCCATATTATGAGGTGTTTAGACATTTTGTCCTGGATAGTTGTTCAATTTTGCTATGTATCCTAGCCTGGGCGATCCTATTTTTAGCTTCAAGGGAACAGAGTGTGGGGGTTGTTCAGGCAAGTGCTATAGTTTGGCTGCTGACATAACTTGACCTATAAACAAAACTGGGCTCTAGTGCAGTGCAGAGTATTAGGATACTAACCAGGGTGGAGGCTAGGGATGAGCTTTGAGTTCGAGTCAAACTCATGTTCGACTCGAACATTGCCTGTTCGCCTGTTCGGCGAACACCGAACAATTAGGGGTGTTCGCGGCAAATTCGAAAAGCCCCGGAACACCCTGTTAAAGTCTATGGGAGAAATCTAAAGTGTTAATTTTAAAGGCTAATATGCAATTTATTGTCCTAAAAAGTGTTTGGGGACCTGGGTCCTGTCCCAGGAAACATGTATCAATGCAATTTCCCGGTCTTTCCCAGTGACGTACGAGGGTGCGTCAGAGGGGGCGGGGTCACGTGACGGGTGGCCGCTTCCCCTATATAAGAAATGTCACAGGTCCAGTGTGTCATTCCGCTGGGCTGTGTCCAGCGGAGAGAGGAGCTCGCCTGCTGCGCTCTGGACGGGTGGATCTTCTCATCACTGGACCGGACCGCTGATCACCTGTCGCTGCAGAGATCATCCGTCGCTGGATAGAATACAACGTTGGAGCGGGGGCCGGGCCGAGAGTGGATTCACACCGCTGGATTTTTTTTTAATTAATAAAGGATTTTTTTCTACGGTGTCTGTGTGTTTTTTTTTAACTATTTACACTTCCTTCGTGAAATGGTAGAGGTACAGTGTACCCCATTACCAATTCACATAGGGGCGGCAGGATCTGGGGGTCCCCTTTGTTAAAGGGGTCTTCCAGATTCTGATAAGCCCCCTGCCCACAGACCCCCACAACCACCGGGCAAGGGTTATGGGAATGAGGCCCTTTTCCCCATCAACATGGGGACATCCTTCCCATGTTGAGGGCATGTGGCCTGGTGCGGTTCAGGAGAGGGGGGGCCGCACTCTGTCCCCCCTCTTTTCTGCGGCCGGCCAGGTTAACGTGCTTGGATAAGGGTCTGGTGTGGATTTTTGGGGGAACTCCACACCATTTTTTTTTTTATTTGGGGTGGAGTTCCCCCTAAAATCCACACCAGACCTGAAGGGTCTGGTATGGATATTTGGGGGGAACCCCACGTCATTTTTTTTTAAATTTACGGTGGGGTTCCCCTTAATATCCATATCAGACCTGAAGGGCCTGTTAATGGAATTTTGGGGGACCCCCAGCTTTTTTATTTTTATTTTTTATGAATGAATCATCTCTGTAATTGCCAGAGCCGACAATTCATTAGAGCCGCAAAGCCGGTTTTAAATGCCTTTTTTTCTTTCAGAAATGACACTTTGTGCAGGGACAGTTCTATGTATGGGAAACATGCTGACTTTACACCTCCCCCTAGGTACGAAATTTAAAGTAATATTACACTTTTATTGTTTCACTTTTAGCATTATTAAATTCACTGCTCCTGAAAAAACGGCCATTTTTAAAACTTTTTTTTGCATTGTTACATGTTTCCTGGGACAGGACCCAGGTCCCCAAACACTTTTTAGGACAATAACTTGCATATTAGCCTTTAAAATTAACACTTTAGATTTCAAATGTTCGAGTCCCATAGACTTTAACAGGGTTCTAAAGTTCACACGAACATTTGGTGTGTTCGCAAGTTCTGATGCGAACCGAACAGGGGGGTGTTCGGCTCATCCTTAGTTGTGAGCTATGGGCAGACAAAAGCATAAGCTGCTGGTGGAGTTTATACAGCTTCTCCCCACCAAGCACTGCCTGCTTGTCACAACTCAGCCCCACCTGTCACTCTGCATGTATTTCTCTCACTGCAGGTGGACAGTTTACCAGGGGACAAAGGCAAACCTTTTATTTCCCTTGACTAAGAGAAAGGCAAACTTATGTCCTTGGTCAGATTACTACTGTGCTGCCCTACTGGAGTTTGCAGTGTCTGTAGATTTCAGCTTTACATCAACATAAGATGCTGACAGCTCCATCCATGGCAGCAAAGTAGCGATTTGGCAGAAAACAAAGCCTGCCTTTCTTCACCTGCTCCAGCTCTTTAATACTTTGTCTCACCCTGCAATTAATCTTTGGACAAGACATCTCCAGAGAAAGGTAGGCTTTGATTTCTGCAGATCGTTACTCTGCTGCCTTGGATGGAACTGTCAGCGTCCTGTGTTGATATACACCAAGTCTATATAAATCCTGTATAAAAATAATGATAATAAGTCAGATGCTGCACAAATTTAGCAGGGCAGCACAATAGCAATCTGACACAAAGTAAAACCTGCCTTTTTGTAGCACAGCATAGGCAGCTGAACTTGTGGTGCTGTGAGTGATTGTTTGTACCAGGGGCAGGCTGTACATCGGGAGCAGTGATCACTGTCGTGTCACTTGTAGCCCAGCCCCCCACAGTTAGAATCACTCCCTAAGACACACTTAACCCCTTCCTCGCCCCCTAGTGGTTAACCCCTTCCCTGCCAGTGTCATTTACACAGTAATCAGTGCATTTTTATAGCACTGATCGCTGTATAAATGACAATGTCCCAAAATAGCGTCAAAAGTGTCCGATGTGTCCGCCATAACAATAAAAATCGCAGATCGCCACCATTACTAAAAATAATAAAAAAATGGCATAAATCTATCCCCTATTTTGTAGACGCTATAACTTTCGCACAAGCCAATCAATATACACTTATTGTGATTTTTTTACCAAAAATATGTAGAAGAATATCGGCCTAAACTGAGGGGAAAAAAAATGTTTTTTTTTATATATATTTTTGGGGATGTTTATTCTAGCAAAAAGTTAAAAAAATATAGCTTTTTTTCAAAATTGACACTCTTATTTTGTTTATAGCGAGAGAAAAAAAACGAGGAGGTGATCAAATACCACCAAAAGAAAGCTCTATTTGTGGGAAAAAAGGACGTCCATTTTGTTTGGGTACAACGTGGCATGACCGCGCAATTGTCAGTTAAAGCGACGCAGTGCCGAATCACAAAAAGTGCTCTATGTAGAGGCACTTTTCATAGGAAAAGAAAAAAGGGGAGGGGTAAAGAGGAAAAAGTGGAATGCAATATATAAATAGTATAGAAAAGATTAATTAAAATCAGTCATTACCAAGTAGAAGATGATTGATTTTAATTAATCTTTTCTATACTATTTATATATTGTATTCCACTTTTTCCTCTCTACCCCTCCCCTTTATTCCTATGAAAAGTCCCTCTACATAGATGGGGCCTAGGGCAGGGTGGGTGACCAAGTGATATGAATACGTAATACCATTAAATAATCTCTTGTAACTTCCTTTTCAGTTACAACAAATAACCTCTGAAGAAGACCATTATGGTCGAAACACGTTAGGATTTTTTATACATGCGATGTTCACTGTATCCAGCTGTATAATAATCTGTTGTATGCTGTAAACTATATGAAAACACATTGCTATGTCCTTTGTCTATACCGCTACTCATGTCCTATTTATACTCCCCATTTCTTTTGGTGTATGTGACATTCCCTTAATAAACCTTTTTACATTTTTACATATTGCATCCAACCCTTTATTTGAGCTGCCTAAAAACCCCATTGGGGGAAAAATTTCTCTGTCATATGCATTTTTGGTTTGCCTAATGAGGATTGGTTTCCTGCAGTGACATCACTTTTGTGGACTTTAGAAAGGGGCTGGCAATGCATATTTTATTTTTCAAATGCACTATACATTTGTTTTCATGCATTGCCAAAGAGTTCTGTAGGCCTCACATGCCTCATTTTTCAAAACAAAATAAAATATATGTGTCATCAAAGGCAATGTTATAGATAGATCCTGTTCACATATGTGTGCTGTGCTTCTTGTTTTTGAATATAACATAAGTCATTTTTTTTTCCCGCTTTCATACATTTTGAGGCCCAAAGATATGATAATGCATTTTTAAATGCAAATTTTAAAGCATGTTTCCCCTTACGTCAGAGGGGGCAGGGTCACGTGACAGGTGGCCCACCCTCAGCTACCGGGGGACCAGGTCATTCCTGGGGTGTCTCCGGTGGAGTAAGGATTGTGTGCGTGTTTCTTGCTGGATATCATCGCTGGAACTTGGAGATCACCCATCGCTGGAGTAGAGATCGAGACATCGCTGGAATCTTTTTTTATTTTTTTATTTTTATTTTTAATAAAGAAATAATATAGCTGTGTCTGTGTGGTTTTTAACAATTTGACCTTTTTGTGAAATGATAGGGGTACAATGTACCCCTTATCAATTCACATAGGGGGGCGGGATCTGGGGGTCCACTTTGTTAAAGGGGGCTTCCAGATTCTGATAAGTCCCCTGCCCGCAGGCTCCCACAACCACCGGGCAAGGGTTGTGGGGATGAGGCCCTTGTCCCCATCAACATGGGGACAAGGTGCTTTGAGGCATCACAGACCCCCAAAGCATCCTCCCCATGTTGAGGGCATGTGGCCTGGTATGGTTCAAGAGGGGGGGGGGCGCTCTCTCGTCCCCACCTCTTTTCCTGTGGCCTGCCAGGTTGCGTGCTCTGATAAAGGGTCTGGTATGGATTTTTTGGGGGAACCCCACGTCATTTTTTTTTAAATTACATGGGGTTCCCCTTAATATCCATACCAGATCTGAAGGGCCTGATATGGAATTTGGGCGGACCCCCACACATTTTTTTTTAATTTTGGTTCCCTGCACAAAATGTAATTTTTGAAGGAAAAAAAGTAATTTAAAACTACTCCCGCTATTAATGAATTGTCGGGTACAGGCAACACAGATAAAAGTCATTGAAAAAAATGGCAGGGGTTCCCCTTAATATTCATGCCAGACCCGAAGGACGTGGTAATGGACTGGGGGGGACCCCAGTAATTTTTTTCAATTACTTTTCCTGTATTGCCGGGACCAGCAATTCATGAATAGCCGCTAGTAGTTTTAAATTACTTTTTTTCCTTCAGAAATTACACTTTGTGCAGGGACAATTCTAAGCACGGGAAACATGCGCTACTTTACATGCATACTTTAGACACTCCCCAGGTACGAAATTTAAAGGAATATTTCATTTTTATTGTTTCACTTTAAGTATTATTAAAATCACTGCTCCCAAAAAAACTTCCACTTTAAAAAAAATTTGCATTGATACATATCCCCTGGGGCAGGACCCAGGTCCCCAAACACTTTTTAGGACAATAACTTGCATATTATTGATATTGACCTTTAAAATTATCACTTTTAATTTTTCATGTTCATGTCCCATAGACTTTAACGGTGTTTGCGTGTTCAAACTCATTTTTTGCCTTACCATGTTCTGGTGCAAACCGAACTGGGGGGTGTTCGGCTCATCCCTAGTCCCCATGCTTCAGGAGGACTGATGAAGTATGTGAGAAAGAAAAGTGGGAGTACATTGTGGGGGCTGGAGGGGAAAACTGGGGCTTTTTTTAAAGAAAGGAGAGGGCACTAGGTAAAACTCTGACTAATGAGGGAAGCACTGTGACTCAGAGCAGGGGCAGCTGTGCAGGAGAAGGCTGTAGCAAAATGGAGAAAAACAGTATGACTGACCATTCTTGGTGCTTTTTGGCACAGTTTGGCATCCTTGTCCTGCCCACTGAATGACCTTGTAAAGGGCCCATTCAGACTTGTATATTAAATGCAGGGGCTGCTTTAATGTTAATACACCACAGCAGATGGACGTCAGAACACAGCGAGGGCGTCATGCGGACGTGACGCATGTGAGGGTGGGAGGTGCAGGAGCGCTCCATGGCTCGTGGTAGCGAGTGGCGGCGGGGATCCGAGTAGACCAACACCGGAGCAGGGGACGCCAGCGTGAGAGGCTGACTCTCCTGAAGATCGAATCGGACCCCCAGCCTGGCTCTCTAAGGAAAAAAAAAGGACGAAAAGCCGCGGGATCGTGAGACCGCCCAGCCCGGAACTAGACGCTGACCTGGTCCGGCTAATGCACGTGGACGGTGGAGCAGCATGCGACATCCAGGGAATGAAAACCGCGCGGCAGCAGCTTGCAGCAGGCAGGGGAGAGCGTTCTAAGGCTGGGTGAGACGCTCAGTGAGCCGAGTAGGGTCGGGCGCCGTCCCGCTGCACCCCCCTTCCCCCCGGGGATCCCCCATTCCCCCTCTTCTGGTCATATACACCCAGGACGGGACTGGATTGTCTAGCCACAAAAAAAAAGAAAAATTTTTTTTTTTTTTTTTTTTTTTTTTTTTTTTCTCTTCCCCCTGATAAAGCGGGAATATCTCGGGGAGGCAAGGGAAAGAAAAGAGAAGAGAAAGGGAGCAGATTAGACCCATTTTTACAGGGGAACTTGCAGTCCTTGCCCCTACAGGTCATGTTCCTTCTCACAAATACGGTTGATTATAAAAGAGGGTCTTAAATGAGCAGATGATGTTAAGGAAGATTGGGATCTCTGAGTGTACTGATTCCTTGCTTCTTCTAGATTGGTGTTGAAGTGGGACTGCAATTCATAAGTGTTTATAGGGGCAGGTCGAGCAGACTACAGGAGGTGGACTTGCACCTATGGTGGGGACCCCTCTTGCCGTAAGGAAAGTGCGGTAATTGTATCCCCCCCCAGGAGTGCGAGCTCCCTCAGTACAAAAGGGACTTCTGTGTAGGAAGGAAAAGGAAAAAGAGAAAAAACAACAAAGAATTACATCCTGTTTCTAGACTACTAAGGGGGATAATACCTGTCAGAGCGGTATTAGAAGTGAAGTTGAAAAGGAACGGATATACACTTGGACTAACGTAGCAATCCGCTTAATGTGATTTTTTTTTTTTTTTTTTTTTGCTTTTCCTATAATGCTGACCGCCTATGTTATATTAAGAGTCTGGCCCTTCGTTTCTACTGAATAGAACTATAAAAAGTAGCCCGGAGTGAAGCACACCTGTCTTGGGAGATATTCAGGGAGACAAAGTGGGAGCGGATCTAAAATTGGATTCCCCTCTGGTGTCTTCTCTACAGTGGAATTATCATTACCCCAACGGCCCAGGGCAAGGTAGCATCAGCACCCGGAGGAAAAATCCCTATTGGTGAATTGATTGATTACTGCTACAGGTACACTAAAGGTACACTAAAGGTACAAAGTTTACAAGTGACTGAGAGAAGTCAGTAAAATCACAGTGCTGATGGAAGGGGTACTGTAGGGGTACTGTAATAAGAAATATTAAGAACCTCCCCGACATAGGTGACTAACTTGCCCCGGGAACATATAGGAAGAACGGGCTGAAGCAACACAGGAAGATAACTCGGGTCAAATACTGAAGGTAGTACTACAATAAAAGGGCAAACTAGTAAATTGGAGAAAACGCAGCCCAAAAGTAGTAAACGGCCCTTTAATCCTAAGGTAAAGAGACAAGGTCACTTAGAAAAACGGATCGGACTGGTCGCGGGGGGTTTCTTTCTCCTGTCACTCTGCCCTTTGCCCACTCCTAGTAGTTTCACTTCCAAACTGGGGAAGAGAATTAGACCCGCCAACAAAATGAATAGATCAACGAGAGGGGGTACTACAAAACCAACAAAGAATAAATCGGGGAATAGCTCCATACAGCAATATATGACGCCAGAAGGGACCCTCAAAAGCCCAGGTCTCGCAAAAAAAACTGAAAAAAAGACTGATACAAAAAAGGGGGTAGGAACAGGTAGTGCCGAGAGCTCTAGAGGTGAAATGACACTTGAAAGTGAAGAAGATCAATATAACGTACAGGAGATAGCCCAAGATACGCTCCCCCCGACAAAGGCAGAGATGAATGCAATGCTATTGAGGATGGAAAATTCCATGGAAAACATCATCAAGACAGAAATTAATAAAGTAAGAGTAGACTTGGGAGGGCTCCGCGACAGAGTGGTAGAGACGGAAAGGAGAATTGAGGAGCAGGAACAGGAAATAAGCGCCTTGAAAAAACAAGTAATGACCTTGACTGAAAACCAGAGACTGGCGGTATATAGGATTGAGGATCAGGAAAATCGCAATAGGCGACAGAATCTTAGAATTAGAGGGATTGTAGAAGAAAAGGATGAGGACCTCAGAGACACCATGAACACAATCTTTAATCCTCTATTAGAGAGAGCAGCTGAAGCTAAGTCCCTCAAGATCGAGAGAGTCCACCGGGTGGGGAATCCCCAACAGATAGAAAGATACGGTCCAAGGGATGTGGTGGTTCGTTTCAGGAATTATGTCGATAAAGCAGAAATCTGGGGAAGGCTCAGAGGAAAACCTCCCCTGAGACATAGAGACATTGAGCTACAAATATTTTCAGACTTGTCTAAAGAAACGTTGGCTAGAAGAAGACACTTGAAACCCCTTTTGGACCTCATGCGGGTACATAATATAAAGTATCAATGGGGCTTCCCGGCGTGCCTCATAGGCATAAAAGGGGGTAAAACAGCACGATTAAGGTTCCCGGAGGAATTGAACGATTTCTGCTCTAAAATGGACATACCGATACCTGGACTCCCTGATTGGGTGGATTAGTCGGGTACAGCTTAGAATGGGATCTCGGGGGGGGAGACGGGGGGGGGTCAGGGGAGTATCTCGAGCACCACCACGAATGAGGAGCCAAGGATGAAGGCAAAGAGTCTTCTACCAGCGGCTCCCAGGCCAAGAGTGGGCCAGGGTGGGGGAGGGAGGGAGGGGGGGTGGGAGGAAAATGGGGGGGAGGGGGGTTGGGGAGGGGGGGAAGGGGACCATCTGAACGACTCCATAAGAAATTTCCTTAAAGTGAAAAAAAAAAAAAAGAAGGCTATATGACAGAGTTTAAATTCCTCTCTTATAATGTAAAAGGTTTAAACTCTTACAGTAAGAGACATAAAATCCTCAGCGAATTAACACAATATAAAACAGATATTGCTTATTTACAAGAGACCCATATCACATTGGAGTCCAATATAAAGTTGTATTCACCAGAATACCCTGTGTGGTATTATGGAGACACAATTTCATCGCGATCCCGCGGGGTTGCGATAGGGTTTGCTAGTAGAGTCCGATTTACATTGGTGGACAGACAGACAGATCCCGAGGGGAGATTCCTGTTCTTAAAAATAAAACTAGGTGGGGAGGTATATACCTTGGCAAATGTTTACGCTCCAAACGTGAATGCGGTTAAATACATAAGCAAAATCCTGAGAAAATTAAAAGAATTTGAAGAGGGCCACGTAGTTTTAATGGGAGATTTCAATTTCTGCATGTGCCCAAGCCTCGATAGTACGTCCGGTGTACAGGGGACTAATCGTGAACATCTAAAGACATTGACAAGACAAATGACACAAAATCAAATGGTGGATGTATGGCGAATCTTTAACCCCAAGGCTAGGGATTACACATATTTTTCACCTGTACACGGGACGTACTCGAGGATTGATTACGTCCTCGTCGACCATAGGCTCCTGGAGAGTGTGATCGAAGTAAGGTGTGAGATCATGACGATCTCCGACCACGCTCCTATAACCATGAAAATAGTTACCTCTATACAAAAAGCTTCTCCACCAGAATGGAGATTGGATGAGAGTCTGTTGGGAGACGAGGATGTGGTCGAGAGGATACAGAAAGAGCTGGAACTCTACTTCCAGGAGAATGATAAGGAGGGTATCTCAAGAGCCTCCCTGTGGGACGCTCATAAAGCTTACATTAGAGGGATTTTTATTGCAGAAGGGATAAGGAAAAACAAAATAAGAACAAATAAATTAAAAACGTTAAGGGAGGAGATTCTTAGGCTGGAACAGGAACATAAATCTCAGGGGCAAAGGAGGGAAACACTCCATAAGCTAATTATAACAAGAGACGAATATAGAGCCCTGGCGGAACAAGAAACTAGGAAATATATAGACAGGACAGAGAGAGAAAGATATGTTTGGGGAAACAAACCTAGTAAAAATTTGGCTAGAATGGTAAGAAAAAAGAAAACTAGGAATTTTATTGAAAAAATCAGGAACGGGAATGGGGAATTAGTCTACGCTACAAATAAAATTGCGGAAGCCTTCCGAAGCTACTATGGAGAATTATATGGTGTCCAACAAAAGATCAGGGACCCAAGTGAAAAAAGGGATAAGACCAGGGAAGTATTACAGCAAGCCAATCTCCCGAAACTAGAAGAGCACGAGATAGTAGAAATGGAGAAATCTATAACGGAGCAGGAAATAAGCGAGGTACTAAAAACCATTCCTAAGGGGAAGAGTCCTGGGCCAGATGGCTTTTCGTCTGCGTATTTACAGAAGTTTAGCACTATTTTAGTGCCTAGACTCTGTCAATACTTTAATGGACTGGGATCAGATTATGAGATGAGTAGAGAGGCATTAACAGCAACGATCACGGTGATAAAAAAGGAGGGGAAGGACAATACGACCTGTTCAGGCTTCCGTCCTATCTCGCTCCTGAATGCGGATACTAAGTTGTACGCGAAAATTTTGGCTGAACGAATGAAGGGAGTGATGACAGACATGGTCCATCCAGACCAGGTTGGATTTATCCCGGGAAGGGAGGGTAAAGATAACGGGGTCAGGGCTCTTCTTCTTCTCCAACAGCTGAGGGAAAGAGGGACCCCCGGTCTGCTCCTGTCAGTAGACGCTGAGAAAGCGTTCGACAGGGTAGACTGGGGGTTCCTGATACAAACACTAGAAGCTATAGGACTAGGCCCAAGGATGATAGGGTGGATCAAAACTCTTTACCAGCACCCATGCGCTAGGATAAAAATAAACGGATCCTTATCAGCCCCTTTGGAGATGAGAAATGGGACTAGGCAGGGATGCCCTCTGTCCCCCCTCCTTTTTGTGATAACATTAGAACCCTTATTGGCAATGGTCAGACAAAACCCAGAGATATATGGAATAGAAGTAGGAGACGAGGAGCATAAACTGGCGGCTTTTGCCGACGACGTTTTATTTTTTATACGTAGCCCAAGAGTCACCCTCCCAAATTTAATAGCTACTCTAAGACAATATGGGGAGGTCTCCAACTTCAAAATGAACACAGCGAAAACGGAGATTCTGAATGTCAATATCCACAAAGAGGAAGAACAATTCCTACGGAAGAAATATAGCTTTTCATGGCAGAAAGAGATAAATTATCTGGGCATTAAATTGGCAAACACCCTTAAAAAAATGTATAGAATAAATTATATCCCTCTGCTAGACGAAATAAAAAAGGAAATTAAAAATATTTATAATAGACCTATTTCGTGGTTTGGAAGGATTAATGTTGCGAAAATGATTCTGATTCCTAAAATCATATACAAATTCCAAATGCTCCCAATTTTTCTACCTCCACCATACGTTAAAATACTAAATTCCCTTATTATGAATTATATTTGGAACAACAAAAAACATAGGATTTCGGCCCAAACCTTAAAACGGGCCAAAGATAAGGGGGGTCTAGCGGTCCCAGACATTAGAATGTATTATGACGCTTCGGTTCTCTCAAGGGTTATAGAATGGGCTAAAGAGTCACAGGACAAAAGATGGATAAGTATTGAATGTTCACTAGCTAGAGCACAGTTAGGGAGATTGATTTGGAACCCACCACAATTTAGACATATACACACGTCAGCACATGCAATCACACATAACGCTTTGAGGATCTGGGAGAGAGTACACAAACAATTAAAAACAAAATACAACTCGCCTTTTATAGATCTAAAAGAAAATAAATATTTTGCACCAGGGACAAGGGAAGTAGGTGGTAAGTGGATAGGAAATAGAGTTCAGTTAAAAGATATAACACTACAAGGTAAAATAATGACATTTCACGAAATGAAACACATGATAGAATTTAGGATGATTGACGAGTGGAGGTACCTGCAGTTGTCATCATTCGTCAAGCATCTTCCACATCCTATACGGTCACGGGAGGAGTACACCATATTGGAACAAATGTGTAGCACTAAAACCTCAAAAGGGAATATTTCTAAAATATATAAATATTTGCAAAAAATGGACGAGTCGGATACGTTAAAATACATTCAAAAGTGGGAAAGAGACCTTAATGTCCCAAGGGGAAAGACAACCATGGGAAGAATCTTGAATTTAACTCACACCTCGGCGGTTGATGTAAGAACCGCGGAAATGAACTTTAAATGCCTGACGGGATGGTACGCCACTCCAGACAAAATGAGTAAATTTAGAGAAGGAGAATCAGAGGAATGCTGGAGAGGATGTGGGCACAGGGGAACGATGGCCCATTTGTGGTGGAATTGCCCTAAGATAAAAATTTATTGGAAAAAAATCCTGTCCCTGATAAAAACCATAACAAAAAAAGAAGTAGAAGATAACCCATGGGTAGTCCTTTTTCATGGGGGGGAGGGGCCAGTGAAAGAGTATAAAGCCTCACTGATCCCCCACTTGTTGAACGCAGCGAAACGCTTGATCCCGCTAAAATGGAGGGAGCCGGATACCCCACAAATGTGGGAGTGGATTGACTCGGTTGAGGATACATATAGGAGGGAGAAATTGAAATTTGGTATAGATAAAAATAAACAGGAGTGCAAGGGCAGATGGGTCTCTTGGTTAGAATTCAAAAAATCTTGGAGCTGTGCAGAAAACCTGAATGGATTAGAAAGATAGTCGGAACAAAGGGAATAGTTTCTTCAGGTGGAGTCGTGAGATGGTCGGGGGGGCGGGAGGGAGGTCGGGGCAAGGGGAGGTTGGTATATATTTTTTTTTTTCTTTTGGTCCACTAAGGATAAACACATTTTGTAACTCTGTCTCGGTGTTAAACGCCTTAGTCCCAAGTAGAGGGGCAATGAAATGATGTGCATAATTAAAGGAAAAGAGAAAAAAAAAAAAAAAAAAAAAATAAGATAAAAAAAAAAAAGCAGAATAGCATGCATAAAAACAGGTATATAAACCACAAATGATGCAATACCGGAAGTAGAGACAGAATTATGAATAAAATCATGACAAGTCTCTTGCTGTGGTTAGTCTGAGGTGGAAAAAAAAAAAAAAAAAAAAAAAAAAAAAAAAAAAAAAAATACACCACAGCAGATTCTGATATTATGAATCTGTCCAGTGTACGTGTGGACAAAAAAAGATAGTAGATAAAAGACATATGCATGCTATTCTGCTATACATGCGCCTTCCACTATATACACTTATGTATCCAAAACAGGTATATTTCCTAGCATTCATCCCAAGTTTGGGATGTTTGATTGTACTTATGCATAGCAATGCATCTTTTACTCAAAATGGTATTTTATTTAAATCTTTATTTTATGTTAATTTGGCCTTAAAAAAAAATGTTTCTATTTATAAAACTTTTCGCACAAATTTCAGACAATTTTATCCCAAGATTCACACATTTTTCTTTGTGCGGATTCTGATAAAAAACATATGAATTTTAGGTGAAAGTTGTTTTATTTCCTTGTACTGTATGTTTCATTAGTGATCACCTGCTGCGCTGACAGGGCTCTAATGAAGGAAGTGGCAGGGTCTAAATCCCTTTAAACATGATTAATCCTTTAAGAATATTTTACCACAAATAACATTTTTGTTGAAGAGGATGTGAGAATGCACAAAATCTGATTTATATGTTATGCCGCGTACATACGATCGGAATTTCCGATGGGAAAAGTCAGACTGACTTTTTTCATCGGAAATTCTGACCGTGTGTATGCCACATCAGAGAAATTCCATCGGAAATTCCGATGAATTCCATCTGAGTTTAAATATAGAACATGTTTTATTTTACTCCATTGGAATTAGTCGGAATTCCGATGAGCTTTTGGTCGGACAAAAGCCAAATCGTGTGTACGCGGCATTAGTGCAGACTTCTGGGCCAATCACACAATCGGAAAATTACAATTCTGGGGGGGAGGGGGGGTGCCATATTGCATTGAATTTTACAGAAAATTACAGTGCTGCAGGTTGAAAGGGAAAGTTAATTTTTAATAACGTTATACTATAATATGGCTTGTATCTCAAGTGTATATTTATATTTGTTATTTGTAATAATTGTATAATTGTATATTTGCAATATGTTTTTCCTTAAAAATGTAGTTAACCTTTAAAGTGATATTAAAACCTCGGTTTTGTAAGCACTTTCAGTTGCTGATTTAATCTCTTACTGAGTATGCAGCTGAGTAGCTTTTATTCCTTGCTATGCTCCAGTCCAAAATGATTGTAAAGGTTATATTTTTTTCTAAAATAATAAAATGGTATACTTACCTTACTCAATTGGAATTGCACAGAGCAACCTTGAACCTCCTCTACGGGGTCCCCCATTGGTGCTCTTGGCACCTCCACTTCTGTATGAAGTTTAAAATTGGCGCCTCTCTTAATTTTGTTCACACAAATATAGGACAGTGGTCATTGAACTTTAAACTTCAACTTAACACCAGCAGCTGCCCCTTTAAACTATTCACTTTGAAAACTAGATGGGTGTAAAGGAAATTGCGCTACTAAATGTGAACCTCAACCATATCAAAATTAAAAAAAAACTCAATACAAAACTCAAAAATAAAAAATGTCTTATAGACACAAACACATTCATCCATATATATAATGTGGAAACATCATTCAAGTGTCTTCCAATCACTGTGCCTCAGAACAGATACTGTGCTCTCATAATTTCACTTCAATAGTGCTGCACCACAGTGATGGCAAAAATTCTCACTCACCAACTCCCAATGGCCAAAAAAGACCTCTCTCGCTTTTGTTAAATACTCCAAAGATGTCTCCGTTCCTCACTCTCCCATAACTATGGGGCTAGTTGGATCTCTGATTTAACAGCAGTTTCTCCATTCCATATTCAATAAGTAAATGGCGGAGAGATATATAAGTAATATAGTGTAGTATCTATTTAAAATGGTTGTATAAAATGATCCAAAAATGTATTATTTGATGCTTTAGGTAAGCACCAACACAGACAGCCTTTCAGCAGCCTTTCAGCCGAGATGGCATGCATTCCACTGGCCAAAAGGTGATGCGGGTCATCCACCAAATTTGGCGTCTACTGGTGGCGACTGCACAGCCTCAATGCGTTTCACAGTAAGTGCGTCATCAGGAAGCTTCTGTGTCTGCCACCATAGCAAATCCCTTGCTATGGGGGCAGAAGTACGGGCTTACTCCCAAGCTGGTCTGCGTGCATCCATTCTTTTGCAGCATCTAAAGGAGCGACTCTTGCATGCAGGGAGTTGTATTTTCCTACATTGTTTGCATCAGTAGAAACACATAGACCTATAGCCTAGGATGACAAGAGACTCTCCTGCTCCATGTTGCCTCCTGTCTTCAAGCTAACAGACTGGCTGGAAACTGCCATGTCAGCTATTATTTATTTCCTGTGAAGAACAGAAGTTCAAGGAAGCAGCACTGAAACTCCAGGAAGCAGCAGCTTTGAAAAGTTGTAACTGCCAGTGCTGGGTTAGGAACAAAGATATTTCCGGGGAAAGTTTATTTTATTGTGCTCAATGCATTTGGCTTAAAACGCTGGGGGTTTAATACTAATTTAAGCTACTTCTCTGTGTATGTTTTGCTTGTATTCTTGCAGAAGCCATTCTAATATTTCCTTTTGATCTGTATTGGAGAAAGCGCCTGTAAATTACTTGAATATTCAATCGATAAACTCTTTTGTAGCAGAATGTTATATTATTGGTGCTTTGTATTTTAAATACTAGTTAATTCCAGAACAGTGTTTTAGTGTGCCTTGGCAGTAAAGGATTTAAAACTTGTTGCAAGGCAAGATTACAGGTTTACAGATGAAACAGATGTTTATAAAACCTGTTTTGAATGTGTGATAGAGTGCAGTTCATGTTCCCTAAACATAATATAGAATAATCAATAGTAATAAGAAGAGAATTAGAGAATGTATTTTGGATGCTTTGTGAAGGGTGGGCTAGTGTGCATGTTCCCTTTATGTATTAATGATATGTTATATAGCCAAATCTCATTTAGACATTAGATTCATGTGCTATTTTTGTTTGAATGCTAAGAATTCAACAATATTCATTGCACATTATATTGCACGTGCGCTTAATTCAATTTAAATGAATTCATAATTACATTGTTAGTTTCAGGAGCAAAAAGAGAAGTGTTCCATTACAACCCCTGACTTTTAACCTTAGCCTGAGTCTAATGCCCTGTACACACGATCGGTTCGTCTGATGAAAACGGGCCGATGGATTTTTTCATCAGATATCCGATGAAGCTGACTTTCATTAGTCTTGCCTACACACCATCGGTTAAAAATCTGATCGTGTCCAACGAGGTGACGTAAAACACAACGACGTGCTGAGAAAAATTAAGTTCAATTCTTTCGAGCATGCGTCGATTTGATTCTGAGCATGCGTGGATTTTTGACCGATGGATTTCCCCACAGACGATCGTTTTTTTCTATCGTTTTTTTAACCATAAGAGCAATTTAAAACAGGTTCTATTTTTTTTCACCGGTGGGAAAAAAATGATTGGGCCCAAACACGATCTGTTCGTCCAATGAAAGCGGTCCATCGGTGCGTTTTTATCAGACAAACCGATCGTGTGTACAGGGCATAAGACTACCCTTAACTCTCAACTATCCCTTTACTCGACCTTAACACTGATGGCTGGTGACAGGGGGAGCTGTAAGGTCACACCTTCTATCACGTGACAGTGCTCAGATGTAGGGATTTGCCACTAGGGCTCAGCACTGCATCATGGGAAGCACTGCAACCTGGAAGCACCAATTTAGCAGAGCCAACTACATGAAAAGGATAGGCAGGGTAGTACTGTAAAGGTAAAAAACAAGGTGGTTTGGGAAAAGCTTTACACAGATTCTGTCACTTTGCTATTTAGAGCAAGGTGACAGTATTTCTATAACCAAGATAAAAACTTTAAACCCTTTAACCAACCTTCAAAATGAACTGTTAAAGCAGAACTAAATAAAAAAAAAAAAAGACAAACTGACAGTTCTTTATTGCAGAAGAGACATGCAAAGTCTCTTCATTAATAAAATAAACATATGTTTTCAATACTCTGCAGAATATACACTAAGCTGGATCAGTTTACGTTTCCACCATGTTGCCAATGTGGTGGAATAATTGACTTGTGGCTCTTACCCGCAGAATAACTGATGGATATTACATATCCTCTGTTCTGCCATTACTCTTTTAGTTGCTTGGTCCCAACTAACACACCTGTGTAATCTAAAGATTAGCAAGCTACCAATCTAAATGAATGTACAGAAAATAAGCCACAAGCAACTAGAAGGTAGATCGAATACATTTATTATAGCAAGGCAGTTGAATAATGCATGAATCAATAAACAAGCAATTGAACAGGTTTAAAGATGCTGCACTAGATAATGTGAACAATAACCCTTAAGACAGCAATCAACTGAACTGTAGTAATGTTAAACCAAATTATATTTGGTGCAACAAGGGTTAAAAGTATCAGCATCGACTAACCAATAAAATAAAGGTACTTTTGTGCACACTACTTATACAGCCTCAATAGCGGGTGGGTGTATATGTTCCTAACAAAAGGGGTACCACTGGAGGTCACAACAATTACCAGACACCTAATTGTCAATAATAGCTAGCTGTTTTTGGGGCCCTTCTGTATGGAGGTGCACGTGCAGCTGTCCCCTTAAGCGTATGCAATAGATGGCTGATGGGCTGCTAAACAAGGTGCAATCTTTATTACATTAACTGTGTTAGTAGTGTTGAGATAAACACAGATGGATCAGCTCACCTCCATGCCTATCCTCCATTTATCAGTTTGGTTGCCCTTCTCTGCACTTTCTCCAGTTCCCCAATATCCTTTTTGAGAAATGGTGCCCAAAACTGAACTGCATATTCCAGATGAGGTCTTGCTAATGATTTGTACAGGGGCAAAATGATGTCTCTCTCTCTCTCTCTCTCTCTCTCTCTCTCTCTCTCTCTCTCTCTCTCTCTCTCTCTCTCTCTCTCGCTCTCTCTCTCTCCGGAGTCCATACTTCTCGTAATACAAGAAAGGGTTTTGCTCGCTTTGGAAACTGCGGCTTGGCATGCATGCTATTATTAAGCTTATGATCTACCTAAACCCCCAGATCCTCCTCCACTATTGATTCCCCCTAGTTGTACTCCCCCTAGTATGTATGATGCATGCATATTCTTATTCATGTTCTTGCATAACTTTACATTTGTCAACATTAAACCTCATTTACTACATAGTTGCCCAATTAAACAGTGCATTGAGGTTGGCTTGTAAATTGGAGACATCCTGTTAGGACATTATTCTACTGCATAGCTTGGTGTCTGTCATGAACAGGGGTGACCAGAACTGTGTGGACTGTGACAGAGGAAACAAAACGTATGTAAAGTGAATATTTAAGTTTATTAAGATAAGTGATATAAATACACTGCAATACTAAACAGTGAACAACGAACCAAATAGTGACCCACAAATAACAAATAAGTATACACAATAGATGGGGAATACCATAATCATAAACGTAGCCAGGCCATACACAGGGGAGATCAGCAGGTGTGAGCAAGAAACAAGACAGGACAAGGAGAAGGAGAATGGGATCAGGCTGCAGGGCATGGATGTAGGACAAAAGGGTAACAGGAGGGAGAGGATCAGAATCAGGTACACAGGGTAACAGGATCAGGTTCGCAGGCTAGCAGGTACAGATCAGGGCGCAAGGAAGATACCAAGGCAAATGTGTGAATGCTTGTTGGGTATTAATACACACATCTGCAATTAGTCTCATGTGATGCCTGATCGCAGGAGGTGATGTCTGTTCCACACTGCCAGGAGACAATCTTTCATGACAGTTTCAGACTGTTAGGAGACACCCACTGGTTGACACCAGTACTGCGATCCACAGGACCCACAGCGTCACCAACAGGTGAAACCTTTCCTGACAGTGTCATCTGCAAAGACTGAAATAGTACTTTTAAACCCTATATCATTTATGGAAAAATATAAAAAAAAATATTAAAAAGAAAGGGTCCCAAATGTCGGGAACCTTGGGGTACACCACCGATAACCTTAGACCAATCCGAGTAAGAATCATTAACCACTTGCCTGGGCAGAAAGGGGGTGAAAGTTCCCTGTATTGAGGTGAACTACTACTCTCTGAATTCAGTCTTTTAGACAGTTTTCTATCCATTTACAAACAGATCTTTCCAAGCCTGTAATCTTTACCTTACGCATTAGCCATGTGTTGGGGAACTGTGTCACATGTTTTTGCAAAATCCAAGTATACCACGTCCACAGCCACACCTCTGTACGAGGTTTAACTTACCTCCTCATAAAAAGAAATCAAGCTTGTTTGACTATAGGGAAAAAAATGGTTTGTCAAACAAAGGGAAAAAAAAGAGAAGAAAAACAATTTCCAGGGGATCCACTGTCTCCAGAATCAGAAACAGGGGGAGGGAGAGACCCCTGATGTATATCAGGATCTGGGGTCCCTTTATCCCTGTATAGAGGGAAGAAAGGAAGAGAGTGGTTTATAAGTAAATTTGACAGGTAAAATAACAAATAACAAAATAATGAAGTAAAAGATAAATGGATAAATTAGTATTCGGAAAACCACAAATGATGCAAAACCGGAGTAGAGACCATATTAATGAATGAAATCATGAGCAAGTCTCTTGCTGTGGTTGAGTCTGAAGTAAAAAAAAAGAAAAGAAAAAAGAAAAAAGTTTGTTTGACTTCTGTCTTTCATGAACACATGCTGTCTGTTGCATGTTTTTTTTTTCCAGCAAAAACTAGTCTATGTGGTCTTTTATTAATTAATTATTTACTTTGTGGTTTCTCCACAAAGTACTAAGTCATATTTTGCTTGGGGATCAAATACTTATTTTACTCACTGAACTGCAACTCAATTTATAACATTTGTATCATGTGTTTTTGTTTTTCCTCCTGCAGAGGATCAAATAATTATTTTGTGCCACTGCATATAGCATCTACAGATCTGCCCACTGCTGTGCACTGTCAATCAAAAGTAAAGCGAACCTGATGTGGAGGGAGCTAGCCTCTCAGTTCCCCAATAGGCTCTGCCCACCCAAGTACAGTACAAACTCCTTGGCTATGTGCCTGTGATTGTGATGGGCACAGTGGCCATGGAGGAAGGGAGTGGGTGCACTGAGAAAGGAGTAGCCAGTGTGGGTGCGCCTTCCTCAACACAGACAGATTCATGTACTTGTCTCTGAGGCCGCGTACACACGGTCCTTCCATCCAATGAGAACGGTCCGAAGGACCGTTCTCATCGGTTAACCGATGAAGTGGACTGATGGTCTGATGTGCCTACACACCATCAGTTAAAAAACCGATCGAGTCCAACGCGGTGACGTAAAACACAACGACGTGCTGAGAAAAATGAAGTTCAATGCTTCTAAGCATGCGTCGACTTGATTCTGAGCATGCGCAGGTTTTTAACCGATGCTTTTGCATACAAACCGTCGGTTTTGACCTATCGGTTAGGCGTCCATCGGTTCAATTTTAAAGCAAGTTCTAAAATTTTTGACCAAAGGATAACTGAGCGATGGGGCCCACACACCATCGGTTTGGACCGATGAAACGGTCCTTCAGTCCGTTGCCATCGGTTTTGACCGACCGTGTGTACGTGGCCAGGTTAATGAAAATGACACAAGCACCTATACTTTTGGTGCTGCGCCCCCGATGGAATTCTAAAGGGTGTCTAAGACACCCATTCTGAATTCTCTAAATATGTTCTAAGACTCTAATAGATATCACTGCATTGCAAACCTTTTTAAGTATTTCAAGCATATAATGTTTAATTTTCAGTTCAATTTGTTCTTCTAGCAGGAAACATTCTTATCAAACGTTGTTTATGTTCAAAAGCACCCGAATCTGCCTTGCAAAAGAAGGAAAAACATTTTTTTTGCTCTTTGTGTAAATATTGTTTGCTTAGTTTTGCCTATCTACTTCCATCTGTCACTTTTAATATGCATCGCTGGGCCATGTATGAGAACTGATTGCAGGTGTAACAAGTTATCTACATCCCGTAGTCTTCCTGTTAATTATCCGAAGATTACCGCCTGTGCACACACTTCACAAGCAGGCAACGATACCACGTGGAATGCTAAATTCCTTGGACACTAATTAATAGCATTTACAGTGACAGTCACATTATCTTTCCAAGCTATTTTCCCCTATCTTTTTGCAAGATCATTTTCTGTAGCAATTACTTACTGACAACATCTTCGAGTGACCTTACCAATCACATTTGCTAGGACAAGGCTTGGTTTTATAAGCTTGTTTCAATACAAGGCATATGTACCTTTGTTTTCACATTACAGTCTCAGGTTATTTGTTTTAAGGGTACTATAGAAAAGTTAATTATTTAGTGGACAGCAAAAATTTCAAATAATGTCAGAGATTAAGGCTCCTTCCACACGGGACAGATTCAGTTGCGATCAGCAGGGGATCTGTGAGCTTATCCCCTGCTGATCAGGGCAGAGCGGTCAGATATTGAGCAGGTACGGATGTGTCATCTGCCTGCTATGCCCCGTTCTACAGCGTTTACACCCAGATTCCTCTGATCTACTGCACCCAAACTAAAGAGGATGGAGTCCTCTCCCATTTTTTTTTAGCGGGCCTGATCGGACCTAGAGGTAGGCGGGTGTAAACAGACACAAGATTCGTCTATCTATAGGGATGAATGGACCTTCCAATCAGACCCACCAGAAAAACTGACAGGCGGCCTAAGGCCCCGTACACACGTCTGAGGAACGCGACGGGCAAAACTCATCGTTTTGCTCATCGAGTTCTGTGTGAAGCCGCCGAGGATCTCGGCGAGCCAACTTTCCTCATTGAACAACGAGGAAATAGAGAACATGTTCTCTATTTGGCTCGACGAGGAACTCGTCGGCTTCCTCGGTCGAAAGTGTACAAAGTGTACGGGTTTCTCGGCAGAATTCAGCTCCGATCGAGTTTCTGGCTGAATTCTGCCAAGAAACTCGGTCGTGTGTACGGGGCCTTAGTGTATCTGACATCAGTCTGTTTATCTGTCTTCTGCCTGCTCTGACCTTTGTCTGTGCTACAAATATGCTTCAATGCCACCTCTTCTGATCTGTGCCTGACTTGTGATCTCTGCTTGACTAGCACCTACTTTGATCATACAGTTAGGTTCACAGGTTATATACTTGTCTATTAAGTTTTTAAGTACCTATGATCACCTACCTACCAGTTGCTGTCACTAGGGCAAACCTGTAGGCCGTGGCTTGGCAGCATAATGCTCCGAGGCCCACGCTTCTTTGCAGGTGCTCCTTGTGTAGCCTTTTCTGGTGACACAGAGGGTCCACATTTACCCATGACATGTACATTATTATTATTTTGTAATTTAGGATTTTATTATTTCTTGGTCTTTTCACTCGTAAAGCAATATGGCCCACAATCTCAAATAGTATGAAAAACTGCATTTGCTTTATGTTATGCCAATTTGGTCTTTGAGATGCTAAGTAAATGGCGATTACATTAAATGTAATTTAAGGTAATTTCCTTTTCTATGTTAACACACTGTGCATATGTAACGTTTCTTCATCACTTTGTTACATAAAGGTTTTGCTAGCCCTGTTAACTTTAACAAAAGCCCGCGGTGATTGATGTCTTTTAGTAGCATGATTGTACTGTTCTTTCTCCTGTTGTACTTGTTTCGGCACAACTGTTTCCTTTGTTTGTTCTGAAAACAAAAATAATCTCTTTTGCTCCTACACCCTGACTGCAGTCGCAAAATGAAAAGCAATAAAACAACAAAGGCAGACATATATGAGCAGTGACTGTCACACAATGCAGACAATTTTTCAGACCTGCATGATAATTAGGAACACGAACAATCAAATAAGAGGACCTCTGATAACTTTTATTGTTGTCAGGAGTGAATATGAAGTATTTTTGGACAGACTATTGCCCCTTCTTGAATTAGCACAAGTAAAGCAAATTTATTTTGGAGTGTCTGAGAGAGAAAACAGAAAGCGAGTGCTTACCTCAGACATGAATAAAAGGAATATAGCACATTCCTCTATAGGAGGGGTCTACAAACTTTATAAAGAGAGAGACAGTTTACTATCCTTCAGACTTTAGAGGGGCTGGACTGTAGCCAGTGAGAGTAGAGAATGTCCTGGCTTTGGTGACAATGCCCCATCATGTTGTCCTTGAGAGGAGTAGTACCCCATTATTGGTGTCAGTGAGAGGAATAGTGCCTCATCGTTGGTGTCAGTGGGAGGAATAGTGCCTCATCGTTGGTGGCAGTGGCAAGAAATATGCTCTATTGGTGGTGTCAGCAGCAGGAATTGAGCCACCTTGTTAATTTCAGTGGAAGGAATAGTCCCCCAAGGGCCAGATAAAAGCAAACACAGGGGTTAATTTGGCCCCCGGGCCACAGTTTAGAGACCACGGTTCTGTAGTGTGAACTAGCCTAAATCCAAAGTACCGAGTGTGGTTCATCTCTGACTTCTCATCTCTCTGGTATTGGGAGTTCATATTCTAAGTAGACACCTCAACCTCCTGGGAGATAGACCACAGCAGATAACTCATACTCTTATCTCTAGGTTTATCTGAGCCTGTGAAGAGGGGATGGGCCATATTCATAAAGAATTGCCTAACTTTCGGCGGGCATAGCACATCTCATATACGCTACGCCGCCGTAACTTAGAGAGGCGAGTACCGTATTCAGAAAGAACTTGCGCCCTAAGTTACGGCGGGGTAGCATAAATGGACCGGCGTAAGCCAGCGTAATTCAAAGTAGCAAGGCAGTGGGCGTGTTGTATTGTAGCGTGATCCCATGTAAATGCGTGGCCGATCGAACGGCGAATGCGCGCGCATGCTCAGAGTCACGTCGCAAATACTCCCTAAGATACGTCGGCTCAATGCTTTGTAGACGTGAACGTAACATACGCCCAGCCCCATTCACGTACGACTTACGCAAACAACGTAAAATACGACGCTGTTCCGACGTGTTTGACGTCCATACCTTAACATGACTTACCCCTGCTTTATGAGGGGTAAAGTTACGCCGGTCCGACACCTTATGTAAACGGCGTAGCTAAATCCGACGGACGCAAGTAAGTTTCTGATTCAGCGTATCTAGCTCATTTGCATATTCTACTCGTAAAAATACGGAAGCACCCCTATCGGCCAGCGTAAATATGCAACCAAGATACGACAGCGTAAGAGACTTACGTCAGTCGTATCGTGGACAAATTCTGGCGTATCTGATTCTTTGAATCAGGTGCAGAGATACGACGCCTCACATTCGGACTTACGACGACGCATCTGGAGATACGCCGTCGTAAATCCTTTGTGAATCCGGGCCATCGTGTTACTTCCCTCCAATCAGCTGTAAGATTTCATGAAGCTAGTTTTGCAGTGTGTGTGATGTCGGATTCCTGCCCCGTGTTTTCTGCTGCTGAGAGATGCTGTGTAAAATGTGTGTTTTGGAAGACTGTAGAAAGGAATGAAGATAAACAGGTACAACTTATATTGGAGGATTAGTTTAATCTCCGTGTGTCACCTGTGGTTAGTCACTTTACTGGGTATATATAAAGGTTTACAACCATTTTAACCACTTCAGCCCCAGGCCATTTTGGTGGTTAAAGACCAGGCCACTTTATGCGATTCGGCACTGCGTCGCTTTAACTCACAATTGCGCGGCCGTGCGATGTGGCTCCCAAACAAAATGTATGTCCTTTTTTTCCTACAAATAGAGCTTTCTTTTGGTGGTATTTGACCACCTCTGCAATTTTTTTTCTTTTGCGCTTTAAACAAAAAAAGAGCGCCAATTTTGAAAAAAGT
This sequence comes from Rana temporaria, assembly GCF_905171775.1. Classification (NCBI taxonomy): domain Eukaryota; kingdom Metazoa; phylum Chordata; class Amphibia; order Anura; family Ranidae; genus Rana; species Rana temporaria. The sequence goes on from NC_053490.1 coordinate 280,743,403, forward strand.
ACAATATATTTTACTTTTTGCTATAATAACAATCCCCCAAAAATCTATTAAAAAAAAAAAAAATTTCCACAGTTTAGGCCGATACGTATTCTTCTACATATTTTTGGCAAAAAAAATTCGCAATAAGCGTTTATTGATTGGTTTGCGCAAAAGTTAAAGCTTCTACAAAATATCATGACTGCGACATTATGGCGGACACATCGGACACTTTTGACACCATTTTGGGAACATTGTCATTTTTACAGCAATCAGTGCTATAAAAATGCACTGATACTGTAAAAAATTACACTGGCAGTGAAGCAGTGAAGGGGTTAACCACTAGGTGGCGCTACAGGGGTTAAGTGTTCCCTAGGAAGTGATTCTTACTGTTAGGGGGCGTGGCTACACATGACACATCACTGATGACCGTTTCCGATGACGGGGAACGGTCACCAGTGACAGTGGGCCATATTCTGAGTATAGTTACGATGGAGTATCTCAGGATACTCCATCGTATCTCTCTTTTTTGGCCCGCGTATCTATGCGAGTGATTCTTAGAATCATTTTCGCATAGATACGCTTAAGATCCGACATGTGTAAGTCACTTACACTGTCGGATCTTAAATGTAATTACTCCGCCGGCCGCAAGGTGGCGTTTACGTTCAGGTCTCATTTGTTTATGCAAATGAGCCTGATACGCCGATTCCCGAACGAATTCGCGTCGCGTAACCGTCGCTTACGTCGTTTGCGTAGGCGTAAGGTTACCCCTGCTATATGAGGGGTAACCTTACGCCAGTCCCACGTAGGCCATGTTAAGTATGGCGTCGGGTCTGCATCGTGTTTTCCCGTCGGGTACGTCGTTTTACTAAGTCGTTCTTGAATACGACTTTACGTCAATGACGCACACGTCGGCGTCATTGACGTTTTACGCCGAGAACTGGAGCATGCGCACTGGGCTATTTTAAGCCCGGCGCATGCGCAGTTCGTTAGAATCGGGGGCGCGCTTAATTTAAATAGAAGCGGGGATACGCCAGGCCAAATACACTACGCCGCCCCAAACTACGGAGCAAGTGTTTGGGGAATACAGCACTTGCTCCTGTAGGTTGGGGCGGCGGAGTGTAAATGGCTTACGCGCCGCCCGCCGAAAATGTAAGAGAATATGGCCCAGTGTCACTAGGCAGAATAGGGGAATGCCTTGTTCACAAAGGCATTCCCCTGTTCTGCTGTTGCCGACCGCAATCGCAGGACTCCCGGGAACATCGAGTTCCCGGGACCTGTGGCCGCACTCGTAAGGCACGCGGCAGGCGTGTGCATGTGCCCGCTGGGCAGCAGATTTTAAGGGACCTGTACACCAATCTGCCTGGCGTGCCATTCTGTCGACGTAAATAGGCGTGCGGCGGTCGGCAAGTGGTTAATAACATACTCTAGGGGGTATGTATTGAACGATGAATGTTCGTTTCAGGTGGAAAAGTGATTTCCAAAGAGTATGGTCACATATTGCCCACTCTCATTCCCTCTGAAAGGATCTTGTGCAATCATACTGCCCTCTGTCATACCCTTTGTACTCCTCTCTTACACATATTGTCAACTAAATATTTCTTCGGGAGTATTAAATGCAAAGTCTCATCATTGTTTGTAATATTCCCAACCTTGCCCGTTCTGGAAAGGGTACACTTTTATATGTATATATTTTCCCGAGCCTTAGTGAGCTTATGCATTAAGGTAGCAAGCAAAATGCAGTAATCCTTAGAAACCAATGCAAACAAATCATTCAGTGGTTTTGCTTCAGTAAACTGATATTGGTTGCTACAGATTACAGCTTCTAGTTTTTTTTAAGCACAGCACTTCCCGAGCACACAAATACATTTCACTTTCATAAAAAATATTCCATTGAAATTCCACATATTCTTTCCATACATTTGGGGCATATTTTTGTGAATATAAAAATAACTTAACACTCAATGCAGCTGTATCAATCACTAATTTAAAATACATGTAGATGTTTGAATTGCCCATTCATTGCTTTATAAATATTCCCATTTACACTTTCAAGTCCCTCTTCAGAGGGCGTTTGACAAGCAGTGAGAATGCATTATGCTGCCTCCTCACTGCCTGTTTTAACCACTAAATTCCTACATCATAGTGACAAAACTGTGTGCATTCCATGCAGTTTTGGGGTGGATGCAGTGCGGCTCCATTCAGGTGCAGCCCACCTAGCACGACAGGGGGGGGGGGGGGGGCATTAAAAGCATTACAGCCACAGCATGTGTAAATCCCACCTGCCATTTCAAAGTAGTTGGCAATTGTTTCTGGGCGATTTAGGGTGTTTCATACAGGTATGTTTTTTTTTAGAATCCAGGAGAAGAAAAAATGATGATAAACTAATTGAAATAATATAATTTTCTATTGCCTGGAAATTTGTAGTTAAGCATGAACTATTGATAATGTCCCTGGGTGTAATCATCTCATCTCTAGTGGATGGGAAAAAAAAGACTCAACAGGGGTTGCGCTGTGTGGGGTTGAGGGGGTGCACTATATGTGGGGGCGTGCAGGGTTGAGGGGTTACATCTGTGTACATCTCCCCCTCCCCCAAATACAAAGCTCTCTTCCCCTCAGCTCTCCTCCTAGGCTCGGCTGCCACCATGCAGTACATACAGAGCGAGTACTCACAGTGTCCGTGAAGGCTGACGGTGAGGAGGGGGCCGGGGTTTCTGTCTGTGTGGATACTGCATCCTCTTCCTCCTGGCCTGGGTTTCCTCCAAACAGTCCTGGGGGGTGGTCGGTGCAGAGTCAGAGTGCCGGGCCCTGTAGCAGCACAGTGACAAGCACAGCAGGAGTCAGACAAACTCAACACTCAGGAGAAGTGGCAGCGGACATCGGGGCTGTGGGGCGAGCTAAGAGAACGTGGGCAGAACGAGCGGGGATTCTGGAGGACTCGGAGTCACGTGTAATGGAGAAGGAGGAGGCCGCCCTCGGCTGCCCTAAATTCCCCCCACTCTCCGCACGCTGCACGATCACATTCCCTGGCAATGCTGGCATCATCGTCTTCACTCACTCTGCACTGTTCAGTCACTCACTGCGGACACTGCAGTGAGTGACTGCACAGTGCAGAGTGAGTGAAGACGATGATGCCGAAGACACAGGGCCAGATTCTCATAGAATGGTGTATCTTTGCGGCGGCGTAACGTATCCGATTTACGTTACGCCTCTGCAACTTAGACGGGCAAGTGCTGTATTCTCAAAGCACTTGCTCCGTAAGTTGCGGCAGCGTAGTGTAAATCGGCCGGCGTAAGCCCGCCTAATTCAAATTTGAATCAGGGGGGCGTGTTTTATGTAAATGTACTGTGACCCGACGTGATTGACGTTTTTCCCGAACGGCGCATGCGCCGTCCGTGGAATTTCCCAGTGTGCATTGCTCCAAAGTACGCCGCAAGGACGTCATTGGTTCTGAGGTGAACGTAAATGACGTCCAGCCCCATTCACGGACGACTTACGCAAACGACTTAACTTTTTCAAATTTAGACGCGGGAACGATGGCCATACTTAACATTGGTACGCCCCAGTTATGCCTCATATAGCAGGGAAAAGCCTAACGTAAACGGTGTATCTTTACTGCGTCGGCCGCGCGTACGTTCGGGAATTCGCGTATCTAGCTAATTTACATATTTTGACGCGTAAATCAGCTTACACGCCCCTAGCGGCCAGCGGAAAAATGCAGTTACGATCCGACGGCGTAAGACACTTACGCCTGTCGGATCTAATGGATATCTATGCGTAACTGATTCTAAGAATCAGGAGCATAGATACGACGGCTCGGATTAGGACCAGAATCTGGGCCAAAGTGTTCAGTGTTACCGGCCGCGGCACTGGAGCCTAAGCCGCACTGCAACTGTTTTTTTTTATCGCAAACAGCTGCTCACAGTCTCCTTAACGAATCTCCCGCCTGTCACTGCGCCCCTCCAAATTTTGCGCCCGGGGCAAAGTCCCCCCGGCCCTCCCATGCTACGCCACTGAACTAACAATACACTAGCTTAAAGGAACCTATTTATAAAACAAAAAAACAAACCTTTACAACCCCTTTAACATACATTTACACTCTTTTGGCTCCTAATTCATTATCTCAATACAATATTTATTTTGTAACTTTGCACACTGAGTGCACCCTGGATCCCACTTTTAGCATCAGATGGGCTTCCTTCCTACTAGGTAAATCTTTTGGGCTTGAGGTCACTGTATTAAAATACTGCAAGCAGGGGCATGCAAGCATGCTCAGGTGAAAACAAAACTGCTGTTTTTATCAGGCCCGTGGGGCAATATGTTCATCCACTGAAACCAAAAATGCAACATAATTCCCCCCACTGACACCAATGAAGGCAGAATTCCTCATAATGACATGAAGATGGGGTACAATTCCTCCTAATGACAGAAAAGATGGGGCACAATTCCTCCTAATGACACCAACAATGGGGCCCATTGCACCAATGATATGGCACAATTCCCCCTAATGAAAACAACAACATTGTTGGGGAATTGTTTATTTAATTTAAATATTTTACATGACCATCAAATGTAGATTTTTCTTTGCAATGTTCTGCTGAAATAAAGCGTAGCACAGTTTGAATTTGAGTCCTGTAGTTCAGTAATTCAATATCTAAAACAAATCAGAACACAGCCAGAGAAAATAAAAGACTAACTGCACATTTTTACAAACATAGCGCTGATAACAATAATTCAATTTTTTAAGCCACGGGTAAGAAAAAAAATGTAGCTAATCAAAATCTGTTTGTCATGATTTTCATGTTAATAACACTCATGTTACTTTACTGAAGTGCCTGTAGCTTTTAAATATAAAATCGATGCATATGGATTTTAAGCATACTTTGACTGGCGACCTTAGGCCAATCTATATGTTTGACTTCACAAGAGTTTGAGAAAGAGGGATTATGCTATGCTTGAAGTTCAGAGCTTCTGCCAACAGACGTCAAAGTAGAATGTATTGAGCAGTGCTGATTTTATGATTTGAAATGTTCTGCCTAACTTCAAAAATAATTACCTTTTCCTGAATTATCTTTTTAACCTTTTCTTCTGTGCAAATTATAAATCGAGTGTTTAACAAAGGAAAAAAAAAAAGGGGGGGACATCAATTATGTAATTATTAGCAATGTTTTAACCCCTTCATGATAGAAAGCAAAACAAACCTTAAAGGACTTGTAAAGTCTTGTGGTTTTCCTCTTTATTGCATTTACTGCAGAGCCCTAATTTTTCTTACCTGAATCTGATCTTTACAGTGGCGAGAATAAGCCCAGCAGCTCCAGCCACTATCTCGGGTCCTCATTGGATAGATTGCTGTCAATCAAATCTAGTGACACGGGAGCGGGGGGCGGGGCCATGTTCTGCTGTCTGTGTCAATAGATGCAGAAGCAGGACTAGGGAGCGCGCCTGAACGAGTGCCCCCATGAATTGTGGCTCTCCGTGGGGGACACCCGATGAATAGGAGGAACCAGGAGCACTGCCGGGGGACCCCAATAAATGAGGATTGGGGCCACCCTTGCACAGAGGAGATAAGTATGGCATGTTTGTTATTTAAAAAAAAAAAGAACCCCACTGTGCTATTGTGTTCTAACAACAGGACTCCCCCCACCAGAACACACAGATCAGTGCTTGCAGACATTTATTGCAAGCCCTGATCTGTTTGAGGCCCCGTACTCACGACCAAACATGTCTGCTGAAACTGGTCCGCGGACCAGTTTCAGCGGACATGTTCGTTCGTGTGTAGGCAGCAACGTACAGGATTCCAGCAAACAATCGTCGGCCAGACCGTTTTCCAACGAACAACTGTTTCCTGGTCTTGCTTTAAAACAGTCTGCTGGAATCGTGTCCGTCAGACATGTTCGGTCGTCTGTACACAAAAGCAGCGTACAAAAACCCCGCGCATGCTCAGTCCAAATGAGGAGACGGGAGCGCTCGTTCAGGTAAAACTCGCGTTTGTTTGGGATATGGCACATTCGTCATTACAAACCTTTTATTCTAGCAAGAGAACAATGTCTTAAAAAGGCGCACTAAACCACATTTTCTTGCCTCGTTTTATTAATTCTTCTCTTGCTAGAATAACCCCGTTCTCTTGCTGATGCAATTTCAATAGAGTTGTCCCATACTGAAATGTCACATTTCTTGCTTGTGATGTAATCCTTTAATAATGTTTTCTATGCCAGACGTGTGTTTTGGTTGGTGGTCCTCCATAATTTATAGTAGTCATTTTTGTAAAGGAATGTGCATATTTTTTTTTTTTTTTTGTTGTTTCTAGTTATGTCACCATTTAAAATAGTTTTTTTTTACATGTTTTTTTTATTTTTTAATTTTTTTTTTTTTTTTTTTGTGTTTCATTAGAGAATATTAAACCATGTTGGCACACCAAATGTCCCCCCCCCCCAAGGAGTGTGTCCTTTGTAAATTACCCATTGTATATTTATTAAAGGTTTGCTGCCTAATAATCCCCACAGTATAACAAACAATAGACATGTTTTCAAATGAAAGCAAAAAGCCTTTTATTCAGGCAAATGTCATCACAAAAAATAAAAAGAACGGCAGCACTAGAATAGATAGCAAACTATATGCAAACTTGCATTTCCAACATGGTGAAGGATAAGCTTCCAAGCCTCAGGAGCCAAACACAAAAATATGAAGCAGCAGCACACAAACAAAGGAACCCAAACTGTGGTAGTACAAACAAGATGTCCTTTATGTGGAAGGAAATGGAAGGCAGAAAATCAACGTTTCCTCCTCTTTCCAGCCTTCCCTCCAGGCAGCCTTCCAGCGGATCTAACACGGGGTCTTGCAGGTGGGGTCGATGTGGCAGCAGGAGGATGGTGTTCCGCAAGCCGGGCCGGGTCACATAGCCCAGTCTCTGGGGTCAGCAGGCCCTTCTGCATCCACCAAAGGACCTGGTTCATCAGGGCCTTTGCCAGTCTTCTCTGGTCCTCCTCCCCTTCATTTAAATCATGGGCCAATGAGGCACTGAAGGCCTCTGTGGGGTTGAGGGGGGCCCTCATGATGGCGCTTGCCTCCTGTATCATGCGGAGGCTTGCCTCCTCCACAGGCCTCAACTGCCTCCTTCGGCCTGATGGCCTCACCTGGGGGGGAGAAGACTGGCTGGTGGTGGTTCTCCTGGCCGGGGGGACCTGCTGCAGGCCACTGGGCCCAGCCTCCTCCTGGCTGCCACTGACCCCAGCCTCCTCCTGGCTGCCACTGACCCCGGCCTCCTCCTGGCTGCCACTGACCCCGGCCTCCTCCTGGCTGCCACTGACCCCGGCCTCCTCCTGGCTGACAGAGACGTGAGGATCTGCCACCTCCTGGCTGATCTCTTCTTCCTGTGTGGAAAAAAAAAGGACATTTTTTACAATTTCGCTAAATAAAACCACACTCATTTTCATGTTTTTCGTTTAGTATTTTCTGTTCATTATTACTTGAATACACTCTACTTCTGACCCCTGCAGTTGTCATCTCTGACACCTATTTGTCTGAACACCTTTTTTTTTGCTTTTTCCCAGCTTGGCTTTTTTTTTACAATATCTAATCATTAATCCACCAAGAATTATTTACGCAAGAAATATAGAGGAAACTACTATACCTCCTCATCGAAGGGTGGCAGATCTGCATCTCTGTCAGCCAGGCCCTCTTCCTCCGACTCTGCAGGGCTGTGGTCATCTGGGGAAGGTCCGCTGGAAGGTAGCATGGAGGAAAGGTTGGAAGAAAGACTCGACATCGTTTTCCTGCCTTCCATTTCGTCCCGCAAAAAAGCCATCTGTTTATAATACCACAGTTTGGGTTCCTTTGCTTGTCTTGCTGCTGCTCCTGATTTTTTGCTTTTATTAGCTTTGTATGCTCTCCTGTATGTGCTTCTGAGGTTGGCAAGTTTATCCTTCACCATGTTGGCAGTGCATCCTGGCACCCAAGTTTGCATATAGTTTGCTAGCTCTTCTAGTGCTGCCGCTCGTAACTCTTTATTGCAATATAATGCGTGTTTGGAATTCCACAGGATGGGCGTCTCCTGATATTTTTGGAGTAAGGCCTCTATAGCTTCCTTGGTTTGTAGGAGGTCCATTGAATTTTGTGAAAAATTATATTTCTTTTTGAGTCTAGATTCCAAAAACATAAACCACAGAAAAATAAATATTCAAAAGGATCAGCGTTGACCTTGATCTAATATGTGTCTTCAAATTTATTACCTATATCTAATTACAAACACAGTCTCTCTTGTTTAAACAATGATTGGCAGCTCGGCCGCATTGCTTGTACCAAACATTGATTTGCTAGATGCAGAGCCATTGTTAACATTGCAGTAAATATTTTTAATATAGAAAACTAAACAATGCTTACAAATGACAGTATTCATCTAGGCACTCTTTCATGTGTAAATCTCATGCCCCTGACAATGGATGACATAAAAGACACTTCCTAATGACCTCTGTACAACCAACACTTGAACAATACTTTGCCTGATCTGAATACACCATTCAAAAACTTGTCAATGAGGTACAGCATTGTTCACATCTCTATTTTGTGAGGTGTCCAAAAGCATTTGGATACTACCAAAATAACATTGTGGTACCCCATAGACAGAATAGCTTAAAAAGGGTGCAACCAACAGCCCAAACCCCCATCCCATGTGTCTTCATTTTCAAGGCCTCTGCTGATCACATTTTTAATTTCCTTACCTTCCTGTCTCTCGCTCCTCGTTTCTCACGCTCGCCTAATTACCGCGTAAGATGCGTAATCACGGCGTGCACCTTTTAAACACTCCGCGTATTTATTAAACCCCGCCCTCGTCACCTTTGCGAGGCCCCTAATCAATGGGTTTAGGAAATATGGCGTTAACTGTGTATGTTCTGTATGCGCTCGAAGATTCTCCGCGTAACCGACGTAAACACGTTGTTTGCATTCTCTACACTCCGCGTATGTATTAAACGCCGCCCTCTTCTCCGCCCATGGCGTAAGAATTCATCTTTTCCACGCCCATAATCTCTGTGGGAAAGGAAAGATGGCGATGTCACACGAGCGGGCACGATGCTCTCATGCCACAAGTGAAGGGACAGAGGCAGGGACGTCCCGATCAAGGCAAAGAAGATATAAAGCCACTAATATGCGGTTCCAGGAAATGGTGGAGTTAGTTTACATCATGCGAAAGAAGGACTATGATGGTGAATTAGGGCCATACAAGACCCCTAACCGCCGAAAGGCACATATTATGGACAAGGTGGCGAGGAGAATGCAGAGGCTGTTTGGGATCACCAGGTCCAAGGAACAGCTGAGGAAACGATGGTCAGACTTAAAATTGAGGGAGCCACATCAGATGAAGAAAATACTTAAAATTCTGCGTAAAAGTAAGTAAATATATATTGGGGTTGGGGGGGGGGGGTGATTGTCTGCAATAATGTGTTGCCATGTATATTTCACCATCTGCCTCCTTGGCCTGCTTGTAATTTTAAAGACATGTTGTCATTTATTTTTTATGACCTAAATACCAACATATTTACAAATAGTGTTCTTAGTAAACAACGTAACATCACATAGTTTCTCAGAAAGGCTCGGTTATTCCAGGAACAACACACCTGGACATGGCTCACTGGCCAAAAACTTTGTTTGTAAACATTGTGTAAAAGCTAGTTCTAGAAAATAAAATTATGAGAATGGGAAAGGCAAACAGGATTCATTCTAAAAACAGTGGTAATAAAGCAGATGTTTTCACATCTGCAATGCAGAGCACCTGTGTCTCCCCAAATCAAAAATGGGTTTTGGTAGGGTCTCCCAGAAATACAGTTTAGGGGGGACATCCATGTGTGTCACTTTGCTAAAAAGGGGCAGGATCAGAGCTTGCCATAGAAGTAATTCCAAAATGTAGGTTTGGTGAAAGATAAAAGTAACTAAATGAAAGCATCTTCTAAGCAATGTGCGATTTATGCTCTCCAATATCTGTGTGCTGATGAGTCTACATTTTTTTTGGTTTATTTCAGGGGAAAGAAGTCGCCAGCATTTGGAGGAGGCAGAGAGGGCCAGACAAGGCCAAAATCTGCCATCTCAACATGTGGAGGAGGAGGAGGATGTGGAAGGAGAAGAGGATGTGGAAGGAGAAGAGGATGTGGAAGGAGAAGAGGATGTGGAAGGAGAAGAGGATGTGGAAGGAGAAGAGGATGTGGAAGGAGAGGAGGAAGGAAGAAAGGAGGAAGGAAGAGAGGAGGAAGAACTAATTTTGGACTTAGAAGTTATAGCAGATGAAGGGCAAGTGGCGGAAGAACAATTTGGCGAATTGAAAGAAGGTGGATTGATGGATGAAGGAGGAGTCCAAGATGATGGGGAAGTGGTGGAAGAAGGAGGAGTGATAGAAGATGATGGGGAGGTGGTGGAAGAAGGAGGAGTGATAGAAGATGTCGAAGAGGTGGAAAGGAGAAGCCCATCAGGTCAGTGTCACCCTAGCTTGATTCAAAAAAACATATGTAGATAGGCCTCATCGAAAAATAATGTTGTAAATGCCATTTTTTTTTATTTTTTTAGGAGAGGAGGATGGTGTGCCAATATTTTCACGTGCAAGTGCTGCTATAATTATTCAGCAGGTAATGGAGTGCAGCACTGAAATGCACAATATGCGTGAAAGGATGGTTGTCATGGAAGAGAATTTAACAAATGTCCTTTTGGAATGCTGCACGGAAATGGACAATATGCGGCAAAGAATGATGGTCATCGAATCTAATTTTAAAAACATTATTGACATGATGGGCCGTGTCAAAGACTGAAACACCCCCCGCCCATCCCCCGCCCCCACAAACATTTTTACAGTTTTAATAATGAATACGCCAAAATTTGAAGATACACACACAGTGTGCCAACATGTGCTATCTGCCATCACAGAATATCTAATGTCTGTGCTTTGTGGGTCCAACCCCCTCCTCCATCCTCAAGTAGTTGAGAGGAAGGGGTTGCTCCCACAGAACACAGACATTGATCACCCATGATGTCAGATAGCACATGTGGCCATTTGTCTGTTGAACCAATGACATTTGGCGAGTTTGCACTGAATGTGTGTATCTTCCAATTTTGGCGTGTTCCAGTGTGAAAGCACACCATGACTGACTGCTGTTGTGAGTTTTTATATTTTTGGAATTGGATTTTGTTACTTTTTGACCATGTTGAACATTTTGGGATACTATAAAGTTTAGACCATAAAGAATAAACAACGCCAAAAAATTTAAAATATATAGATATAGAATTATAAATCTCTCTAATCACTGAATTTAGTGAAGTAGAGATTTGACTCCAAAATCTCACCGAAAAATTTACTTTTTGAAAAACACACCAAAAACAAAAAAAATGGTTAAAAAATTATTGTTTTTTGTGCATAAAAAATATGCCCAAAAAAAAAAATTAAGGCGGGAAACACCCCACCAAAAATAGTCTATATATATATATATATATATAAACAATAAATCTAACTATATTTGATAAAAAAAAATGTGAACTTGTTAATAAATGTATAATCTGCATAATATTTTTTGTTGAATTACCTGAAAAAAAAAAAAATAATAAAAAAAATTTGTAGACTCCTAAGTACAAAAGCAGGGAGTAATGAAAAAAATATAAAATAATTTTTGGGGTCATGAACAAGCAAAAATTTAAATACTTGACCTCAAAATTTACAAATGGAGTTGCTTCTTATTTCTAGACTCAATACCCTGTTTGTAGATGAGTGAATACTGTGCAAAATGTGGTTAGTTACTAAAAGTGGAGAAATCAATTATGCATTACAATTGAAGAAGTTAGTTAGAGAACCAGGAAGACAGAGAAAAAGAGAAAAAGCATTAATGACAAACAACTGTATAAAGTCCAATGGTCTAATTATTTATTATTTTTGAGAATATTCCTTTCTTTGGGGGCCGAATTAGAAAGAAATATGATCTGGCATAGCAATGGCCCCCCGACCCATGAAGTACTCAACATATTTGTCGCGTACCTCACGAGCTGATTGGGGGGCCAAGCCAGCGCGACCAGTGTCCAGCCCGGGAAGGGGATCTGAGGGTAGTCTTGCCTCAGAACCGATGTCGGGTAGGTACGTCTGGGAGTGCCTGCGTAAAAAGTTGTGCAAAATGCAGCAGGCAAATACAACGGTGTCCAATTTATATTCCGCCAGATGTATCGATGTCCTGAACAGGCGGAACCGGTTGGTGAGTATCCCAAAGGCATTCTCGACTACCCTCCGAGCCCTGGCCAACCGAAAATTAAACACACTCCTCTCTGAGGTGAGGGTCCTCTGGGGAAAAGGCCGCATGAGGTGAGGACCAAGCCCGAAAGCCTCGTCCGCTAGGAACACAAACGGAAGTCCTTCCACATTATCTTCATCTGGTGGCAATGCCAGACCACCAGCTTGGAGACGATCATAGAAATCAGTCCGTGCGAACACTCCCCCATCAGACATCCGGCCGTTCTTCCCCACGTCCACATATAGAAACTCATACTATGCCGACACCACCGCCATCAACACAATACTATGATAACCCTTGTAATTATAATAGTAGGACCCCGAGCGGGGTGGGGGCACAATGCGGACGTGTTTCCCATCTATTGCTCCACCGCAGTTTGGAAAATCCCACCGCTGGGCAAATTGGGAAGCCACAGACTGCCATTCCTGTGGTGTGGAGGGTAGCTGTGGGGACAAACAAAAAAAGAGATTTAGTACTTTGTAACAAAAACATCCTACAAGCATCCTTGTGACAGTTCACAGTATTAAAATTGCATTAGAAAAATGTGCATGGAGAATTTGGGAAATGAAATATATAGGGCCACTTCATTAAGAGACTCCACAGCCCTCTGATGGGGACAATAAAAGTTTGAAGGGGGGGGGGGGACACAAAAACCAAAAAGTCCTGTTTTCAAAAATGGCAAGGTGGGTTTGTCCCTAGGATAGCATGCTGGACAGGTTAATATTGGGTAAGGGACAAATATGCAGGTAGGTCAAGAAAAAACATGTAAAAGCTGATATCAACATGCATAGGGAGAAAAGGTAACGTTAGTTAAACACACAGCATATCTGGGAAAATAAAAATAAAGTTAGTTGGCCACATTATTACAGCCAGGAAACTTACCTTAATATACTCCTCATGCATAACTTTGATGATGGCAGCACACGTGTCCGGTATGATGACCCCAAGCGCCTGCGGAGAGATGCCTGTCGAGAACTTGAGGTCCTGCAGGCTCCTCCCAGTCGCCAGGTACCGCAACGTGGCAATAAGCCTCTGCTCGGCCGTGATGGCTTGGCGCATCACAGTGTCCTGCCTCGTGATATAGGGGGACAGAAGTTCCAGCAGACTGTTGAATACGGGGTCCGTCATGCGGAGAAAATTCCTAAAGTCATTAGGATTATTCTCCTGGAGTTCCCTAAGCAGAGGCATATGTGAGAACTGGTCACGCTGGCGCAACCAATTCTTGGTCCAGAAACGCCTCCGCCCCCTGTTTCTGGCCAAAGTACTGGACAAATGAACATATCCAGCAGCCATCCCATAAACAGCACCAACTCGCGAAAATTGACGCTGCTGCTCCATCATGGCTTCAAACCGGCCGGCTGGTCAGTCAAGAACACACTGAAACAGAAAGCACTCGCAAATCCAGCACTACCTGCGACAAACGCGTGACAAACAGATACGAGCGCACAGGATGCAACTGCTAAAGCAGAAACAACCTGCTAGCCTATAGCCGAATGACAACTACGTTACCGCAAGCACACGCACTGAACCCGTGAATACACGCTGTCAAAGCCTGGAGACCGAGAAGCGCGAATCAGCTCTAACCAAACCTTCACTAACACGAGCAAACCCGTAACTAGCAAAAGAGGAACAGAGGGCGGCGCCATTAAGTTTGGTCTTCCCCTTTATAGTGACGTCGTACGTAGTTTACGTGCACGCGTTCCGGTACGACGGGAATTTGGTCCGCTGGTGTGTACACGCCAGCGGAACAAAACACAAATCAGCCTTGTACGCCGGAAACTGTCGGGCAGACAGTTTCCAGCGCACAGATCCGGTCGTGAGTACAAGGCCTTAGACTTACGAACAAGTTTGACATATGAACGTGCTCCCGGAACGGAACCTGCTCATAAATAAGGAACTTGCTATACCTTGTTTTGTTCAATAAAAAACGGGACTTCATTTGCTGGTAAATGATAATGGCTATGGTAAATGGTAATCTCCTATTTTTTATTATGAAAGGTAAATTTGCCCAAAATAGCAAAAAAAAAAAAAAAAACACACTTTAAAGTTTAGCTGTACATTTCTTGTCGTTACCATGATCCACTATCAAAAACAACCCTAAATAAATTCCCCTATTCTTGATGTTCATATTAATACTGCATACTGTATACATACATAATATTTGTTGTTTGTACCTGAAACAATAGCATTTTGCTGTTTTTCGTTGTTCTACCTGCTAGGATGAACTATAGGAACACACCATGGCTGTAACCCTGACCCTATCACTACTGTGGAATGGATCAAGCCCTGATCTAGATATTTTATCTATATATTTATTTATTTTACCCACCATCTTGCTATTCTACTCTAGCTAAGAAAAAAAACTACAGTGTATAACTGTTTCCATTCAGAGGAGAAAGAGAGTACTGGGGCAGGTCGTATGGAGTGATCACTGTAATAACAGCAATCTCTCTATAGTGAACAAACACTTGAAAGATTTTTCCGTCTGCTGTTTCTTTTTTGTTACTATTTGGCTTTGTGTACATGGGACATTTTTACAACTGCTCCTGAATGATATAACTTGACAGATAATAACCCACATTTAAAATGTCCATTTTGCCGCGTTTACATGCCATGTTTTGCCAGCGTTTGTGTTTAGAAGCGTTTAAAAAAATAACTTTTTTTTAATAGCCTAAAAACGAAAAACGCCTATAAACGAAACGCTGCTAAACGCGGGTTACCGCATTTAGCCGCATTTAGTTGCGTTTGGTGTCTGAAACTTGGAAATCTTCGGCATCTGAACCCATTTTTTTGCTTTCAAAGAAACTCTGTTGAACGCAGCTGCCTAAAAATGGCAATAAATGGCAATATCCTATGGTTACATTAGATTACATTGAATGAGTTTAGGGGCAGTTGAAAAAAGTGTCCAACTGCCTCTGAACATACGTTTAGCAGCGTCCCTTGTACATGGGGCCTTATTGTTGTGCAGGATTTATTTAACACTAACAGCTTGCACAGCACTTTACAAAGTAAAGGGAGACAGTACAGTTACAATACAATTCAAATACAATTCAACACAAGAAAATTAGGAGGATCGTATTTGTGAGGGCTTAGAATCTGTAGATGACAACTGTAAGTAATATGAAAAGAAGTAACCCCCCTCCAGTAAATAATAATACATTTATAGTACATTTTACTAACAGTATAAGGTATGGATAAAGATATGTAGTTCCCTATGCTGGCCACAAGATGGGGCTAGAGATAAAAGACTAGCATAGGTCTAATGCCTTGTACACAAGATCGGATTTTCCGTCATGATAAACTCCGACGGATTTTTCCGAGGAAATTCCATTCAAGCTGTCTTGCATACACACTGTCACACTAAATTCCAACCGTCAAGAATGCGGTGACGTACAACACTACGACGAGCCGAGAAAAATTAAGTTCAATGCTTACGAGCATGTGTCGACTTGATTCTGAGCATGCATGTTTTTTCTCCGTCTGAGTTCCCTACAGACGAATGGAAAAAAAAGGAACATGTTCTAAATTCCGATGGAAAAAAGACAGCTGGGGCACACACACGTTCGTAATACCAGATGAAAAAATTTCATCTGACTTTTTCCATCGGAAATTCCGATCGTGTGTACAAGGCATTGGACTACTTGAATTTATAGGCAGTGTATGTTCTGTAGGAGCCATTAGATGCCCCTATAGGTAGAATGCCAGTGATCGGTAGGAAGACTCCTGGAGTTAATGCCAGCCCCTCCCCTTGCCAGCAGTGGGGTCCCCTGGGTAGGAAGCTAGGATATAATTAGTTTTGGTGGAGTGCCATCTGGGTTTTTTGATGGGAAGTGGTTTAGTTATCCTGATCGGACATCATATGACATGATCAGGATAACAATCCGGCGCGCACCCAATCGCGTTATGGAGCCAATCACAACTGATCATCGCGTGAACCAGAAATTGCGAGTAAACATCTTTACTCGGTTCACGCTGACAGGGAGAGACGATCGGCGGGTCTCCCTGTCAGTAGGGGGGTCTTCACTGATAATCAGCACATTGTCATTGCAGCCCCCATCAGATGTGCCCATCAGCTGCCAATACATGCCCATCACCTGCCTGCCTGTACCTCATAATAAATGCCTGACAGTGCCTATAAACGTGGCAGTGCCCAAAACAGTGCCAATCAGTGCCCATAAAAGTGCCAATCAGTTCCCCATCAATAATGCCTGTCAGTGCCCTTCAGATGCCACTCAGTCATGCCTGTCAGTAGCTCCTCATCAGTGCTGCCTATCCAGTGCCACCTATCTGTGCCCATAAGTGCCACCTATCAGTGCCCATCGGTGCCGCCTGTCAGTGCCGCCTATCAGTGCCATCACCTGGGCAGGAAGGGGGAAATTGCCAGGTATTGAGGTGGTTAAGCTTTGACAAGAAAAAAACTTGGAAGTTTATGGGTTTCTCTGCAGAGCTGCACCAGATTTTGCACTATCAAGTTTTAGTAAATCAACCCCACTATGTTTTTTTTTTTTTTTAAGTCTGATGTTCATCTGTTTTCTGCACAAGTTTTTGATTTAAAACTTTCTACAATTTGCAAGATGTCATTTGGATCAAGTCACTGTCTGCCAAGCTACTGAGACTGTAACTTAAAGTGTAACTTCACTTTTATTGAGAAAAAAGCATTCCCCTCTGGGTCATCTATGTACATTGCAAAGATTATAACAACCTTTGTTGCAGATTCCTACCTTTTGTTAGAAATCACTGTTTGTTCATCTGTGCCTCTGTCCTGAGTTGCTCTAATGGGAATGGAGTCATAATTATCAATCAGCTGTGCAGCTGCAGAGCACTAATGAGGAAAGCTACTGGGCCTGTAGCCCTATAGACATGTTCCTATTGGGAGTTTCTCACCAAAAATTTATTTTTTGTTGCAGGGGATGCCTGAAATCTGACTTATCACACAAGCAGGAAATTATATTTCTGGGGGAAGGTCAGTACACATTCTGTGTACAGAACTACTCCAGGTAGCCATATTGCATTGCATTTTCAGAGAATTACAGCAGATGCAGATTGCAAAGTAAAGGTATTTTTATTTTATTTTTATATACTTTATTTATTGGTGTATAACACTCACTTTTTTACCCTGAAAATAGAGGGTAAACTATGCCTGCGTGTTATACGCAGGGGGCTGTGGAAAGTTTTTGTCTGAAACTTCCCTCTTAAAGTTAGGGTGTGTGTTACACGCCTGTGCGTGTTGTACGCCGATAAATATGGTACAAGATTTGTTGAAGCAGGAGTAGTCTGCCAGCAAAGGCAACAAAGTAGAAGACAAAATACTACATAGTAAGCAGGATAAAACTGCGTGGCTTGTAGCCTACAAACATTAACTATATAACTAATAACACATTATCTGGTCCAACAAGAGTAACTAACTGGTGGTTTTGCCAAAGGAGTGGAAGCAGGTGAACATTCCTCCCAGAAACGGGTAGAAAGATTAACCACTTAACGACCTGCCCATAGACAAAAGACGTCCACAGGGCGGTTCGTTAACTCTGGGAGGATGTCCATGGACGTCCTCCCAGAATCGCGCGCCCCCTGGGCCGCGCACACGGGAGTGTCCGTAATCACCGATCGCGGTAAATTATACGGTAAATTATATCGGCCGTTTACCACGTGATCGTTCCGTCCAATGACGGAGCGATCACATGTAAACAAACCGGCGTCATTTGATGAAGCCGGTTCCTCCCTCCCCTCTCTGTACGTATCGGTACAGTGTGAGAGGAGAGAGCGGGTGTCAGCAACGCTGTGGGCTTGATCTGTGACAATTGCAGTCACAGATCCAGCCATCCTTGCTCAGTCATCCCTGCAATACCCTGTGCAATACTCTTCCTTCCCTGCAATACTCTGCAATACCCCCTGCAATACTGTACAATACCCCTGCCAATACTTTGCAATACCCCTGCAAATACTCTGCAATACCCCTGCCAGTACTCTGCAATGCCCCTGCCAGTACTCTGCAATACCCCTGCCAGTACTCTGCAATACCCCTGCCAATACTCTGCAATACCCCGGCCAATGCTCTGCAATACCCCATCTTATTGACCCCATATCTCACTATAAAGAGGACCTCTCATGCTATATTCCTATTACAAGGGATGTTTACATTCCTTGTAATAGGAATAAAAGTGATCAAAACATTTTATTTTTGGGGAAAAACATGTCAAACTAAAAAAAAATAAAGTAAAATGAACAATAACATTTTTATTTTATTTTTAAAGAGCCCTTGTTCCCGTGTGCTCGTATACAGAAGCAAACGCACACGTAAGTCCCGCCCACATATGAAAACGGTGTTCAAACCACACATGTGAGGTATCGCTGTGAACGTTAGAGTGAGAGCAATAATTTTTTTTTTTATTCCACAAATGAATCTTTATTGAAAGTTTTCAAAGATAATACAAGTAGTACCAGCATACATATAACCAAGTGCTAGGCAAAAGATTCCAGTTAGCAATATACACAGAGTTTTGCATTCGCAGGAAAACAAAAGAACAAAAGAGGAGTAGATCCAGCGAACGCCGTCTCCATGTGGTGGTTATCAGGCGGCCTCACATAAACGTATAAACGTCTGGGGTAGTATTGTTAAAAGAATATGTGGCAGTGTATAACAGGCCTGCCTGAGTTACGTTGTGAGGGGAACCATAGAAGAAACATAATATTTAAAGTCGCTTCTAAAGGTACTATGAGCTAAAGAAGGATTAGAGGATGTGACCGACCTCTATGTCAGTCCACACTTCCAGTGTTCATGTGAAAACTAGAACTAAAAGACTATATAAAAAAAAAAAAAGAGAAATCAGAAAATAAAAAGTGAAAAGGGAGAAGAAAAAAGAAAGACAGGATAGACAATGGTCAGAGAGCGGAGAGAGAAGAAAAGAGAAAAAAGAAAAAGGAAAGATGGAGTGTAGTAGGGGGAGGGGGATGGAGCAGATGATGGGGGCACTGTAAGCGGAGGATGTGGAGAGGGGGTGGGAACACCACCAACTGCCCTCCCCAGTAGAGTGTAGGCCTCATGAAAGGTATAGCAACCTATCACGTATTCATCAAGGGTTGTCTCGGGTCAAGTCCTGGTAACTTTGCGATTTCCGGTAGTCAAGCCAGGGCGTCCATGTTGCCGAAAAGCAAGCTATTCTGTCCTGCGCGGTGCAAATCAGCTCCTCCATCATTGCTATCTGGTCAACCCGCGCCAGCCATTCTTTTATGGAAGGGGGTGACTTAGACTTCCAGTGTGCAGGTAGACACAGCCTGGCGGCATTGATCAAATGCATAGCTAATGATCTATAATATTTTTTACTGGAGATCTTGGATAGGTGTAGGAGGTATTGCGCTGGCGTGAATTCCAGAGGAAGTGAAGTTATTTCAGTTGCCACTTCATGGACTTTCCTCCAGTACGACTGGAGAGCAATAATTTTGGCTCTAGACCTCTTCTCCACCTAAAAAGATGTAACCAGTAAAAATATTTAAAGCGTCACCTATGGGGATTTTTTAGTAGCGAAGTTTGGCACCATTCCACAAGTGTGTGCATTTTTGAAGGGTATCTATTTACTCTGCGTAACTTCATCTTTCATATTATGCAAAAACATTGGGCTGACTTTATATATATTTTTTTAAAGCACAAAACACTGTGCGCGATAAAAAGTTGACCGTCATTATATTCTCTAGGGTCTTTGCTAAAACAATATATATAATGTTTTGGGGTTCTATGTAATTTTCTAGCAAATAAATGATTATTTTTACATGTAGGAGAGAAATGTCAGAATTGGCCTGGGTGCTTCAGAATGCCTGATGGTGCTCCTTGGATGTTGGGCCTCTGTATGTGGCCACGCTGTGTAAAAGTCTCACACATGTGGTATCGCCATACTCGGGAGCAATAGCAGAATGTGTTTTGGGGCATAATTTGTGGTATGCATATGCTGTGTGTGAGAAATAACCTGCTAACATGACAATTTTGTGAAAAAAAAAAAAAAATTAAAAAATCTTAATATTGCAAAGAATTGTGGGAACAAATTACAACTTCATAAAACTCACCATGCCTCTTTCTAAATACCTTGGAATGTCTTCTTTCCAAAAAGGGGTCATTTGGGGGGTATTAGTACTTTTCTGGCATGTTGGGGTCTCAAGAAATGAGATAGGACGTCAGTACTTCAGGTGCGATCAATTTTCAGATATTGGTACCATAGCTTGTGGACGCTATAACTTTCACAAAGACCAAGTAATATCCACCAATTTGTACTTATTGTTACCAAATATATGCAGCAGTATAAATTTTGGCCCAAATTTACGAAGAAAAATTACAAATTTGCTAAATTTTATAACAGAAACAAAGAAAAATTCATTTTTTTTACAGAATTTTCAGTCTTTTTTCTTTTATAGTGCAAAAAAAAAAAAAACCCAATGGTGATTAAATACCACCAAAAGAAATCTCCATTTGTGGGAAAAAAAGGACAAAAATGTCATTTGGGTACAGTGTTGTATGACTGAGTAATTGTCATTCAAAATGTGAGAGCACCGAAAGCTGAAAATTGGTCTGGTTATTAAGGGGGTTTACTGTAAGTGCCCAGTGGTCAAGTGGTTAATAAAATTATAAAGAAATATCAAACATTTCACATTAAATAATGTACCACTTAATCACATAGATTAGGTGGAATGCCTAGGGGAGGGGATATGAGGGTTTAAGGCGTTGGAGGTGACCTGGATCCTTAGTATACCTAATGTATTAGCAAGGTCTGCATGCAGGTACCAGTCCGTATAGTGGAAGGGAGTGACGTGAAAAGAGATTTCTTCTGGAGAGAAAGGGTGTTCCATGAAGTGACACCATCTTGCAATAAAGTGTATTAGTGATGTAGAATGTTGGGTGACAGTGTCTAATTTCTCAATGTGAAATAGGGTTAAGAGTGCTTGTTTTACCGAGGCAATTTGCGGTGGGGAAGGGTGGATTCAAGCTTGCCATATTGCCTGCGAGCTGTCAGAATGCAGGTATGGACCCTTTGAGAAAGAGAGTCACGGGTAGGCATTGACGAGGAAGCCTGCGAGGTATCGCAGCTGAAAAAGCCATAACACAGGGTCCCTAGGAAAGGGTAATTTTGAATAACATTCAGTTACAATATGACTTGTGTTGCAATTGTTTACGCTATATTATTTATTTTATTTTCTATTATTTTTTCCCCATGAAAGGGGAGTTACCCTTTAAGCTATCTCACCACAACTGGATTGGTTATAGAGACCACACTTTCAGTGCTTAGATTGCGAAAGCATAACAGTCACTTTTTTATTTGAGAAAGTCCATTCACTCGTAAATCAGATGTTAAAAGCAAACAACATTTTGAAGTACCCTCTGATGACAGTTGTCAAATCATCGAATGCACAGGGAATTTTCTTGAAAATGTTTGTATGAACATGGATAAATTATTTACCAGTATATGGCCAGCTATGGTTTCTCTGCACTTCAGCTGTGTGTGTAAGTCTTGGACAAGAAAAACACAAAACAAAAGTGTTTTTATGGAATGATTGTAACTCTCCAGGATTTCTTATGTTTGAATACCTCCGAGTTGTTGGCCATGGTACTATCAGCACAGTACTGTGTAAAGGCAAAGACTGAACAATAATTTAGCAAAATGATGTGTATGTGGCAAATGTATATAACTTTATGTTTGGAGAAAACAATACACCTTTTCAAATCCTTGACTGTGTTGCAGTTCTGGGATCAATATTCTCTTTTAGAAGACACAATATTCAGGATAATATCAGAAAATCAAACTGATCTAATATTATCAAATCTAATATTATCTATATCAGGGGTCTCCAAACATTCTAAATAAAGGGCCGGTTTATTGTCCTTCAGACCCATGGTGGGCCGGACTTTGACCAGCGGGAGTAGAAATTTTCCTGGCATCATTGTTAGTGAACATCTGGTATTAGGGGGAAGAATAGCGCAAAGTCCGCATCCGGGAAAAAAAGTCCAGCTGGTTCAATAACCAGCTGTCGCTACTGAAGCAAGAGCGCAGAAGGGCGGAAGCCGCCTGGAAAAGAAGCCCTTCATAAGACCGCCTCAACATCTACAAAGCAATAACAACACGATATCACAAAGAAATCTTCAAAGCCAAAAAACATCACTTTTCCATGGTGATTAACAGCGCCATGAATCGCCCACGAGAACTCTTCAGGATGGTCACCCAGACCATGAATCCGGGATGTCTTGAAGTCCCCACTTCAGACACCCAAGAGTTCTGTAATGAACTATCGGATTTCTTCATCAACAAAATTGAAAGAATTCGGGTAAGTATTCTACAAAACAATACTCCGCTCAGCCCCCTCTTCAATCAACTACAAAACACCGACAGAAATCCTCTACAATCAACTAAGTTCATTCTGGAACCAATCTCCGTCACTACCACCAAAAATATCATTGGTGCGTTGCGGAACAGCACAGCACCCAATGACATCATTCCCACCAAGCTACTGAAGGAATGTGCCGACATCCTGGCGCCTCCAATCACACAGCTTATAAATCAGTCATTTAAGGAAGGCATAGTGCCTTCCCTGCTGAAAGAGGGCACAATCCAGCCCATCTTGAAAAAACCTAATTTGGATCCCATGGACCCAACGCACCGCCGTCCCATAACAGGTCTAAATGTTCTCTCCAAGATAATGGAGAAAGTGGTGGTACAACAGCTGCAACAGCATCTGGATACCCACAACCTACTTGATCCATTTCAATCCGGTTTCCGTCCCGGACACGGGACGGAAACGGCCTTACTGAAAATATGGGACGATGCGCTCGAGGCCGCAGACGAAGGAGAATCTTGTCTCCTGGTTCTGCTGGACCTAAGCGCAGCCTTCGACACAGTAGACCATAAATTGTTACTGAGACGACTAGCAGAAGTCGCCAGAGTCGCAGAAGATGCTTTACCATGGTTTTCCTCTTTTCTTGGAAACCGATCACAAACAGTGAAACTGGGATCTTTCACGTCGGAAAAACGCACGGTGCCATGTGGGGTCCCCCAAGGATCCCCCCTATCACCGGTGCTGTTCAACATCTATCTTCGTCCTCTCTTTGATATTATCAGTAGCCAAGAACTACTCTATCACTCTTATGCAGACGACACGCAACTGTATTTTCGCATCTGCAACAAAAAGGATCATCATCTCAGATTAGAGAAATGTCTCTCTTCAATAGAAAACTGGATGACTAAGAGTTATCTTAAACTCAATAGCTCTAAAACAGAACTTTTTATGTTTCACGCCAGTCGGAAGAGTCAACTGGCAACAAACTGGACACCATCGCCCATTCTGGGACAAATCATCTCCCCTAGCTCCAAAGTCAAAAGTCTAGGAGTCACTTTTGACACCTTCATGACAATGGACGCACAAATAGGGTCAGTAGTCAGCGGATCGCACCATTTGATGCGCCTACTACGCAGACTTATTCCATTTATCCCCAAAGAAGACGTAGCAGTCGTGGTGGGAACAATTGTGAATTCCAGACTGGACTATGCAAATGCCCTTTACCTCGGGCTCCCTAAGTACCAAATCGCTCGTCTACAAGTCGTACAGAATACGGCCGCAAGACTTGTGACTGGGAAAAAATCATGGGAATCAATCTCACCTTCACTGAGATCCCTTCACTGGTTGCCAGTGAAAGACAGAATTGCATTCAAAGCACTCTGCCTGACACATAAGTGCATCCATGGGAAGGCTCCAAGATATCTATGCGACAAGATCAAACCTCACAATTCCAACCGCATTCTGCGATCCACCGACCAAAATCTGGTCAAGGTTCCAAAAACCAAATACAAGTCCAAAGGAGAAAGAAGGTTTGCTTTCCAAGGTCCCAGGCTATGGAATGCTTTACCAACCAGCATTCGGTTGGAGCAAAACCACCTGTCTTTCAGAAAGCAGATCAAAACCCTGCTCTTCTGATGGCATGAGACACGAACAACCAGCGCCCAGAGGCGATTCAGTTCGCATGTGCCGCGCTATATAAGTTTTTTCATTCATTCATTCATTCAATAGTGCCCCATTGCTGGTATCATAGGGAGTAATAGTGCTCTATTAGTTGTGTCAGTGGGAGAAATTATGCTCCATTGTAGTGTCAGATGACAGAATAGTGTCTCGTATCAGTGGGAGGAATAGTGCCCCAAGGGCGGGATAAAGACAAGCAATGGGCTGCAGTTTGGAGACCACTGATCTATATGATCTGATCTAATATTAAAACTGTGTTAAGCAACATGACAATGACCCAAAACACAGAAGTAAGTAAGCCACAAGGTGGCTAAATTTTTTTGGGGTATTTTAAAATGTATCACTCCTGACCTCAATCCCAGCTGGAATGAGCTGAAGTAGGTCATGAACAGGATAGGCCAAAATTCTGCTACACATGTTTGAGTAGCAGTTCTTCAAAAAAAAATTTAGGTTATTGTCGATAAGAGGCTATACATTATGTTTTAATCATTTTTATTAAAGTTTTACAATACAAGGTACAAGAAAGAAGAAAAAAAATCTCTGCTTTGCATTGCATAGGAGACAACATATTTAGGGAGTCGTACATTGAAGATTTTAAGAAACTTAAGGAATCTATCCTGTAAGGCATATATGGACCATTATCACTTCCTGATGTGGACTATAACACATCTGCTCAATTAAGTAAGATACATGTACCCATCTCAACCAAGATTCTCAAACTGGACACAGGACCACTGTGTCCCTAATTTAAGGCAGGTTTCCAATCCAGGGCCCTGGCACATGTTTCACCCACAGGGAAGAACCGACTACCTATCCAACTATCTGGGGAGCCAGGTTCCTCCTGTCGCATGGTTATCTCCCTCCATAGCCCAAGTAGTCAAGGCTATACATTTATTACTAAACATAAAAGTTTACATACTTTTCCATCCATGACCTTGACTGTGGAAATATTTTTTTTCCATAATATGTTATGTGTATATTTTCTTCTATTAGATGGTTTTTGTTTATCATGACATGTTATGATCAGATAATGTTCTATTAATCTAATAAGACAATTCATGCAAGATTTACAGCAAAAAATAAGATAAAAACAAACAGCTCATTAAAAGATTAAACAAAACCGGCATTTGCTGCAATATAGATTTAATCTTGAGCTTTCCTTTGCCATACTTCAATTCTTTAATATTTGAATTGGATGGCCTTAGTCCGCCAGCATAATATAACCCACTTCTTCTAAACCCAGGTCATTCTAACCCACCCCCAGCATGTGACTGGACAGTGACCAGTCTCCTTTCTCTTCCTATTAGCATGCTTCTTCTCAGTAGATGTAGTACAGGTGAAACTCGAAAAATTAGAATATCATGCAAACATTTATTTTTTTAATGCAACTTAAAAGGTGAAACTAATATATGACATAGACTCATTACATGCAAAGCAAGATAGTTCAAGCCGTGATTTGTCATAATTGTGATGATTATGACTTGCAGCCCATGAAAACCCCAAATTCACAATCTCAGAAAATTAGAATGTTGTGAAAAGATGCAATATTCTAGGCTCAATGTGTCCCACTCATCAGCTAATTAAGTCTTAACACCTGCAAAGGGTTCCTGAGCCTTTCCTGAGTCTCTCAGTCTGTTCAGTAGGAATCATGATCATGGGAAAGACTGCTGACCTGACAGCTGTGCAGAAAACCATCATTGACACCCTTCATAAGGAGGGAAAGCCTCAAAAGATAATTGCAAACGAAGTTGGATGTTCCCAAAGTGCTGTATCAAAGCAGATTAATAGAAAGTTATGTGGAAGGGAAAAGTGTGGAAGAAAAAGGTGCACAAGCAACAGGGATGACCACAGCCTGGAGAGGATTGTCAAGAAAAGGCCATTCAAAAGTGTTGGGGACTTTCACAAGGAGTGGACTGAGGCTGGAGTCAGTGCATCAAGAGCCACCACACACAGACGGATCCTGGACATGGGCTTCAAATGTCATATTCCTCTTGTCAAGCCACTTCTGAAAAGCAAACAACGTCAGAAGCGTCTTACCTGGGCTAAAGAAAAACAGACCTGGTCTGTTGCTCAGTGGTCCAAAGTCTACTTTTCTGATGAGAGCAAATTTTGCATCTCATTTGTAAACCAAGGAGCCGGTGTATGGAGGAAGAATGTAGAGGCACATACTGCAAGATGCTTGAAGTCCAGTGTGAAGTTTACACAGTCTGTGTTAATTTGGGGAGCCATGTCACCTGCTGGTGTTGGTCCACTGTGCTTCATTAAGTCCAGGGTCACTGCAGCCGTCTACCAGGAGATTTTGGGATGCTGACTTCATTTTCCAGCAGGACTTGGCACCTGCCCACACTGCCAAAAGCACCAAAACCTGGTCACATGACCATGGGATTACTGTGCTTGATTGGCCAGCAAACTCGCCTGACCTGAACCCCATAGAGCAGGGGTGTCAAACTGGCGGCCCTTCAGCTGTTGCAAAACTACAAGTCCCATGAGGCATTGCAAGGCTAACAGTTACAAGCATGACTCTCACAGGCAGAGGCATGATGGGACTTGTAGTTTCGAAACAGCTGGAGGGCCGCCAGTTTGACACCCCTGCCATAGAGAATCTATGGGGCATTGTCAAGAGAAAGATGAGAGACATGAGACCGAACAATGCAGAAGAGCTAAAGGCCATTATTTAAGCATCCTGGTCTTCCAAAAAAACACTTCAGCAGTGCCACAGGCTAATGGCTTCCATGTCACGCCGCATTGAAGCAGTAATTGCTGCAAAAGGGGCCCAAACCAAGTACTGAGTACATATGCATGCTTATACTTTTCACAGGTCCGATATTGTTCTATGTACAATCCTTGTTTTATTGATTGCATGTAATATTCTAATTTTCTGAGATTGTGGATTTGGTGTTTTCATGAGCTGTAAGCCATAATCATCACAATTATGACAAATCACAGCTTGAACAATCTTGCTTTGCATGTAATGAGTCTATCTCATATATTAGTTTCACCTTTTAAGTTGCATTAATGAAATAAATGGACTTTTGCACAATATTCAAATATTTCGAGTTTCACCTGTAATTGGCTCCTTGTGCTGTTTCTTCCTTCTTCTTCATACTCCAGCTCAGCTATACAGAGACTCCAGGATGCTAATAACAGGTCAAAATCTGGTTCTTGCACTGTTTGAATTAAAAAATAAAAAACATTTAATGATGGATTAATTTTACAGAGCTGCATCAGTTTGTATTTTATATCTGCCTAACATTCAGCCTTATAGATTCACAAACCCTTCCTTACAATTAGAAATAAGTATTTACCTGTAGCATAAGAGAAAACTATTTGGTGAAGCATTCCACTTCATTAGAAGCCATAATTAGGAACCATGGGCCAGATTCAGGTACAAGTTACGACGGCGTATCTCCAGATACACAGTCGTAACTCTGAGTGTGCGGGGTCGTATCTATGTGCCTGATTCTTAGAATCAGTTACGCATAGATTTCCCTAAGATCCGACCGGCGTAAGTCTCTTACGCCGTCGTATCTTAGTTGCATATTTACGCTGGATGCTCGGTGGCGCTTCCGTATATTAACGCGTAGAATATGTAAATTAGGTAGATACGCCGATTCAGAAACGTACGTGCGCCTGGCGCGAATAGGGTTTTGCGTAAGTTACGTTCACGTCGAAAGCATTGACTATTTGCGGCGTAATTTGGAGCATGCGCACTGGGATATTTTCACGGACGGAGAATGCGCCGTTCGTTAAAACCGTCAAAGACGTGGGGTCACGATTAGTTAGCATACAACACGCCCCCTACCAGCCAGTTTTGAATTAGGCGGGCTTATCCAAGCACGCCCCCCCTCCTGGACCATACCAGGCCACATGCCCTCAACATGGGGGGTGGGTGCTTTAGGGCAGGGGAGGGCTGTGCACCCCCCGCCCCCAAGCACCTTGTTCCTATGTCGATGGGGACTAGGGCCTTTTCCCAACAACCCCGGGCAGTGGTTGTGGGGGTCTGCGGGCAGGGGGCTTTTTGGAATATGGAAACCCCTTTTAACAGGTCCCGCCCCCATGTGAATGAGTAGGGGTACATTCTACCCCTACTCATTCACCCAAAAAAGTGTAAAAAATAAATAAAACCAGTATAGTATACAGGCTTTTGACAAAGTCCTTTATTTAACTTGAAGAGATGTCCCCTTGTTTGTAGCTCTGTGTCTTCTCCTCTGGTTCTTCTCCCTCCAGGTCTTCTCCCTCCGATTCTACTCGAACTGTTGATGTCTTCTTCCTCTGGTTCTTCTGCCTATTCTTCTCTCTCCGCTGATGATTTCTCCAGACGATAGCTACTGCTGTTGAGTCGGCACCCGCTGTCTGCCATTTCTTATATAGCCATGGAGCGTGACCATCCGGTGATGTTTACATTCGGAGACCCCACCCCCTTGTGACATCACCCCCATCATGCCCTGGGTGGTGATGTCACAGGGGGGCGGGGTCACCAGATGACATTACCCCATGGCTATATAAGAAATGTCAGACAGTGAGAGCCCACACAACAGCGGGAGCTAGTGTCGGAAGAAGTTATCAGTGGAGGGAGAAGAACCAGCAGAGGAATCAGAGGAAGAAGACATCAGCGGAGGGAGAAGACCTGAAGGGAGAATACACATGGGAGCTACAACAGGGGACATTCTTAATTTTTAATAAAGGTGACATATAGAAATTAAATTCTGTTAATTTTGCCCGAATTTTTAATTTGCCTTTAGAGCTTTCTTACTGTCACTGAGTACCTTTGTGCCTTTTCTGCCCTAAAGGCTAAGTTCACCTTTATTTTCTTTTTATTATTATTCCAGCTCCACTATATACCAATTAGTGTACTTCTTTTGCAGAAATAAAAAAATCTTTCTATTTATCTTCACACTACTTACCTTGGTGTCCAGCTGGCTGTATAAAAAAAGTCTCCATAACTTCTTAGGTGGACCTTGAGATGTGACACAGATGGGGTTTACCAGCTGACCTCATTAGCACACACCCTGCATTATCTGCCCTCCTACTCCAGGATATCTGTACCACCATCTGCACATTATTTTCTATGCAATCTGTGAATATTATTCTCATTAAATACACAGTCATAGATTGTTCACTTGGCAGAGTGTGTGGGAGTAGAGTGAACAGATAATAGCCTGTGTGGCTAGAGCTGTACAATTTAGATCAGGAGAAGTATGTTCTGAGTGCTGTAAAGCTCACCATACACTATATAATCTGATTGTACAATCTCCTTTAGATCTACTATCAGCTATGTAGTGCAAGGACCTGCCTGACTGGATATAGAGTAATTGCATGGATGATGTCTCCTCCTATTATATAGTCCAAAGTTTGGAGGCATGCTGGGGATGACTGCTAAGGGCTTCTCTTCTTTTTCAATAGATACAAGCAGCACACATGTTCATTTTCTGAAAACTATGAACTTTTCTTGGAAATGTAGTTTTGTGGAAAGATTGAGCAAAAATTAGGCACCCCTCCTTATGTATGTAAACAGTGTAACTTCAATGGTAATTTGAGATAGCCTCATATATACATAAAATATATCACACAAGGAGGGAATAGTTCGTTGCTCCTGAGTTACAATCTATTTTATACCTGTAAGTCAACATGATGAATATATGCACTAAATAGGAGAGATAATTGACAATGGCTAAAATGTTTTGTAAATATATATTATGTATTCCTTGAAGCCGACAAAGGTGTCCTTGAAGAAGCCGACAAAGGTGAAACACATCAGTTGAGCTATTCCCTCCTTGTGTGATATGTTTTACGTATATATGAGGTTACCGCAAGTTACTATTGAAGAATTGTTTAATAAAGATTTATTTGAATCAATGACTGTGTACTGATAATTTTACTGAGAGAAGGTTCAACACCTTTAAAGTTCCACTAGTTTTCCATTTGTTACAAGTTCTCTTTTCCGGGATGTGGAGTCAACCAGTACCCTATGCGTTTTCTTGTTTAGTCAATTTCCCAATTCAGGCATTCCAGTCAGAAAGCAAAGCCAGAATCTGTCCTCACTTTTCTCTACTGCAGTTAAAGTAACATAGCTTGTTAATGCACTGCCACAACTTTGACTGGATATTAAGGGAGAAGCAACACTGTGATGAGGTCAACCATGTGTTTTTATACCTATTGGTCACCTACATACTGTATGCACTGTGCAGTTTTGTAAAGCCTGATTGACTTTGGCCCAAGAAGTTCAACTTGTATAATAGCAGCATGTACATGAAACGTTTGAAGCTTTTGGCAATCTTTTGCAAAGCATATTGGAGCATTAATCAAGCTTTAAGCAGCCTTGATGAAAACCTCAAAGAACTTTTTGGAAATATAAAAAAAAGATCTTAATGGGGGTGTTGCCTGTCACTTAAAAAAAAGAAAAAGAAAAGCTGCCAGCATGCTTTAGCAGACTTTTAACAAGTAATGCCGCCTACACACGGTTGTTTTTTGTGATGAAAAAAACCAACATTTTTAAAAACGTCATTTAAAATGAATGTGTGTGGGGAAAACGTTGTTTTATGTCTTCTGAAAAACGACAAAAAAAAAATTCGAGCATGCTTCAATTTTTTATGTTGTTTTTCCAAAACGACGTTTTTTGTTTCATTTAAAATTATAGTGTGTGGGTAAAACGACGTTTAAAACAACGTTTTTAAACCCGCGCATGCTCAGAAGCAAGTTATGACGTGAGCTTGAATGGAACAGAGTGCCGTCGTACGTGCTGAACGTAACCGCGCTTTGCTAGAGCATTTTGAAAAAACGATGGTGTGTAGGCAACGTCGTTTTTTAAAATGAAGTTTGAAAAACGTTGTTTTGTTTCATGATAAAAAACGTTGTTTTATTTCATCACAAAAAACGACCGTCTGTACGCGGCATAAGTGTTAAAGCTTACCGAAGCCTTCTAGCAGCTACTGTAAGGAGCAGCAGTTTAAAGTGACAATCAGCGCTCCCATTGAGAAGTATATTTAACCACCTCTGCCCGGCCTATAGCAGAATGACGGTGGGGCAGTGGTTCAGTTATCCTGACTGGGCGTCATAGGATGTCCAGCAGGATAACAGCCGTGGCACGCCTGTGGGGGCATGCATCGCGGCCATAAGTGGTGGGGCGTGTCAGTCTGACACACCGCTACACAATCTCGGTAAAGAGCCTCTGACGGAGGCTCTTTGCCATGTGATCAGCCATGTCCAATCACGGCTGATCATGATGTAAACAGGAAGAGCCATTGATCGGCTTTTCCTCACTTGCTTCTGACAGATGCAAATAGAGGAGAGCTGATCGGCTGCTCTCCTGTCAGGGGGGGTCTGTGCTGATTGTTTATCAATGCAGCCCCCCCTTGGATGCCAGCCCAGGACCACCAAGATGCTGCCAGGACCACCAGGGATGGCCACAACACTGGACCACCAGGTATGCCACCCTAGACCACCAGGAATATGCCAATCAGTGCCCAGACAGCTGCCAATCAGTGCACATGAGCAATGCCTGCCAGTGCCAGTGCCATCAGTGATGTTTATCAGTGCCATCTATCAGTGCCGCATATCAGTGCCACGTATAAGTGCCCAGCAGTGCCGCATATGAGTGCCACCCATAAGTACCCATCAGTGCAGCTTTTCAGTACCCAGTGTCGCTTATCAGTGCCACCCATGAGTGCCTATCAATGCCCATCAGTTCTGCATATTAGTGCCATCCATCAGTGCCACCTACCAGTGCCCATCAGTGCCACTTATCAGTGCCACCTCATTGGTGCCGCATTATCAGTGCCCATCAGTGAAGTAGAAAACATGAAAGTAAATAAAAAATAGGTAGTGCAGCGCTTAAGAGTCCAATAATAGAAAGTCCAAGTAGAATCTTGTGACTGGTGATGGTGATGAGTAGAAAATCATGCAGGTGCTGTAGCGTGGAAATAAGTAGAAACACCTCCACCAATGGTAGTAATGGCCGCTCACCTCACAGATATGACCCTCTGTTAGATAGGGTCATAAACAGCATTCCCATAAGGGTATCTCCAAAACAGGGGAAATCCAGCAATGATATAAATGGTGACTGGTGATGAGTAGAAAATCATGCAGGTGCTGTAGCGTGGAAATAAGTAGAAACACCTCCACCAATGGTAGTAATGGCAGCTCACCTCACAGATATGACCCTCTGTTAGATAGGGTCATAAACAGCATTCCCATAAGGGTATCTCCAAAACAGGGGAAATCCAGCAATGATATAAATGGTCTCCAAAGGAAGGTCAGCAATCAAGCATCAAATCCTCCACTATGGATCAGGGAAGGAAAATCCCAGCTGGGCTGTAATCTTGCTCTGAGGAAACGCGCTCTTTTCTCCGTCTGAAGGCTCACTCAGGTGGACACAGCGGTTCAGATCTCCTTATTTATTCCACATATCAGCGCCCAAAAATCTGAACTCCGAGTTGCTGTACTCCCCGTCCTCATCCCGCTCCCCGCACACACCGATTGGCAATCGGTGTGTGCGGGGAGCGGGATGAGGACGGGGAGTACAGCAACTCGGAGTTCAGATTTTTGGGCGCTGATATGTGGAATAAATAAGGAGATCTGAACCGCTGTGTCCACCTGAGTGAGCCTTCAGACGGAGAAAAGAGCGCGTTTCCTCAGAGCAAGATTACAGCCCAGCTGGGATTTTCCTTCCCTGATCCATAGTGGAGGATTTGATGCTTGATTGCTGACCTTCCTTTGGAGACCATTTATATCATTGCTGGATTTCCCCTGTTTTGGAGATACCCTTATGGGAATGCTGTTTATGACCCTATCTAACAGAGGGTCATATCTGTGAGGTGAGAGGCCATTACTACCATTGGTGGAGGTGTTTCTACTTATTTCCACGCTACAGCACCTGCATGATTTTCTACTCATCACCAGTCACTTTAGAAAAGATTCTACTTGGACTTTCTATTATTGGACTTTTAAGCGCTGCACTACCTATTTTTTTATTTACTTTCAGGAATTTTATTAATTGAATCCCAGTGTTCAGCTGCTTGTTTTTTACGTGTTTTATTGCGCTGATTATATTTTCTACATTTGCAAGTAGAAAACATACTTATTTACAAAATTTTATAACAGAAACAAAAGAAAACCTTTTTTATTTTTCAAAATTTTCTGTCTTTTTTTATTTGTTTAGCAAAAAATAAAAACCGCAGAGGTGATCAGATACCACCAAAAGAAAGCTCTATTTGTGGTAACAAAATTATAAAAATGTAATTGGGTACAGTGTAGCATGACCGCTCAATTGTCATTTAAACAGCAACAGCGCTGAAAGCTGAAAATTAGCTTGGGCAGGAAGGGCGTGTAAGTGCCTGGTATTGAAGTGGTTAAAGAGTAACTCCACTTTTGTTGAAGGGAAAAAAAAACCTCTGAGTGTTCAAAGTACATTGCAAGGATTTTAACAAACTTGGTTTCCTACCTTTTGTGATTCTGAAAAAAAACGGTTTGTTTCTCCGTGTCCATGTGCATAGTGAATGTGAATAGGAGTGGTTTCATAATTATCAACCAAATGCAGCACCTGCAGGGCTCTAATGAGTAGCAGGGTCTGCATCCCTTTAGCCCTCGTTCACCATGGGCCGATTTGGCATGCGATTTGACATGTCAGAACCGCATGCCAAATCGGCAGCTATTGCTGGCAATGGCACCATCCGAATTAGTGCCGCGGCAACTTTGCGGTGCGGCACCGATTTCAAAAAGCAGTTCCTGTACTACTTTTGGCGACTTAGATCGCACAGATGTCTTTCAAATCGGCCCCAAAGTCGGACTGCATTGTCGGTTTGAAATTTCTAACCCGCAGCAGTGTGAACCTGGGCTCAGACGTGATTTCTTATTGGGAGTATCTTACCAAAAATTACATTTTTATTGCAGGGGATGCCAAAAATCGGACTTGTATCTTAATGCAGATTTCTGTGAAAATCAGTGAGCCAATTGTACAAGGAGGAAATTTTGTTTTTGGGGGGTGTTCAGTACGCATTCTGTGTACAGAATATCTCCAGGTAGCCAAATTGCATTGCATTTTATAGAAAATTACACCCGCTGCAGATAAAAAAGGAAAGGTAATTTTTAATAACATTATTTTTTTTAAATGCTATTTTTTTTTTTTTCATGAAAGTGTACTTATCCTTTACCAACCTAGAGCTAAATTGTATTTTAACCTCTTGCTCTTAGGGATTGTTCACAAGCGTGGCAGGCACTGCTACTCCTCTAAAAAGCTATCAATGGCCCATCACTTTTCAGAAGAGGTTGACATGCCGTGGGGACGCAAAATATTGCCGCCTCATTGCCTGATGTAACCCTATAATTTCTGTACTTTCTGCCACTGCATTCACAGAGATCACAATGGTACACAATGAATGGCTATGAATGAAAGCCATTGTGTATAACTGACATATGATCACTGATGATTGGTCACAGCAATAATAGGGTACCAGTACTGGCCCAGTACAATGATCAGATCACGCCACTGCACGGCCCAAGGTGAGCGGGAGGACGTCATATGATGTTCTCCCAGGATAATGGTGCGCCCACTCAGCCGGACTATTCTAACTGGGTGGGAGGTGGTTTATATCCTCCTAAACTTCTGATTTACAGTTTACATATAACTGAGAAAAATGTGTGCCTTGCGCTTTTCACATAATGACCTTTGTACACCTCTTTTCACCTAAACAGGCACGTTTTCTGCAGAGACCTCCTGTGCCTTTTCTGCAAGGATCTCAAGTAGTATGTTACCCAAGACAGGTAGGTAATTACTGCTTTTTTTTCTTCAGTGCATTTCAAGTAACAATCATGTAGACCCTACCAGCAAACCTCTCATATTTGCTATCCTTTGACCAATGAAAATATTTTACTACATCCATTTATTAAGTGCAAGAAAATACCTGTTGATCAAGTCAGAAATATCAGAAGTTATGGGCTGTCTTGTGTTCTGTACACCCTTCCTGTGTTCTGTCAAGGAGACTAGTTAGGTCTTCTAGGGCCAGATCCACAGCCAGCCGCCGTAACTTAAATATTCCCATTTAAGTTACACTGCCGGAAAATTTCTACCTAAGTGCCCGATCCACAAAGCACTTACCTAGAAATCCGGCCGGCGCAAGGCGTTCCTATTCAAATGGGGCGAGTCCCATTTAAATTAGGCGCGCTCCCGCCCCGGCCGTACTGCGCATGCTCACGACGTCATTTTCCCGACGTGCTTTGCGCGGTTTTACGTTGCGCCGGGTTTTGAGAATCGCGACGGGCGTAAAAAAAAAAAATACGAGTTGCGGCGGAAAAAAAAAAAATTAAAAAAAAAAAGACGGCGACGCGGGATAGAATGGTCTACTTTTACAAGGTCTAAACAGTTTAGGCCTTGTAAAAGCAGCCCTAATTTTACGATTGCAAACTAATACTTACGGAGAAAAAACGAAGCGTAAAAGCTCTGTGGATCTCCGTAAGTGCTAATTTGCATACCCGAAGCGGCATTTCGACTCAAAATGCCCCCAGCGGCGGATGCAGTACTGCATCCTAAGATCCGGCAGTGTAAGTCCCTTACACATGTCGGATCTTCTGCCTATCTATTGGAAACTGATTCTGTGGATCAGTTCCAAAGATAGAAACAGGGATACGACGGCGTATCAGTAGATACGCCGTCGTATCCCTTTTGTGGATCTGGCCCCTAGTTCTTAACTTGGACTACAGAATAATTATTTTCCATGTATAGATGGAGCAACTGTGTGGCGATAATTTTAAAGGCACCAGGCAAGACAATTTCTTCTAAGAAGTTTATGTAATGAATATTAAACAGTACAGCAATGCAATGATAGTCCCCAAGTGTATGTAACATGTATAATGCACTTTTACAGTTCAATAACAAGGCAGTTTAAGTAGCAGACTTACATGTAGCCGTATGCATGAGGATTGCTTCCTAATACTAGGTTCAAGCTATTGCAGGTCCTGTATTCCATGTTTGCGTGGGCAGAGCTGCCCATTCATTTTAATGGCTTCTGTATTTGAGGGAAAAGTAGAGAAAAGGTATCTGAACCTTTTTCCAAAATGCACCCGCAGGACAGCAACGTGGAACTGCAGAGTGCTGCAGCGCCATGTGGTTTTGCAAAAAAAATTATTAAATAGTGGTGTTGCACTCCCTCATGAAATAACATATAAACCTGGATATATGAATGCAGAGAGAATAACTTATATAAAATTATATAAATCAATATATAAAGTGCTGCTGTGCTGCAAACAAGTGGTGACTACAGGTGCAATGATATAAAGTGCAATGATAATAAATATAAAAAAATTGATAATAATTAGAATAAAAAACAATGGGGTAGATTCAGAGAGAATTTACGCCGGTGTATCTATAGATACGCTGCGTAAATTCAAATCTGCGCCGGCGTACAGTATCTTCTTTCTGTATTCAGAAAGCAAGATACGCCGACATTAGCCTAAGATACGACTGGCATAAGTCTCTTACGCCGTCGTATCTTAGGGTGCATTCTCACACTGGCCGCTAGGTGGCGCTCCCGTCGTTTTCGATTATGCAAATTACCTAGTTATGCCGATTCACAAACATACGTGTGCCCGGCGGTAGTTTTTTACGTCGTTTGCGTAAGTCGTTTTCGGCGTAACGTTGCTCCTGCTATTAGGTGGCGCAGCCAATCTTAAGTATGGACGTCGTTCCCGCTTCAAAACTTGAATTGTTTGCGTCGTTTGCGTAAGTCATTCGCGAATAGGGCTGGACGTAATTTACATTCACGTCGAAACCAATACGTCGTTGCGGCGTACTTGAGAGCAATGCACACTGGGATATGTACACGGACGGTGCATGCGCCGTTCGTAAAACACGTCAATCACGTCAGGTCATAACACATTAGCATAAAACACGCCCCCCTTCCACATTTGAATTACACAGGCTTACGCCAGCCCCATTTACGCTACGCCGCCGCAACTTACGGAGCAAGTGCTTTGTGAATACTGCACTGGCTCCTGTAAGTTGCGTCGGCATAGCGTAAATACAATACGCTGCACCGCCGTAACTAGGCGCGCAGGTACCTGAATCTGCCCCAGTGCGTGTAGAATTAGAAACAAATGGAAATAAAGTCCATTGTGAGTGTAGCAAAAGGTGCTAAAGTGCTGGCGAATCTCAGAAGGGAGAAATCAATTCCTCTGGTTCCAGGGTGCAGAGTGTAGTGTTGCTGGTGCTCAGTAACAGTAACAGGTGGCACTGTGACTTCTGTGAGAGGTGGCTCTTCGGTGTAAATAACACCCGTGGGTGTACTACCTTCTTACCTTACTGCTGTAAGGTAAGCAGCGTTGAAAGATATGGTGGAATGCTAGGTCATTCAAAGTGGGGGAGGGGATTCCTTCCTTCTCCAGCGTTTCCAGTAATGTGTGGATGCGAGAAGGGGGGGCCACTCGTGGGCTCGAGTATGGATGGAGAAATACAAGAATACAGAGCCTCTTGGTGTAGTACGTTTGGCGTTTTAAAATTCACAATTTATTTAGATAAAAAAGGTACTCACATTTCAAAAGATGTAAAGTGCATTGCATAAAAATGAGCAGTGAGCTCGGGACCTTGTTGCGTCACTTCCGGTGTCCGTATGCCTGCGTCCCAAAGACATGCTGTGTTTTTAAGTGTGTGAGGGTGCCACCGTGCCATTAGGAATTAACGACACCACTGCATGTCTGCTAAAGAGCATTTTGACTGTGAGTAGACAGGGGCAATTAGCTGTCTGGCCACTAGATGGTTCTGTTTGCATTATAGATTTTATAGAGGAAAGTTATAAGCAAGTTATAACTTCCCTTTTAGCTAGAGTCTAACTGTAGTAATGTTATGGGTCAGTCAGAGTCAATATATAATAGGGTGACTAGACATACCCCCGGTTTCCAGGGACAGTCCCTGGATTGAGGACACTGTCCCTGGACCAAGTCTGTCCCTGGTTTTGTCCCTGGATTCGATTTGAACAGGGGCTGGGGCAATTTCAAAGACAGTCAGTGCAGAATGCTTACCTCGAGGGACCTGGGAGAGGTGTACCTAAGGAGGAAGTGACTACAGAGAGCCCCAGGGTGGAGGAGGAATATGGCTGCCGAGGTGCTGCATACGTTTTCTAATGTGACTACTGAAGATTGTCCACTAAATGTGTTTGACTGTGTAGCATCACCCCCTGTAGGGGTTGCTTATGACAGGGTTCCCCACTGCTGCACAGCCAGGCCACAAGTAACTTCCACACTTTCTTCAGAGGCAAGGAACAGTCTTTGAGCTTTGTTTTGTTGTTTTATTAGGGGTATTAACTTGGATGGTGAATAGGAACTATGGGATGCCCAGCTTGATAGCAAAACAAAACGGGACAACTTCCTCCATATGTACAACTATGTATTGATTCTGCTCCTTTACTCTGTACAACTTTGATCCCTCTTCCTTATTCTGTACAGCTCTGATTGATTCCTTTTTTAGTAACTATCAGTCTCTGTTAGAAAATCAACCATCCCTTATGAACTAGAAACACTCAACAAAACGTCCCTGAACGTAGCATAATGTGTTGCAAACGGCATCCTGGACCACCTCCAACTCTGATGTAGAAACTGGTCCCAGCCCTACTACTGCATGAAATGCTAGCCCACCTGGTTGCTTGCCCACCTGGCTGCTTCTTCACCAGTCTACCCGGCCGACTGTCTTCACCAGCCTACCCGACTGACTGCGCCAGAGATCTCTTAGGGCAAGGTTAGGGAAGATTTAAGCACACCTCTATCTTCCAGAGAGACCTGCTAGATATGGCAATCTCTTCCATTGTAAGAGACTGCGCCGCGCTGGGAAGACTCCTTTCAAGCTTCTCCTTTTGTCAGGATCCTCCTAGGCCAGACTAGGGGGTTCACCTCAAAGGTCAACAACAGTCCCCTCAGCACTCCAGCTCCATCTTCCACCCAACTCTGGCATGACTCATTCATATTTAACCACTTGCCGCCCGCCAATGACAGATTGACATCGGCAAAGTGGTTTCAATATCCTGAGTGGACGTCATATGACGTCCTCGGGATATTGAGCCGCTGCGCACCCCCGGGGGTGCGCATCGCGGTGATCGTTGTTGCAGGGTGTCAGTCTGACACCCCGCAACACCGTTCTAGGTAAAGAGTCTTTCACAGAGACTCTTTACCACGTGATCAGCCGTGTCCAATCATGGCTGATCACGATTGAAAACAGGAAAAGTCGGTAATCGGCTTTTCCTCACTCGCGTCTGTTAGACGCGAGTAGAGGAGAGCCGATCGGCTGCTCCTCTGACAGGGGGGGTTTGTGCTGATCGATTATCAGCACAGCCCCCCCCCCGAGGATGCCCCTTGGACCACCAGATTGGCAGGCATTGTTTGGAACTGATTGGCATCCATTAGTACAACACATACGATAGTGCCACCTATCAGT
Source organism: Rana temporaria (assembly GCF_905171775.1). NCBI lineage: Eukaryota > Metazoa > Chordata > Amphibia > Anura > Ranidae > Rana > Rana temporaria. Next base: position 280,783,030 of record NC_053490.1, read on the forward strand.
GCCCATCTATGCCCATCTGTGCCACCTATCAGTGCCCATCCATGCCGCCTATCAGTGCCCATCCATGCCGCCTATCCATGCCGCCTATCCGTGCCGCCTATCCGTGGCCATCCGTGTCGCCTATCCATGCCCATCCGTGCTGCCTATCTGTGCCCATCTGTGCGCCCTATCTGTGTCCATCCGTGCTGCCTATCTATGCCCATCCATGCCTCCTATCAGTGTCCATCCGTGCCGCCCATCAGTGCCGCATATTAGTGCCCATCATCAGTGCCCATCAATGCCACCACATCAGTGCCATCTCATCGGTGGCCATCAGTGCAGCCTTATCAGTACCCGTCAGTGCAGTACCATCAGTGAAGGAGAAAACGTACTTATTTACAATGTTTTATAACAGAAACAAAAAAAAACATTTTCTAAATTTTCGGTAATTTTCGGTAATCTTTTTTTTTTTTTTTTGCAGAAAATAAAAATTCCAGAGGTGATCAAATACCACCAAAAGAAAGCTCTATTTGTGGGTACAAAATGATAAAAATGTAGTGAATGAAAATATAGCCTTATATATTCACAAGATATTGTATATCTTCAGTTTATAACAATGGAATCAAGCATAGTGATATAAAATAGCCATCCTAACTGCATATATCAAACTAAATGATCAATGCTCAATAATTCATCAAATATTTCATATATCAAATAAATAAAGTTCCAATATGAAATCAAATTTTATAATCCTATAAAATGTTACCGATCTTATGTAGATGATCTCATCTTTATTTGGAATGGGGACACAGCAGAAATCAATAGCTTTGTCCAGTACATTAATATCAAATCCTTGGGGTTAACCTTCACAAGCAACACACACTGCTATGAGATTATTACCCAGAATATGGTAGATGTTACTTAGAATTTGCTAGTTGCCATCACAAACCTTGGGTAAGAAATATATTTTTTGGACAATTCAAAAGAACAAAATGCACTTTAGATGTACATTAGATTATGCAGAAAAAGCTAAAATATTTAATGATTGTTTTATGCAAAGAAATACTTGTAAGATTCAGTACATAGTACATACCTGAACTTGACCAAGTTAACTGCTTGAAACTTTCCTAAACAAGCAAGTACTCTGAATTCTACACCAATTTTCATAACCTGGCATACAGTAATTGTCATAAAACAATTGGTTCAATATTAAATAAGCTTTCGCATTTCCTTATGCTAGATCCACAACTGAACAAAAATCATCCAACCAAACCTAAACTAAAGTTTCGAAACACCCAGGAATCTAATAGCCTCCAGCCATGCTCATAAAAGTAATACCTCCTTCCCAAATTTTCTTATGCAATCTAATGGATCTCCCATGTATGGATTTGTAAAATTGTTTAAACTCAGATCCCAAATGTCATTTTTCACAAGATACGTTCGATGCCTTCTTTGCTTTGTTTCCCTTACCAAAGTTCTCTTCAGCTCACCTCACTAAATGCCACTGTCACATCTGAAGAGCCAGCAGAAGTTGTCAAAAACTTACCATCTCACAAATCCCCAGGGCCAGACGGTCTGCCTTACTCCTATTATAAGACATTTCTCCTGACTCTTAACCCTTACTTACTTGATCTGTTTGCCTCCTTAATGAAAGGAACTGTCCCACACCCTCAGTTCCTTCACGCTCATATCTCAGTTATCCCAAAACCCGGGAAAAACTCCCTTCCTGATAATTATCGGCCTATAGCCCTATTCAACTCAGACTATACATTTTTTACTAATATTCGGGCTAATAGACTAACCCAAATACTTCCTAGACTCATACAAAAGGACCAAGTGGGATTTGTACTGACCAGACATGCTGGGGACAACACAAGACGTACTATTGACCTCATTGACCTGCTTAACTAAACCACCCACCTGCCCAGCCATTGATAGGCTTAGCTGGCCTTTTATGTTCGCCACCCTTTCTAGATACGGATTTACAGGCCCATTCATAGAGGCGCTCCACGCTTTATATTCCCAACCATCCTCTCAGGTACAGTTGTCTTCTTTTCTGTCGCCAATGCACCATCATTCCACCCTGAGCAATGGTACGACAAGGTTGTCCATTGTCTCCTTTACTCTTTATACTATGTTTAGGACCCTTAACTGAGGCTATTCGCTCTCATTCCGATATTTATTGGTTTTGTTTTGTTTTTTTGCAACAAAGCGAGTATAAATTGTCCTTTTTCGTTGACGACATACTTTTGTTATTGACCAGTCCACACATATACCTTCCTAATCTCCATAATTTACTGACAATTTTTGGTTTACTTTCAGGTTATAAGGTTAACATGAGTAAAACAGAGGATTTACCGTTGCATATCCCTCCCTCTACCCCCACCACCTTGCAACAGAATTTTTCATATCACTAGTGTTCCCAAGTATCCCAAGTATCTAGGGATTCACCTCACCCCCTCATATCATACCCTTTACCAAGCCAATGATCCCCATCTTTTTAGGGAAGTTAATTGTCTCCTCCACCAATGAGAACTACCCTTTCTATGATTCTCTCCCTCTTCACCATGCCAACCTCTATTAAATGTGTTATTCAACACATATATTGCTGATAGTCTCTCCTACAGTAGAACGTTTCATTGGTCGCAAACTGGTATTATCCATCTTCAAAACGTGGTATATACGCTTACCTATAGATTTTACTCCTTCACAGTGCTCAAACACAAATATCAGGTCCCCAAACAACTTACCTCCCATTTAGACACTATTTTGCCTTTAAATCTTCAGCCCTAGATAAGCCCACAACATTTTAACTCTCATGTGCTCAAGGCCGTATATAAAAAAAAACTAAAATTGTCATCTTACAGCAGTGGTGCATGATTCTTTGCCCCGTTTTTCGAAAATTTTGGATTTATGGGATAATCCCAAGTTTAATCTGGAAGCATTATCTCAAGCCCCTGTGTAATTTCTTCTGCCCTAGGTAATATTTAGTCATCTAAGTCCCCATTCCTGTGACTCTCTGTCCTTTTTCCTTCTTCTAGTCATTGTACTGAGATATTTTGCATTGGCCAACCTAATGTGATGTAACAGGTTTTATGTGTTCATTTTTTGCTTTCAATGCCTTCTCATTGTTGTCTTGTTTTCACAAATTTACTTACAGAATTTATTTACGAAAATACTGTAATTTTGTGTTACGTATTGTGATATATTCATGTTATTCTACCATATATTTTCATTTCCTGTTTCTCTTCATACAAAATTCTTGAAAAATGTTAATAAATATACACCATTATAAAAAAAAAAGTAATCCAAAATCCGCTGGTAGTGATAAGAATGGATGTCACAAAAGTGGGAAAATAAATGCCTTTGCTGTTTCACTATTACTATTACTTATTCAATGACTTCAACCAGGATGTCCTGGACCATAAAAATATATGTTGACTGTGCCTCCATATAAATAATTGGCTTTTTAACCCATGGGCAGAACAATAAAATCCTTTAGAACAGCTATTTTCTATTTTAATCTGCAGATATATATGCTATATTTGTATACTGTGGGTCATGTAAAGCATAACTGTATTGAATTATATTAATTTACATGATAACTATATTGATAACAATAACTAATGATATTGAACTTTACCTCATCTAGTATTCTATATGGAATTGAGCTATACCTCCTATGGATTTCCACCTTAACTACCATTTTGGTCATTTAAAAAAATGAATAATGTTAGAATTATGTTTATGCATATCACACAACAAATCCATTTTGCCACTAGATTTGATGTTGATCTGTTGTATTTTGGGTACAAACTTGTTGTTTATCTCTATACATTTGTAGCTCTGGTACAAGCTCTTTAAGATGCACATTAGAATGTCTTCCACTGGCCACAGATTGTTATTCCCTCCCTTCAAGAAATGGCAGAGCTGCAGAGAGAAATATATCCCTAACATAGGCAGATTGGTGGCCATTTTGGGGAAGACCTGAAGAAACCAGGACCCCAACTGGCTTCAGCTCAAACTCTGACTTTAATCCCACCCACCAAAGCTGGCTAGAGGGTGAAAGCCTACATTTCAGAGCAGACTAAGTTACTGCCCTGTGCTACAGAGTGTGTGCAAAGGTGCCGCTAAGCTAAGAACTAATATGCTGGAAGTAGAACTGCCACAAAGAGCATGGCCAGAGGTGCAGAGCAGTGTTCAGAGATTCAGAGAGTAATACTGCTAACTTCAGGTGAAAAAGACTAACAGTACTGCTGCTAGACTAATATAGGCTTGAGAGGGGAGCTCATGTGTGTGGCATGACCTCTTGTCTAGGAAAGACTGTGAGAGACCAGCTTTTGTTGTGAGAATGAGAAACCTCTTGGACATTGTTTTTTTTTTTTTTGCTTAGCCATCTTTTAAAGACTTTGCCACCAACCAGGGATGCAAGGGATAAACTCCACTGACAAGTGTCATAGCTAGGACTCTAAAGTTATGAATGAATGAATGAATGAATGAAAAACTTATGAAGCGCGGCGCATGCGAACTGAATCGCTTCTGGGGTTATAGACAGGCTCTTTAGTTGACCCATTATAATAATTGTATTTTGTTTTGAAATATGTATTTGGGAGGAGGCTGTGGTTTGAACTTTGATGGTACCATATATCAACTGATTACCAGTCAAAATTAGAAAAGTATAAAGAAGGTTTTATTACAAAAAACATATACATAATTTACATATTCATAGAATAAAATTCTTTATTCATAACAACTATAGAGTGCCTAAAAAACATTCTGTCATTATAGATAGAATGTCAACATCATCTAGTTTATATTGAGAAGAGCTTGACATGTTTCGCAGTTTCTTATATCACCCGCTTCTTCGGGAGCATTACTCATTACTCATACTGAACCAGACCTATGAGACCATTTAAAGGCTCAGGAACCCTTTGCAGGTGTTATGGCTTAATTAGCTGATTAGAGTGGGACCCTTTGAGCCTAGAATATTGCACCTTTTTACAATATTCACATTTTCTGAGATTGTGGATTTGGGGTTTTCATGAGCTGTAAGCCATAATCATCACAGTTATGACAAATCACGGCTTGAACTATCTTGCTTTGCATGTATTGAGTCTATCTCATATATTAGTTTCACCATTTAAGTTGCATTCGTTAAATAAATGAACTTTTGCAAGATATTCTAATTTTTTGAGTTTCACCTGTATACTGTGAAGGAATGATGTTTCCCAATTCCAGGGTGGGATTAGAGACTCATATTGATAGGAAGAGCTTGTATGTCCTCTGAAGCCAAAAATATCCTACTCTGCAGAACATCTGGGAGAAAAATCAGAGGACACCCTTCTACACTATTGCTAGGTGGATCAGAGAACTCATCTCCAGGGCTTACGCCCTTAAAGAAAAAGTTCTTGCCTTTCTAATCAGAGCTCCTTCTACCAGGGCTGTTAGTTTCTCCAAAGTTTTTCAGCATTCAGCAACTGTTTTCTCGATTTCCAAGGCGACCTCCTGGTCCTCAATTCACACATTTTTCATATTTTACCAAATGGATGTTCAGGCCTCAGTTGATGTGAAGCTATCATCAGCTATCATCTAAGTATTTTGTAGACATGTGCATATGTTTTCATCCGAATTTCAGGGATTTTCGTGTTCGTTTTAACAAACAAAAAATGCTTTATTTTCGTATCCATTATATTTTTGTATTGTTGCGACAACAGTTTTATATAGATAGAAGATTTGACATGATGGTGACAATAGCGATCTGTGTCTATCGAACCTGCGGTTGAATTTGCCTAACTGAATGCTATTAGTCCAAGATTGTTTGACATTTGACAGAGAGAAAAGATTTGACATTATAGAGACATGAAAATTCGACGAAGCAGCTAAAAACATACGATTGCCGCAAGCAGACATTTACGGTCAAATGCTCCGCCCATAGGCTATAGAAGAATTCTAATGTTATTTGACTAGTAATAATAATTAATAATTATAATTGTAACGGTACCCCCATGGGGGCTGCTGATTGAATCTATACCCCTGACACCTTGGGTTCCATTCTGAAATGTCACATTAGTAATGAGAAACTCACACAGTATCACTGAACCACTCAGAAATGTTTACTGAGATAAGGAATAAACACAATGAAAAGGGTATGATTAAAAGATGAATGAACACAGGTTATGATTGACAAAAAGTACTACTCAGTGCACATACATACATATACTTGTAATCTGGTAATAACCTTAAGGGATATATGTGAACAAGTGCACAGGGGGATAAATATCCAATACCTTTAACACATGTCTTGAATACCCTCCCACTAAGTCCTCAGCACATAAACCGGGACACAATACACAATATATGAATACAATGACACAGTACAAGTTCTAAGTATATCTCACTAATTGGCTCCCCCTATGTTATAGTTCAGAGCATCTCTCCAATGTAGGACAGTAAAGCTTAGTAGGAGAAGAAAGTGGTAAAATGTTCCTTAAGTTCCGGATACCAGCTAGCCTGATATTATACTGCAGTGATGATTTTGTGTTACTTGTAATACAAAATGACAAAAGAGAAGGGCTGTAGAACAAGATGCTGATAATTGTTCAACTAAAGAACTATCCCCACTTGTAGATTACTTCTTACATGTGTGAGTAATACAGTACTGACCTTACAGCAAAGGGGAAAAAGGCAAGGCCCCAAAGTCTATCTGTATGATGCCTGGGATGGAACAGATCCATAGCCGTGGAACTACAAGTCTCACCAGCAGTCTGTAGGAAAGAAACTCACTCAGCAATACTGTAGTCACTTCTTGGATTGGCAGGTGCCCTCTCACCACAGTGGATCCCAGCAGATGTTAGACTCCGTCCGGAATCTCCTCCTGGTGCTTCCACTAGTGTCGCCGCACAGTGCTGCAACTCCCGGTGGGCTGTAGTGCAGGCCGATCTGCTGCTAGATTAGCAGGGCCGTCCTCTGAGGCGAGCGATCCAGCTCTCCACTGCATAGGCACAGTCTCTCACTCCTGGTCACACACAGACATCCTGCTGGCAGGTGTTGAATGGCATCCAGAGAGACTGAAATCTGAATCTGTCCTTTTATCTCTCCTCCCAGCAGGCTGTTCTGTGTGCTTTGCATTGTGTGTCCTGTAGCTCGAAACTGATTCAACAAAACGAGTCACTTGCTCATCCAGACTACATATCCCACAATGCATGGCTCTGACAGAGTTCAGCAGACACTAGGGGGAGCCAAACTCTTATTCAAGAAACAATTAACCGCTCAACATAATAACTATATTAGCAACCCCATGGCTACATAATTATTACTAGTGAAACAACATTAGAATTCTACTATAGTTTGTGGGTGGAGCATTCGACCGGAAATGTACGATCACGACGTTGTACAGGTACAGTTTAGCCTCTTTGTCAAATCTTCTTAGAACATCCGACAGACACCATAAGCCTTCAATTGACAGATTCCACCTTAATTAATTCGGATTTTCAGACTAATGTAAATAAAAACAAATTTCGTGAGTGACTAAATAAATGTATTTTTTGGACGAAATCGAAATTCCAAAACAAAATATTTCAGTGTGCACATATCTAGTATTTTGTTTGGGTTCCCTTGTGTTTCGTGTAGGCCTATTGGCAGTTCCAGTTTGCGTTGATGTTGCCCATTCCTCAATTTTATTTCTTGGGTACTTCCTATAGTCTCTAAATACCAGTTCTGCGTCCAGTAATAGGAATTGTGCCTTACCTGTAAATTCCTTAACTTGGGGTACAGTACAGGAAACAAGTTCCTCTCTTTGTTTTATTCGATCCTTATTGATCAATAAAAAACTAAAGCCTTACGGAATAGACAGGGTCATATATTTGTGCTCTATGAGCAGCCCTAGCAGTGTCCAATCACCTGAAGATAGCAGCATATAATCTATGGCCTATGAATACCAGTCCTCTGACCTGTACTCCAAGGTAAGGAGTTACGTTAAAATCAGTCGAAATTACTATTTTCTAACATATGGTTATCAAAAGTCTTACATATTAAAGTGAGGGCCAGCTTGATCCCTATTTAGACCTACCTGTGTATTTATAGCTTCAATTATTTCATGCAGAATGGTTGTGTTAATAAAATCTTCAAATAAGGCATATGTATAGAAACGTACCAGTTGCCCTGAAGGAACCTTTTTATGGAATGGATCATAGTAGTGCCATTAATATACATTGGTAGGCTTGCATTCTCATTACCATTAATTCAGCTCACAAAACGGCACCTTCAGTTGTGGAAATGACAGGTACAGGTGATGTATGTATAATAGCTGAAATGGTTATACTTTACAATTTTATACAGTATATTGAAGCTTTTTATTTTTATGTTTTTCCATGTGAAAAAGATTATAGGCAAGATGGACTTCTTTAAACTAATGCTCACTTAAACACTTGAACATTCCATAATAATTTGTCAGTTTTATTTTTTACTTGGAGCAAATTTGACCCTCTGCATGAAATCAGTTAATCTTAGTAGGAGTTGAACTGACTCACAGGTACAAATCATAGCTATATTTCACTCAGTGACAAGTCATGTACTTCAGAACCATTAGCATAACCTAGCCCCTGCCAGACACCAGAGAAGCCTGAAAATAGAGCCTATCATTAAAAGATGCAGAGTACTTATCAAAAATTCATTTAGTTGGACTATATGCAGCATTGCACTGTGCATGTTTAATAAATATTGTCTTTATCAGATGTCTGCGGACTTTATTTTTCCAGGAAAAGAATAGGAAAAAAAAAAACGTATGCATTGTATATGCCTTTTTTTTTATTTTATAAAAAGGCATTCTCATGGTTTATAGATTGAAAGTCCCTATTAACAATAAATTGTTACCAATACATTGCATGCTAAAAGCATGAGGATAAAATGTGGGTTTTAAAAAAAAGGGAAACAATTGTTTGTTTGTCACCGTATAATTCAGTAGGTTTAGCTGTGTGGAAGACAGCACAGTGTGTGTGAGAGTGAGTGATTTTGTCACCACTGCTATATCCAGCAGTGCACAGTACAGATGTGACATCAAAGAATGGAGCAATGCAGCTGGTGCTCTTTGAGAAGCTCTGCAAGGAGCTTCAATACTGACATGCAAGTCAAAGTCACATGTAAATAGCCTACAGTGTATTCATAGTCCTTTATGGACATTTGGAAAAGAGCAAAAAACCCTCAAGTATGTTTTTAATTTGCTAACATATTTTTCCTTCTATTAAATGCACAAAATAGTTGCTTATAGTGTACTAGATTATTTCAATATATCTCGACAGTTTAATCCTGCCTTGTCATTTACATGGGCGTCCGCTGAAAATGTTTCAGGGGGGGGGGGGGGGCGCTTTGGCAGCAGAGATACACAGTCACATTTAACCCTTTCTTCAAAAGCTAGCGGGGGTTAAAAGTGCCCCGCTAGTGGCCGAATAGCGCACCTAAAGCAATGGTAAAGTGCCTACCGGTAACGCGGTTAGCTGGCTGTGTGAAATAGCTCTTGAGATAATTCAGCTTCACTCCATGCCCATATACTGTAAATATAGCCTAGATAATGTACAGACCCCCCCTTCAGCACAGATGGACCCCCCTTCAGCACAGACCTCCCCATTCCGCACAGACCCCTCCATTCAGCACAGATGGACTCCCCTTCAGCACAGACCCCTCCATTCAGCACAAATGGACCCCCCTTCAGCACAGACCCTCCCATTCTGCACAGACCCCTCCATTCAGTACAGACCCCCTTCAGCACAGATGGGCCCCCTTTAAGCACAGACTCCCCTTCAGCACAGGTGGACCCCCATTCAGCACAACCCCCCCCCCCCCCTTCAGCACAGATGGACCCCTCTCCCCCATCCCATTCAGTACCTTAGATCAGCACAGCACAGGCACAGCAGGTTCCATCCCCCTGTGTACACAAACACTGGAGGGGGAGGCGGCTTCACTCTGCTCTCTGTGCCTGTGTGACATCCAGCCCAGGACTGCTCAGACAGCCCGTGGCCACAAGAGAAGAGGATAGTTGGTCACTCCGCACCAGACCACCCCCAGCCCCCCCTTGCAACGCCACGGCCAGCAGCTCCCCTCTCTCTCCCTGTTCTAACCTGCCTGTCACCGCTGCGCTGTCACTGCTTCAGTTGCGGAGGGGTGTTTTCACTCTTCAACACTTTCTCGATTCCGGGGGGGGCAGTTGTAACCCCCCCCTGTCCTATGGAGCGGACGCCCATGGTCATTTAGTTGATTCTGGTATACGCTATCTGAAAAAGACTCATGTATTCCTAAAGTAAAACTATGGGAAAAAGCAAAAATGACATATATGATGTAGTCTGTTGAAATCATAAACACAGCAGTTCTTTGTTTTTCTGAGTCTGCACGGCTTTTCGGCAGCTAGTGGGGTGCTTTTAACCCCCCCACTAGGGGTTGAAGAAGGGTTAAAAGCGCTTTCAAAACGCTTTTCAGGTGCTGGCCATTCATTTCAATGGGCATGGCGTTCCAAACCACCCCAAATATTCTGCTTGCAGGATTTTTCCCGCAACCACACCGCCCCAGTGTGAAAAGTCACACTGAAGTGAATGGGAGGCACTTTACAGGTGTTTTTTCTAGCACTAAAATGCCTAAAAACCACCTCAGTGTGAAAGGGGTCCAAATCTTAACAGTAGATCTGCACCCTTTAACCACTTAAGCTCCAGTGTTTTTTTGGTGGGGGAGTGGATCTTGGGTGGGAGTTCCCACACTTTTTTCCCCAGGACTTGACCCCTGATATCAGGGAATAATGTTCCTTCATCTTCTCTGTGGGCAGCTGACCTGACCACTTACAGTGGTCCTGGGCTCCCTGTTGGAATGGGATAGCAAGCAGTCAAGGCAACTGGCATGATTAAAAATAACTTTCACAAAACTTATTGGATGTTTTGGTCAGGAAGAGGCTGTAAGGCTGTTACTAATGTGGGGATAGATGGGACTTATTTTCCCCAAGGCTAGATTTCAGTTATATGCCCCCACAGACCAATTTTCTTGAGTGCCTCCCTTTGCCAGAGACCTTGCAGATGATACAAATAATTACCTTGAAGAAGAAAAAGTATGTAAACATATTCTACACAAGCATACTCTATTTGCCTAACATTTTCTCTTGTAATACTTAAGGCTCATACACACGGTAGGACATCCAACAAAATTTCCCTTGGATTTTTGTCCTAATTGATTTGTCCTGCCACACCCATAGCATACACACAGTCAGACTTTTCTGCAAACTTTTCTAAAAGTTTCCTAACATCACGTGTTTTTTTTTGCTCTTTTCTGCTCTTTACCGCCACCCTTTGGTTAACTTCTGCTATTGTTTGTTGCTTTTAACATTGGTTTTCAGCATTCGTATTTGCACTTTGTCCAAAAGTTGGTTGGATTGCTGTACACACGGTCACACAAAGCACCATCGGACTTTTGTTGCCGAAAAGTTGGTCCGTTCGCAGACCCAACTTTTTGTCGGATGAAACCAGAAAAAGTTGGTCCGATGGAGCGTACACACGGTCGGACAAATTTGAAAAGTTGCAGATTTTGAAGTTGGTTGGCCAAAAGTCCGACCGTGTGTACGGGGCTTTACAAAAAAAAGGGTAGCATGCTCACCCCAAAGTCTTCTGCCCTGTGTTCTAGAATATTGTGCATGTTTATAAAGGACAATAGTGTCATAAAGGAAAGGAGACTGTTAAAAATAACAACACCCTTTTATAAATAGACCCTTAGTTTGTGTTCTATATTTTTAAACCTGACTGCCCTAGATTTTTCTGAATTGTCTTTACAAAAAGCATTCAGGCCTTATACTTTATGTTCATGCCTCTGACACATTAAAATGTTATCTAATCCCCAAAACAAAAAATTAAAGCAGCAATAAACCAAAAAGCAAACATTTATTAACTACTTCCTGACCGCCATATAGTAGCTTTACTGCTACAGGGTGTCCGGTCTGCACAGAATCATGTATATACATTATACATACATGATTCTGCACTTCCGTGTAGGGGGGACGGGGACGCGTGCCACTTTCGCTGTGATTAGCAGATGCCAAACAACGAGTGATGGCCAATGGATGAGGCTGGCATTCGCTGATTGGTGAGGAGACACACTGGAAGGATCTCTGCAAACAAGGCAAAGCTCTGTCCTATCAGCAGGGATGTGATGGATTTTGTTTCCCTGCAAAGCACATTCCTTAGTAAAAGCATCTGAAAGTAAACACACAAACCCCTAGTTAGGCACTTTGATCGCCACTGATACTAACTCCTTCCCAGCCAGTGTCATTAGTACAGTGACAGTGCATATTTTTTGCATTGATCACCGTGTCACTAGTTCTCACAGAGTGTCAGTAAGTATCAGATTGGCCGCTGCAATATTGCAGTCCTGCTATAAGTCAGTGATTGCTGCCATTACTAGCATACAAAATAAATAAAAATAACATTTCAGTATATATACCATTTGTTTGTAAACGCTATATCTTTTGCGCAAAACCAATATCGTGATTTTATTGGATATGTTTTGTATCAGAAATTAAAAAATATTATTTGTTTTTTTATCAAAATCTTCTTTTTGTTTAGAGCACAAAAAAAAACAGTGGTGATCAAATACCATCAAAAGAAAGCTCTGTTTTTGGGGAAAAAGTGAAATATATTTCATTTATGTACAGCGTTTCATGACTGAAAAATTGTCAGTTAAATGAACGCAGTCCTGTATAGCAAAAAATGGCCTGCTCATGAAGGGGGTAAATTTTCCGGGATCTAAAGGTTATATTGCAGCTTAATATATCTTAGATATAATTGCTGCAATTGTTTTGTTTTTTAGGCTTTCTTTCCTTTATTTTCTCCTGGGGTTCAGGCCAGTAAATCAAGCTGTCTTACAGATGTAGGAGTTAGACTCTTGAGACAAACTATTTACCACTGACGGAGGTGCTTACAATGATCAGCTTTTATGTATTTATGTAAAACCTATATCCTAACAGAACTTATTTGCTGTAACTGTTTATAAAGTGTTAGCTGAAGTGTGGCTTCAATTTACTAGTGTATATAAACCTGCTAGTGCATCTAACAATCCCCCCAGAATGACACTGCTGCTGCCTAAAGTTGCCCCTGTGCTCCTCCATTCAGATTTGGGGCACTCTAATATGGAAGGTGTGCTACTGGACACATCACCAGGTATAAACACAGACTAAAAATTATAAATAAAGAAAAGGAATGCAGCCATCATATGCAATGATTGGCAGGCTGCAATATGTTACATTTTTGATTTTAGGTTTAATTCTAATATGTGATACACAAGACCATTTTTAATGTCAGGGAAAAAAAAACAAAGTTTTTCTCGACATGATTCTTGTCAAGCCTGCCTTGCATGCACACGATCGTGAAAAAAAAAATGCTCGAGCAAAGCGTGGTGACGAACAACACGTACGACGGCACTATAAAGGAGAAGTTCCATTCGGATGGCTCCACCCTTTGGGCAGCTTTTGCTGATTTTGTGTTAGTAAAAGTTTGATGAGAGACGATTTGCGCTCTTCAGTCTTCGTGCTTTTCAGTCTGTTACAGTGTGACGAATGTGCTATCTCCATTACAAATGCTAGTTTTACCAGAACGAGTGCTCCCGTCTTATAACTTGCTTCTGAGCATGCACGTTTTTTTTCCAGCCGTTAAAGCCTACGCACGACCGTTTTTCACGACTTGAAAAACTACGAGAAAAATTTTCTAAATTTTTAATGGACATTTTTCAACAAGAGAAAAATGCTCTGTAGCCTACACACAATCGTTTTTAATGACCAATTTAAAAAAATTGCATTTTTCACGTCATGAAAAATGGTCGTGTGTACGCGGCTTTACTTATAACAACTGATGGCTGCATGTATTTCCTTTTTTCATACTTTCCTTCTTTTAGTTTACCTGGGCATTCTACTAGTAACACACTTCCTGTCCTAGGGTGACAATGCGATAGATAGATAGATAGATAGATAGATAGATAGATAGACAGACAGACAGACAGACAGACAGACAGACAGACAGACAGACAGATAGATAGATAGATAGATAGATAGATAGATAGATAGATAGATAGATAGATATCACTGCCATGTAAGTGATTTTATAGTTTAATAGTGATAACAATTATTTCCTTCTTGCTGCCCAATTATATCATGTATGCATTCTCAATTTGTACATGGGGCTCAGAATTCTCATCCCCTGTGCTTGTTATTGGTGTGATAATTTTCCCAGAAGTCTGTGCAGTGCTTATGGTCAAATTATAGTCATTTGAGAGAGTTCTGCACTACAGCTTTAGTTTCTAAGAGTGCAGCAATCTCTACAAGATTGCCAGAGGTGCAAAATTATAGCTGAAATTATGATTATAATGGGCATAACCTACCACTTTGCAATCGCTTTAAGCAACTGCACAAACATGGCATCTAATTATCTATAGCATAAAAGCAGGCAAGCATGTATAAGCCAAGTGTATCAGGGTAAGAGTGCAGCTCCTCTCCTAATGCTTTCTTGTATGCTAGATTTTCACCAAGTGAGGTAACTTGCCAACGATTAACTTTTTCATTTTGAAGTATGCGGAGTGTGGGCAAGAGGTTTTCTTGGTAACATTTTTAACTAGTGCTAAGTAAGATAAATATTTTAATGGAACCTTTATTGCAGTGTGAAGCCTACTATAACATCTTTCATAAACAAAAAATACTTTTAGGAACAGATCAAGCACAAGTTTTATCAGTATACCTTGACATGAGGTCAATATGAATTTAAATGTTGTCTATTCTTTGCATTCCATTTATTACATTATGTAAAAAGGCATTGATAAATGTATTTCCCATATTTCCTATTGAAGTATAAAAATGTTTGATGATGCACTGAACAGATGGATAAGTGCATTTAATGGAATGTTTAAAATATTTTATTAATATCTATATGACATTTTGATGGTGTTGATGAGGTTTTTATTTACCATTAAAATGATTTAGATTGGGATTTTTATTCATTTTATTAAGCTGGATTAATGTACTTAGATACCAATTTGTTGACATAAGGTAAAAGGTTGTTCTATGCTTCTGCGTGCAAAAATCTATTTATTCAAAATATATGTGGTTTTATATGGAAAATCAAACTCAAATGGTGTAGAGCAGTGGTCTCCAAACTGCGGCCCGAGGGCCGGATGCGGCCCTTTGCTTGCCTTTATCCGGCCCTTGGGGCACTATCCCTCCCACTGATACGAGACACTCTTCTGCCATCTGACACCGACAATGGAGCACCATTTCTCCCACTGACACAACTAATAGAGCACTATTACACCCTATGATACCAGCAATGGGGCACTATTCCTCCCTGTAATACCAGATGTTCACTAACAATGATGCCAGGAAAATTTCCACTCCCGCTGGCCAAAATCCGGCCCTCCAAGAGTCTGAAGGACAATAAACCGGCCCTTTGTTTAGAATCTTTGGAGACCCCTGGTGTAGAGCAATTTTCCAGTAAGTCCATGCCAGTCAGGACATTTATTTTAGGGTGTAGCCCACTTTTATTAAAGACAAAAGGAAAGCACTTTGTATCCTGTATAGGTTCTATCTAACCCCGATTCGCCTCTCTAAGTGCAAACCGGACTGCAGTCCGACCTGCCCCAGGTGTGGAGACCCCAGGGGTACATTTTATCACCTGCTATGGTCCTGCCCACGCCTTTAGGAATACTGGTCCTTCATGACCACATGGGCTCCCCCCTAACACCGTGCCCCTGTCAGTGCTTATTAGGTATCCTTTCTATCTCTGAAGAGGAGAAATACCCTAATATCTTCTTGCAGGAATCCCTCTTCCTTGCCAGAATGCAAGAGCGACCCCTCCCACTGTCCAAGAGTGGATCAGGGCAGTGAATGCCACACTTCACTATAAAAGGGTGCTGTACTTACATAGAGGCTGCCCAGCCAAATATAACAAAATCTGTGACAGGTGGTTGGAGGACTCCTCAACATGCACAGACGAGCAGTGATCCCCACCTGGGACACGGCATCCAGCATGGCTCATGGATCTACCTGCTGCTCCTAATTTGATCGCTTGTAAGCTCTCGTACAATGTGCTATAGGCTCTCTGCTAGCCTTATGCCTGTTGCACTTGGTACTTGTATATGTATCCTTTTATTTTTTATGCTCAATAAACTTTTTTTCTGATTAAAATAAAAAGACAAAATGAAAGTTCATTGAAAATAAAATGCTCTACATAGACGATCTAGAGTAAAAAAACATCCTACATTGGGGGGGGGTCTGGGGCAGTGTGGAGAAGGGGAAACTGGTGCTCTGTGAAGGGAGAGGGGTGCTGGTGCTCTTCAGAGGAAGAAGAGCAAGTCACAGATGCTCTGTGGAGGGAGAAGGGGGCACTGGTGCAGCTGGAGATACTGCCAGTTCTTTCTCCCCACACTATCTGCTGGAGCTTTGAAACCCCTGCTGCTGCATGCCTGGCAGCCATCCATTGCCTTTGTGTACCTTCAGCTGATCAGTTCTGGTGTCTCAACCTGCTGTTGTACTATCCACTAGTGGATTGCTAATCTTGTAAGTGTGCTTCTTTTAATAAAGGTATTTTTGCTTGGTATTAACCTTAGCGCCCTGCTTTGTGCCATTTCCTGCTTTATGAGATGATCCTGCCTAGATCTTACGGGAGCTGCAGAGGTGAACCACATTCCATCTATCAACTCTTCATGCATCCATTCATACATCCCTTTACCATTTTTCTACTATTGCTATAATTGAAGTTATACCACAGACTCTGAGAGCCGGTTCACACTGGGGCGACTCGTCAGGCGGCTCAGCCGCCTGACGAATCGCGTCCCATTCTATGCAATAGAACCGTTCTAATAGGAGGGACGCAAGTCGCTCTGACTTAGAAAAAGGTTCTTGTATGACTTTGGGGGCGGCTCGGGGCGATTTGCATTGACTTCTATACAGAAGTCATTTTGCTAATCGCCTCTGAAGTCGTCTTCAGGACGACTTGCAGAGTCGCCCCCAAAGTCGTGCCGCCGCAGTGTGAACCGGCTCTCAGTGTAACTAATTGCAATTACATTGAACAGAATGCTGGATGTTTTGTGTAATTTTTTACACATCTGTTTTTGTTTGTGCTAAGAGAGGAGGCACTGGACCTCTGCAGAGGAAGAGCAGGGCACAGGAACCGCAGAGAAAGTGGGGGGAAACAAATGTTCTGCAGAGAGAGGGGGTAGGGTTGTCAACCGCTAGTAAATTTACTGACAGTTTTTAAAAATCTGTGATTTTCTTACAACTGACAGTAAATATCAGGGGCTGATAATTTCATGCTGTATTGACTTTTTACGTGTAAATCAAATAAATTACTTTGTTATAGGTATTGTCAGTGTTTCCATATCATGTTTATACTGTTTAAATATTCACCGTGTTAGTTTTCAATAGGAGTTCTATAATTTCCCAGGTTGCCAGTAAAAACAGTGCGCCGCCAGTAAATTTGCCATGTTTTGTCAGCAAAAAATGCTGTGGGAGGTTGGCAACATTAGGAGGGGGGTACTGGCACTCTGTAGAGGGAGTGGCGGCACTGGTGCTCTGCTGAGGGAGAGGGGGATGCTGGTATTCTGCAGAGAGAGAGGAAGGCACTGGTGCTCAACATGAGGGAGATGTGGGATACCGATTCTCTGTATGAGGGGGGAGGGCAGTGACACTCTGTGTAGAGAGAGGAGGGGCACTGGATGCCTAAAGAGATAAGTGGGGCTATCTGATTTTGGGTGCTGAATCTTTTTTAATGTAGGCTCAGGCAAGAAACTTACTGTATGTAATAGAATGGAGATTGGGGTTTTTGCAAATGAGTATCATCCTAGGATGTCTCCAATTTACAAGCCAAACATAATGCTCTGTTTAATTGGGCAAATATGTGGCAAATGAGGTTTCATTTTTATAAATGTAAGCTGGGGACTAAAAACATCATACATTCTAGAAGGAATAAAACTGGGAGAGACAATAGTCTGGAAGGATCTGAGTTTCTAGTAGATCATAGACTTAATAATAGCATCCAATGCTAAGCAATGCAAAGCTACAGTTTCTACAAGAAGCAAAATAGCTTATTGTATTAAAAGAGGTAAGAACTCCACAAAGAGAGAGAGATAATTTTCCTGACAGCTCCATGTCAGCCACCTCCGGGTAAGGCCCAGCCCACCCCCATGCAATTAGGACTTAACTCATAAATTTGACCCCCACGTCCTGAATGGCATTTTCCTTTTTTCCCCTAAGTGGTCAAAACCTGGTGTAGTCTCATACCTTGCTGGATCGAGGATCCGGATTTCCATCCAGAGTGAGCCTCCTGGACGTAGCCCCCATTATGCCCACTAAATGCATTAGCTGCTGTTTTTTGGGGCATCCAGAAGCAGACCAAGGGTCTGCAGCCGGGGTGGCATAGTCTCTCCTCTCCCGGATGGTCAATGGCCTGTGGAGCCCTCATAGATCTTGCTGTACAGCTACAATCAAGCCCTCAAGCCCTAGCAAGATGGTGGTGCATTCCACAGTAGTTCTAGGAAGTCAGGTGGACAGAGCATGTGCTCAGGTGGAAGTTCAGTATAATGCTGCCTCGCCAGAAACAGTATGCTTGCGCTGCCATGATTGCAAGCAGGAGAGTGAGGTAGGCAGGAGTGCCTGCTGCAGAGCTTGTGGGCTGTGTGAACCATAGATGACCTGTCTTTCTATGCTTCCTCAACAGTCTGCATCTTCTATTGCTGCAGATGAGACAATGCCAACCCCAAAAGACCAGCATATGCCGAGAAGGTAGGAGGCTCACCCACCGAATGAGTCGTTTAGCACTTATTTAAAAAAATCATTTTTAATTATTATTTCCACCAGCTCATCAAAATACCATTAATTTCCTTGCTCAGAGAGAGGCTGGTCAGAACAAGAATAGCACTCAAGATCCAGGGTAGCCAGTGCAGAGAAAGGTCAAGAGACCAATGTGATCGATCGAGGTCCACGCGATGTAGCTCCCCTGTGAGGACCCAAAGCCCATCTCACTATCCTCAACCTGGGCCCCAGATGTGCTGGGCTTGTCCAAAGTAGTCGCTTCCTGGCAAAACAGTTTGTGAAAGGATGTACTGTAGCCAAGGATAAGAAAGCAGGGAAGGTAGAAATGAAGTGCACTGCCTTATTAAAGAAGCATTCAAAGATGCACTAAAATCATTTGTTGAGCAGCTGCAGCCATCACATCAGCAAGCCCCTTCTGTGTTCTGTGACTATACCTCAGCTAAGATCGGGGCCTGAAGAGGCCCAGGGGCTACCTAGATCATTGTCCGAAGACTCGTCTGGAGAGGAAGGGGACGCAAGTTATGAAGGGTTTGATTTCAACCTGGTACAGCCCTTTCTTAAAGATGTCAGGGAGGCCTTTCAATGGGAAGATGTCATTGAGGAGCCGCTGAAGAAACAATGCTGCTATTTCAAAAACAGAAAGAGAGTGTCTTACCTTCCCTTACATGGATGAAATCAAAACAGTCACAGGAGGGGCATGCAAACCATCAATAGCCCTGGCAGCAATCTCCAGAGCCATGGGGTTCTGGATTGACAATTTAGAATCAGCCATTGATAGCAGGGTTCATGGCGGGAGCCGTCATTGACATAATCAAATCCCTGGTACGTGTGATGCTTGGCGCAGTCACAGCAAGATGTGCTTGTGGCTCAGACCTTGGGCAGCAAACCCATCCTCCAAACAAGGCTGATGCAGGATCCCCTTCGAGGGAGGGTCCCTATTTGTGGACAAGCTCAATACAGCAATCACAAGGGCGACAGGGGGAAAGTCTGGCTTCATTCCCCAGGACAGGAGGTTATTCTGTCAAAATAATCCAGCCTCTGGCCAGCCCACCAGAACAAGATCCTAAAGGGCCGAGGAGGGACCTCCACAGGCCTTGGAATACTCCCTCTGGGAGACCCAGAAATAATTTTGACGGTGTCCCCATCCATGCTTGCCCTGGTAGGAGCCAGACTACGCAGTTTCTGGCAAGTATGGACGGAGAACGTCCGGGACTGCTGGGTACGCTCCACCCTAAAAACGGGACATTTCAGGTGCAGTCCTGGAGTCGTTGCTCTCTGACAGTGAGTGATCACAATTTCAGTCCTGTCATAAGGAGCAGCTGCCGTCACTTGTTGGAGAGAGGATTAGGCTTTCTGCTCCCTCCAGCCTGCAGGGGAAGATAGACAGATGGCAGACTTTCCTTCCTCTCTCCCCTTATCACTTGTCACCTACACATGACTGGAGAGAGGAAGAAGAGAAGCTGCCTTCAGAACTGTGAGTACACGTGGGAGGGGGAGGAGAGGGGGCTTTGGTGAGATATCAGGGGTCTAAACAGACCTCTGATGTTTCGCCTTTGGGACAGAGAAAAGCGAATGAGGATACAGCCCTCAATTTCCATTTTTGCAGCCTCATCTGAAGTGAATCAATGGATAGGAGAAGCTCTGTACAGACTTTCCAATTCATTCACAAACTGAAGCATAGTAAACACAGTTTACTATGTTTCAGCTATGCATGGATAGAGTCAGTGATCAGTATGGATCACTGATCCTGTTCATTCCACCAAGAAAGGGGCTGGTAAATTATACATGATCTGGCCCCTTTCCCACTTTCCATCCTGACGCATCACTAATAGCATCTGGCGGGAGGGAGCTGGCAGAGCTGTGTGGGATAAGGGGGGGGGCAGGAGAGAGCACAGGGGGGCCGACAAAGAGCACAAGGGGGCTGGAGAGCAAACAGGGAAGCAGAAAGAAGCTGGATAATAAGGGATCAGCAAGGCGGCTGCATATAGAGGGACCAATCTCTCCATTTTCCTCTTGTAGCCGCTAAATGCCTGTTGGAGGAAGAGAAGGAGAAGTGGGCATTCAGTGGCCCCCTATGCTCCTCTTTTCCTGGTGTACGGGGGGCGGGGGCATGGAGACCCCTGTCGGTACACCCCTCTTTCCACCACATTCAAAGATTCTGTGACTTCAGATCTTGTCACAGAACCTAGAATCTGATGGGATCCTTCTGCAACTTAAAATGAGTGCTAAAAATGACTACACAGAAATGCCATACCTAGCAAAATAAAAATAAAACATGAAGTCCTGTTTCTTCCTGATAATACTCCAAGAGCAGCCTGACCAATTAACTTGTACTCCAGTACACAGAGCGCTGGCATCCTCACAATGTCAACAGCTAATTTGTACGTTCTGTGGGCCGGATGGATACAGAGAGACACATTCTGACGAGTGGCTCATTAAGTAATTAGTGATGCTTTCTGATCTACTGCTCCAAAACCAGAACGAAGAGCTTATTCATTGACCCCTTCTTCACCAGATGGACAATTATTTTGCTGGTCTTAGTATCAAAGCTTGGCTCATTGGCTTCTCGTTCAGTGTAAGGAATTTAATTGCATTTGTTGACTTATTGACCATCAGCTTAATGACTGGTCATTAGGAGTTTTGTCTAAATACCTGTACAATAATCCGTTCTTTTTAATGGTGTACTTATTCTCATCACTCTATTATTTCTTCTCACATCATTTACATCAGGAAATCTCAAACCACTGCTCAAGCACAGTTAAGGGGTCATGTTTTGGATTTCCCTGTGTGGCCACTCATGAGATAATTATTAGCTGAGTCAAACAAATTAGACACATGCATACCCTGGGAAATCCACAACATACAACTTGATGAGAGGGCACAATGAGGTTAGGCTACCTGACTCAGCTTGGCATCAGACTGCTTAGCTCTTCTCTGATACGAACAGATACATGTATGATGATTACATTCACAGGCAATTGCTTTCACTCTATGATCATATTTGCTACCATGGCCATATGATTTCTAAGAGGATATGAAATGAGCAGAAAAGTGCTTTGTTAAAGGGGTTGCAAAGGTTTGTTTGTTTATTTTTATAAATAGGTTCCTTTAAGCTAGTGCATTGTTGGTGCACTTACCTTTTCCTTCAATTTCCCTTCTAAATGCTTTTTTTCTTGAATTTCTCACTTCCTGTTTCTCCTAAATAAACCTGCCCCCATCATCCATGGGGGTTAGTCAGCCAGAACAGCTTACTGAGGAAGAACAGGAAGTGAGAAATTCAGACAAAGAAAAAAAACATTCAGAAGGGAAATCGAAGGAAAAGGTAAGTGAACCAACAATGCACTAGCTTAAAGGAACCTATTTAGAAAATAAAAGAAGAATGCGATTGGGGTTTTGGTGTTTTATTTTCTCACTTAAATATTGGGGGGCGGTTCCGTGTACACATTTGTGTATAAGGCAAAGGGCCTTGAATGTGACTCGGTCCTTTATGGACAGCCAATGGAGGGATCTCAGGGACGGGCTGATTGGTTCCCAGGGTTTTTTCCCTGTTACCAGCCGTGCTGCCGTGTTTTGGAGGACTTGGAGACGGGCAATCTGGTATTTTGGGAGTCTGAGGTAGAGGGAATTTGCATAATCTAACCTGGAGTTAATAATTGTTCCTACCAATACTACTATGTCTTCTTTTGGAATGAAGGGAACAACTCTTTGTAGGAGACGTAGAAGATGGTGAGATCCACTAACTACTGATCCTATTTGTGCATCCATTGTCATGTCAGAGTCAAAAATGACTCGGAGGCTTTTGACTTTGGTGCTAGCGGCGATGGTTTGTGGTAGTCCTGGCCAGTCCCTTTCGGTTTGCATGGAGTTGAAGGAGTTCTGTTTTTGCTCCATTGAGTTTGAGGTGACTCTCTGTCATCCAGTTGTCTATCTGACTAAGGCATTGTTCTAATACGGGGTGTTGGTTCTTTTTTTCGCTGATACGAATATAGAGTTATGTGTCGTCTGCGTAGGAGTGATAGAGAAGGCCTTGGTTACTAATAATTGTGGGCAGAGGTAAATGTTGAAAAGTACGGGCGATAGGGGTGATCCCTGAGGGACTCCGCAAGACACGCTACAAGATTCAGACGTGAAAGGTCCTAGTTTCACTGTCTGGGATAGTTTTTCCAGGAATGAGGAAAACCAGGGTAGATCCGAGTCTGCAACTCCAGCTACCTCTGTGAGACGGGTTAGCAACAGTTTGTGGTCTACTGCGTCAAAGGCAGCACTAAGGTCCAGCAGTATCAGGAGACAAGATTCTCTGTCATCTGCTGCTTCAAAAGCGTACAGTATATTCCCATATTTTGAGAATCGCTGTTTCTGTCCCGTGACCTGGGCGGAAACCCGATTGAAGTGGATCCAGAAGTTTGTGGGTGTCTAAATGGTGTTGTAGTTGTTGTACTAGTGCTTTTTCCATAACCTTGGAAAAGATGTTGAGGGAGGTTAATCTGTCGTCGGTTGTTTGGGTCTTTTGGGTCTAGGTTTTTTTTTTTAGAAGGGGTTTTATTATGCCTTGCTTTAACCACTTAATCACCGCCTTATAGACGATATACGTCTACAAGGCGGTCGCTTAACTCTGGGAGGACGTCCATGGACGTCCTCCCAGAATCGCGCTCCCGCGCGCCCCTTGGGGCACGCACACGGGAGTGTCCGTGACCGCCGGGTCCAGAGGACCCGGCGCATCACGCATCGCGGTAAATTGCTGCTCATAGCGGCCGTTTACCACGTGATCAGTCCGTCTAATGACGGAACGATCACATGTAAACAAACCGGCGTCATTTGATGATGCCGATTCCTCTCTCTGTACCGATCGGTACAGTGTGAGAGGGGGAGCGCGGGTGTCAGCAGCGCTGTGGCTGGATCTGTGACTATTGCAGTCACAGATCCATCCATCCCTGCTCAGCCATCCCTGCAACCCCCGCCCCAATACTCCCTGCAATACACTCTGCAATACCCCCTGCAATACCCCCTGTGCTAATACTCTGCAATACCCCCTGCGCTAATACTCTGCAATACCCCCTGCGCCAGTACTCTGCAATACCCCCTTCGCCAGTACTCTGCAATACCCCCTGCGCCAGTACTCTGCAATACCCCCTGAGTCAGTACTCTGCAATACCCCCTGCGCCAGTACTCTGCAATACCCCCTGCGCCAGTACTCTGCAATACCCCCTGCGCCAGTACTCTGCAATACCCCCTGTGCCAATACTCTGCAATACCCCCCCCCCGCCAATACTCTGCAATACCCCCGCACAATACTCTGCAATACCCCCACACCAATACTCTGCAATACCCCCGCACCAATACTCTGCAATTCCCCCGCACCAATACTCTGCAATACCCCCGCACCAATACTCTGCAATACCCCCACACAATACTCTGCAATACCCCCGCACAATACTCTGCAATACCCCCGCACCAATACTCTGCAATACCCTCACACAATACTCTGCAATACCCCCGCACAATACTCTGCAATACCCCCGCACAATACTCTGCAGTACCCCCGCACCAATACTCTGCAATACCCCCGCACCAATACTCTGCAATACCCCCACACAATACTCTGCAATACCCCCTGCACAATACTCTGCAGTACCCCCGCACCAATACTCTGCAATACCCCCACACCAATACTCTGCAATACCCCCGCACCAATACTCTGCAATTCCCCCGCACCAATACTCTGCAATACCCCCCGCACAATACTCTGGCAATACCCACCGCACAATACTCTGCAATACCCCCGCACAATACTCTGCAATACCTGGGGGAAAAAATGCGTTTTAACCACTTCCTGCCCGCCGGCCATCATATGACATCCTTGACTTTGTGCAGGGATATCTGAATGATGCCTGCAGCTACAGGCATTATTCAGATATCCTCTTTTTCAGTCAGCGATTCTCTACACCATAAGTACAATCATGTCGGCTGTTCCGCCTCTTGATTGTTCTTACGGGAGGCGAATGGGGACATCCCCCTCCCTTCTCCCTCCTGTGCTTCTTCCGACTCACCGCTACGATCGAAGCCAGGATCGTTTTTTTTTCTCAGGCTTCCCAGCCTAGAGGTGAGATGTGGGGTCTTATTGATCCCATATCTCACTGTAAAGAGGACCTGTCATGCTATATTCCTATTACAAGGGATGTTTACATTCCTTGTAACAGGAATAAAAGTGATCAAAACATTTATTTTTGGGAAAAAACATGTCAAACTAAAATAAATTAAGTAAAATGAACAATAAAAAATAAAAAAAAAATTTAAAGCGCCCCTGTTCCTGTGTGCTCGTATACAGAAGCGACCGCACTTGTAAGTCCCGCCCACATATGAAAACGGTGTTCAAACCACACATGTGAGGTATCGCTGCGAACGTTAGAGCGAGAGCAATAATTTTGGTCCTAGACCTCTTCTCCAACTAAAAATATGAAACCAGTAAAAATATTTAAAGCGTCACCTATGGGGATTTTTAAGTAGCAAAGTTTGGCGCCATTCCACAAGCATGTGCAATTTTGAAGGGTGACATGTTGGGTATCTATTGACTCGGCGTAACTTCATCTTTCATATTATGCAAAAACATTGGGCTAACTTTAATGTTTTTTTTTTTAAAGCACAAAACCGTTTTATTTCCAAAAAAAAACGCGTTCGAAAAATTGCTGCGAAAATAACGTGTGCGATAAAAAGTTGCAACGACCACCATTGTATTCTGTAGGGTCTTTGCTAAAAAAGAATATATAATGTTTTGGGGTTCTATGTAATTTTCTAGCAAATAAATGATGATTTTTCCATGTAGGAGAGGAATGTCAGAATTGGTCTGGGTGCTCCAGAACGCCTGATGGTGCTCTCTGCATGTTTGGCCTCTGTATGTGGCCACGCTATGTAAAAGTCTCACACATTTGGTATCGCCATACTCGGGAGGAATAGCAGAATGTGTTTTGGGGTGTAATTTGTGGTATGCATATGCTGTGTGTTAGAAATAACCTGCTAATATGAACATTTTGTGAAAAAAAAACCCTTGATTTTGCAAAGAATTGTGGGAAAAATTATTTCACCAGTTTTGTGGGAATGATGTCATTGGGGGATGTATTGTCTCGGAGGCTTCCGATGATTTTTTTTGTGGTATCGATGGAGATTGGCTCTAGTGTAAATTTTGTTGGTTGAAGAGCGTTTGTATTAATATTCTCTTTTTGATTTGTGGGGGCGAGATTAGCGATTTTCTTTTGCTGAATTGTTTCACAATTTTTTTCAATTTTGTTGATGAAAAAATCAGATAATTCATTGCAAAACTCTTGTGTTTCATTTTTTGGAGCCTCTAAGGAGGCTGGATTCATGGTCTGAGCGACTAGGTTGAAGAGCTCTCGGGGACAATTTCGGGCTTTTGCGAGTACGTTTGAAAAATGCTCTTTTTTTGCTTTGAAGATTTCCTTGTGATATTTCTTAGTGATTAATTTATAATTTGCGTGATTTTCCTTTGTAGAGTTTCTTCTCCAAGCGCCTTCCCCTCTCCTTCGTTCTTGCTTCAATGATGTGAGAGTGTCATTGAACCAGCTGGAGTTATTTTTACGGATAAGTGCTCTGCGTTTCGGGGCGATTATATCTGCAGTCTGTAGTAAAGCTTTGTTAATGGAGTTAAGAGTTTTTGCTGCTGATTGAGTTTGTTTTATTTTTGTCATTTTATTTAGTAATGTAGTTTTAAAGTGTTCTAAGTGGAGTTTCTTCCGGAATCTTGTCCAGTATGTCATTGCCTGGTTTGCAGTTTTTTTTAGGATGGTGTTGGAGGTTATTTTAAATGTAATTGCATGATGATCTGTCCAGGGTAGGGGTCTGTTTTCAGAAATGTTGTCGTCCATATCCTGTTTGAAGATCAGGTCGAGGATGTGACCTGAAGCATGCGTGGGCGCGCATATCAGTTGCTGCAGACCTAGTCCTTCCAATTGGTCAATGCAGGCGTTGGCTAAGGGATCCTGTGAGGAGTTTGCCCAGATGTTGAAACCCCCGAGTAGCAGGAGGTGTTTGACTTTTAAGATGTAAGTAGCGATGAATTCTGTCAGCGATGTAAGGAGATGCGTCTTTGGGCCTGGTGGTCTGTAGCATAATAGTATGTGGACCGTGTCTAGGGGTGTTGTTTGGAGTTGTAGAGTGAGTGTTTCCATGAACGGCAATGAAGTCTGTAAGCCTGGTTTGGTGAGAGAAAGGTGCGATTTGTAGATCACTGCTAGGCCTCCTCCTCTTTTCCCAATTCTGTTCTTGGTTAGAATACCATAATTCTCTGGCACTAGTTCACCAAGGATGGTGTTACAGTCCAATGTTAGCCAGCTTTCTGTGATGAAAAGGCAATCTATGTTGTGTTGGGTGATGAAATCGTGGATTTCCTGTATGTGCTTGACTGCGGATCTTGTGTTGATCAGGGCGAAAGATGCCATCTTGTTTTTGATGGTCGCCCGTTGATCAATTTTTAGAAGTTGTTCTTTCCGTAGTGTTTTTAGAACGGCGTCTGGTAGCATTGATGCAGCGTTCCTTAGGTCACAATCACTGTGGCTGAATCATTGGCCACTCCTTCAGCAGGACCTGGTTCACCTGCTGATGGCACTGTGCTTCCCTGAGTGGAAAGCTACAGTTCTGGTGTCCACCAGCAGGTGTCTCCTAGCAGCCAATAAGTTCCAGCAATCAGCCCCACCTTGCCCCAGCTGCTGGGAGGGTTGTTACCCCTTTCCTAGTTTTGTTCCCTCTTTCCCATTCACTCCTCCAGTTTTCCCCTGCCATGCATATTTCACATGTGTATATATTTGTATATTTTGTTTAGGTCGCTGCATTTTGTCATTCAGTTTTGATTTCCATGCATTCTCATGTTTATTGCTTACCGGGGTGTAGTTATCTTACATCCACTGTAAATAAATCTCACTTTAAAGATATATACATATGGTCTAGTCCCAGTTTCTTTGTGTAGATACATATATATGGTCATCTCCTGTGCCGACTCCTGACACATAGGTGCCCAATCACTTGCAGAAACTTACACTAGTCTGCTGACAATTTTACTTCCTCATCATTTAATACTCACATGAGTCTTCTTTTGTGGTATTATAGAGTAGCCCCAAACACAATAATTTTATCAACATACCTGTACCCAAGAAATTCCCTGAGTGCTAGATCACCCAAAACACTTTCCCTCAACCTGTTTGCAGGTGCACCCCATATTCCTTGTGGCATGCAAGTTAATTGATAGAAGCCCCAAATACATATAAAGTCTTCTCCTGATCTTCAGGTGCCATGGGAACTTGGTAGTATCCAGACCACATGCCTAGCATGGTGAACTAACAATTTATATTTAAAGTCTCCACAGCTTCTTAAATTCTGTATACTGGCCAGGTAATGTCCTCCAATTTAGATGTCTACTATTTACATGGATGAATCCACATTTGGACCTTTACTATCCACAAAAATGGCCAGGCCTTTTATATGGTGTAGTGTGTTTTTTAGCCCATCCACATCTTTTGGTGCTATCTTGTAGGGTCTCCCTCTGAAGGGAATAGCATCAGTTAGTTTGAAAGTATGTTGAACACTGTTAGCACAGCTTAGATCCATATCTATAGAGAACACATATGGCACATATGACTGCTGTGTCAGTTTCTTGTTTCAGAGCTCTAATGCCGCGTACACACGAGCGTTTTTCGCGAAATGTCATTAAAAACAATCGTGTGTGGGCTCCAGAGCATTTTGGTCATGTGTGGGTTTTAACGACATGAAAAAAACGTGCATGCTCAGAAGCAAGTTATGAGACGGGAGTTACAGACTGAAAAGCGCGAATCGTCTCTCACCAAAGTTTTACTAACACGAAATCAGCAAAAGCAGCCCCAAGGGTGGCGCCAGAATGGTACTTCCCCTTAATAGTGCCGTCATGTTGTACGTCACTGCACTTTGCTAGAGCATTTTTTTTTCACGATCGGTGACATACAACGTGTACGACGGCACTATAAAGAAGGGGAAGTTCCATGCGGATGACACTACCCTTTGGGCTGCTTTAGCTGATTTTGTGTTAGTAAAAGACGATTTGTGCTTTTCTGTCTGTTACAGCGTGATGAATGTGCTATCTCCATTATGAACGGTAGTTTTACCAGAACGATCGCTCCCGTCTCATAACTTGCTTCTGAGCATGCGCGGGTTTTTAACGTAGTTTTAGCCCACACACGATCATTTTTTACAACCCGAAAAACGACATAGTTTAAAACGTCGTTAAAAAATGCAGCATGCTCGAAAAAAAATGTTGACATTTTTCAAAAGCCGAAAAATGATGTGAAGCCCACACACGATCATTTTAAATTATTTTTTTTTCATGCCGAAAAATGATCGTGTGTACGCGGCATCAGCCTCCAGACAAAAACTGTTGCTTCTTCCATGGCATTTTTTTTATTTTTATTTTAGATTTTCTAAAAGGTTCTAAGTATTATTATTAAATTCTAAGAACCAACAAATTAATTATCCAACTTGATTTTGCATGATTTGGATGAAAACTACTTAGATTTCCTGTCACTAATGCTGTAATTTTTCTCCAGTGGCTGAGGGAGTGAATTCTAATGTTATTAATTTCCATTGTGAAGGTTTATTATTATGAATAACATTTGAGCAGATTTAATATTTATTAATAAAAAATAAAAGTATATTCAACATTTAGAAACTACTGAAGATGAATGATGGGAGGGAATGATGGGGGGGTAATTATTGCTGGGGGGTTTGTTTTTGTTTGTTGTTATTGCTGGTTGGATTATTATTCATTATACCTTGTGCTGCTAATCTTTAAAGATTGCTGTTTCTGCTATTAACCACTTCAGGCCCGGAAGATTTGGCTACTTAACGACCAGGCCATTTTTTGCGATACGGCACTGCGTCGCTTTAACTGACAATTCCCCGGTCGTTGCGACGTTGTACCCAAACAAAATGTATGTCCTTTTTTTCCCACAAATAGAACATTCTTTTGGTGGTATTTGATCACCTCTGCGATTTAAATTTTTTGCACTATAAACAAAAGAAGAAGAGCGACAATTTTGAAAAAAAAAACACAATTGGCTGGATTCAGATAGAATTCTCTATCTTTCTTCCGGCGTAACGTATATCAGATACGTTACGCCGCCGTAACTTTGGGCGCAAGTTCCGTACGCAGAAAGAATTTGCGCCCTTAGTTACGGCGGCGTAATGTATGTGTTGCGGCGTAAGCCCGCCTAATTCAAATGGAGATGTTGGGGGCGTGTTTTATTTAAATTTCACTTGACCCCGCGTTTTTGATGTTTTTTTGAACGGCGCATGCGCCGTCCCTAAAATATCCCAGTGTGCTTTGCTCCAAAGTACGCCACAAGGACGTATTGGAATCGTTAACGTAAATGACGTACAGCCCTATTCGCGAACGACTTATGCAAAAGACGTAACATTTTCAAAACTCGGTGTGGGAACGACGGCCATACTTAACATTAGCTACGCCTCATATAGCAGGGGTAACTATACGCCAAAAAAAGCCTAACGTAAACGACGTAAATAAATGCGCCGGTCGGACGTACGTTTCTGAATCGGCGGAAAT
Organism: Rana temporaria; assembly: GCF_905171775.1. NCBI lineage: Eukaryota > Metazoa > Chordata > Amphibia > Anura > Ranidae > Rana > Rana temporaria. Next base: position 280,813,419 of record NC_053490.1, read on the forward strand.
ACCTCATTCGCATATTCCTTGCGTAACTATACGGAAGCGCCACCTAGCGGCCAGCGTAAATATGCAGCCTTAAATACGACGGTGTAAGACACTTACGCCAGTCAGATCTTAGGGAAATCTTTGCGTAACTGATTCTCTGAATCAGGCGCATAGATACGACGGCCCGCACTCAGAGATACGATGGCGTATCAGGAGATACGCAGTTGTATCTCGTATCTGAATCCGGGCCAATATCTTTTACTTTTTGCTATAATAAATAGCCCACATTTTTTTTCAAAAAAACTAATTTAGGCCGATATGTATTCTTCTACATATTTTTGGTAAAAAAAATTGCAATAAATGTACATTTGTATATATAAGTATTATGCGCTGAATACTAACTTAGATAATGCAAAAATCGTGCTTATAAGTGATTCATATAAGTTCCTAGGAGAACCACTGGTGCATATCTATGCAATTGGACTAATTGTTTGGATCTATTTGCCTTATATAATTTATTTATTTCATTATTTGGTTATTAGAGTTTTTGAATCACTTATAAGCACGATTTTTGCATTATCTAAGTTAGTATTCAGCGCATAATACTTATATATACAATTGCACTATTTGTTTGACCTACATCACATTTTATTGCTGCGTTTATTATTTGGTAATTTTTTTAATGTTCTATATTTTTGGATATTTAATTAGCGCTGTAGTACTATTATTATTTTTCAATAAGTGTACATTGATTGGTTTGCGCAAAAGTTATAGCGTCTACAAAATGGATAGATTTATGGCATTTTTATTATTATTTTTTTTACTAGTATTGGCGGTGGTCTGCGATTTTTATTGGGACTGCAATATTGCGGCAGACAAATTGGAAACTTTTGACAAATTTTTGGGGCCATTGACAATTATACAGCGATCAGTGCTATAAAAATGCACTGAATATTGTAAAAATGTCACTTGCAGGGAAGGGGTTTACACTAGGGGGCGATCAAAGGGTTAACTGTGTTCTGTGTTCTAACTAAAGGGGGGTTGGGACTTACTAGGAGAGATGACAGATTGCTGTTCATACTTTGTATGAACACACGATCAGTTTCTTCTCCCCTGAAAGAACCGGGATCTGTGTGTTTACACACACAGATCCCTGGTTTTCGCTCTATCACGAGCGATCGCGGGTGCCCGGCGGTCATTGCACCCGCTGGGCACTCACATCGGCCCTGATGGCCTAGTGGCAATAGGACAATAGGAAGCGACGTAAGGTAACGTTGATTTGCCCAGCCGAGCCAACCTGCCGCAGTAAAACTGCAGCGGCTGGTCGGCAAGTGGCTAAAGTGATACTAAAGGTATATTTTTATTTCAAAATAACAAGCATGTCATACTTACCTGCTCTGTGCAATTGTTTTTCACAGAGTAGCCCGACTCCTATTCTTTTTGGGTCCTCCACCAGCAGTCCTGTCTCCTCCCCCCTGCCAAGTGCCCCCAATAGCAAGCCTCTTGCTATAGAGGCACTCTATAGCAAGCTCTCATGCACATCGCTGAATCTAGACAGGGTTCAAGTAAGTACAGGGGATGGGGGGGCTGCACCCAGAAGATTTTTTTATCTTAATGCCTAGAATGCATTAGGTAAAAAAAAAAAAAACTTCTGCCTTTAGAAACACTTTAATTTTTTTCTTAAGTGTGGTGGTAGAAGAGAGGTGGTGGGAATAAAAGCTGGTGGAACTAGAGGCTGGCAGGGACAATAGCTGTTAGAGAAATTGTGCTGGGCTGGCTGCTGTCAGATATCCAAGATCCCTCCAACAGCAGAAGCCAGGACAGGAACAAGCCTATGATAGGAGGATGAGAGCGTGGTGCTTGGGGGAAAATTCGCCCTGTCAGGTAGGTTTTATGGGGGACCTTTTAGGCAGGCCTCAGGATTTTCAACAGCAATCTTGGTCGAGTACTACATTCTTTCTATTCAGTAGGACCCTGGTGTCCAACACAATGGTTCACGGGCTGGATTTGGTTCACTGACTCTCTCTGTGTGGCCTTGAGCGTAGCAGCAGGATTCCAGCACTGAGATGAAGTCTAAGGCCCCGTACACACGACCGGATCTGTCCGCTGGGATTTATCCGCGGATCAGTTCCAGCGGACAAATCCGGTCGTGTGTAGGCCCGAGCGGACATTTTCCAGCGGATAAAAATCCAGCCGACGGATGCATGCTAAGAAATCTATCCGCTGGAATCCTGTCCCTCGGACTTATCCGGTCGTCTGTACAGACTCACCGGATAAGTCCGCCCGATCCCCATCCCTCGCATGCGTCGAAGTGATTTGACGCATGCGTGAAAGTATTTACCTTCCAGGGTCGCGCACGTCGCCGCGTCATCGTCACGGCGATGGCGCGGCCACGTCACCGCGGATGTTTTCCGCAGGGATTTTGATCTGATGGTGTGTACAGCCATCAGATCAAAATCTGCCAGCGGACATATCCGATGGAAACGGTCCGGCGCACCATTTTCATCGGATATCCGCTCGTCTGTATGAGGCCTTAGGTGGAGTGATTTTGACCTATTAGTAGCAATATAATCCATGTTTGACATTAGAAGGGAGAGAGTGACATGGGAGAAGGAGATCTGGTAAGAAAGTGAGTGGAAATAAATAATCCTGCTAATCATAATCAATGTGAGGCTAGGTGGTGGTTAGGCTACTGATACACCGGCGTAATTCGATATTTCCCGCCGGCGTATCATTGTTTTGTATTTGCAAAACATGATACGCCGGAATTAGGCTAGGATCCGACTGGTGTAAGTCACTTACACCGTCGGATCCTAAATGCAATACAACGCTGACCGCTAGGTGGCGTTTACGTTCAGGTCTCATTTGACTATGCAAATGAGCCTGATACGCTGATTCCCGAACGAATTTGCGTCACGTACTCGTCGCATACGTCGTTTCCGTAAGCGGAAGGTTACCCCTGCTATATGAGGGGTAACCTTACGCCAGTCCGCCGTATGCCATGTTAAGTATGGCGTCTGGTCCGCGTCGGCTTTTTCCGTCGGTTACGTCGTTTTCCTAAGACGTTCTTGAATACGACTTTACGTCAATGACGCTCACGTCGGCGTCATTGACGTTTTCCGTCGTGAGCTGGAGCATGCGCACTGGGCTATTTTTCAGCCCGGCGCATGCGCAGTTCAATCGGCGCGGGGGCACGCTTAATTTGAAGACTAGCCGCCCCCTTTGAATTACGCGGCCATAAGCCGGGCCAATTACACTACGCCACCGCAAATTACGGAGCAAGTGCTTGGAGAATACGGCACTTGCTCCAGTAAGTTGCGGCGGCGTGGTGTAAATGGCTTACGCTACGCCGCCGCAGATTCTACAAGAATCTGGCCCACAGTTGTCATTGTGACTGACACCATGGCTGGGGGCAATTTCTTCGGTCACTTGAAGTGTCTCTGAGAATACTTTAGAAAGCACTGTGACTTGTATATCGCCACAACATGATACTTAGTTGCGTATTTTCTAAAAAGGGGATGCTGAAATGTAAATAAGGGGGAAAAGGGTGGACCAGGGCAAGGGGGGTGGTGAGTACCTGTACCTATTCTCTGATAAAAAAGCTTGTGTGTATATGTATATATATATATATATATATATATATATATATATATATATATATATATATATATATAATTTTAATCCAGATTTCCAGTTTGAACTAACTAGAAACAGAAGCTGTATGCTTTGATCTTATGTCATACCCAGGCTCTGCCATTAATGAAATAAGAACAAGGATAGTCATTATTACAGCACATTTGTTTTGAACAGTGAGCTAGGTTGTGTGGTGACATTTTCCTGTGACTTTAAGCCCAGTGATATTTTCCTTGCCCTCTGTACATATGTTTGTGGATGTTCACAGTATATCAATGTGTATGTAACACATTGCTTTGGGAATATCATATAGCATCCCTACCTGCTCTGCTATATTTTACTTCTTTCAAATTGCACTACAAATGCCAAACAATTCATAAAGGTTACAAATACAGCAAATCCCTTGGAAATTGATTAAACTCCCCGATTTTCAACATAAAACAGCAGAATGCAATACAGCATAAAAAGGTTAACAGAGAAATCTAGATTTAAACCAACAGATGCGAATGTATATTCCAAGATTTTTAAAGCCTTAGGTAACGAGTACAGTATGTACGGTTTACTAAGCCCGGGCTCAAATATAAGGCTCAATTCACTCACTGAAGCCTCGTACACACGACCGAGGAACTCGACGGGCGAAACACATCGTTTTCCTCATCGAGTTCCTTGTTAGGCTGTCGAGAAACTCGACAAGCCAAGTTTCTCCATTCCCGTCGAGGAAATAGAGAACTTGCTCTCTTTTTGGCTCGTCGAGTTTCTCGACAGTTTCCTCGACGAAAATGTACACACGACCAGTTTCCTCGACGAAAATGTACACACGACCGGTTTCCTCGACGAAAATGTACACACGACCGGTTTCCTCGACGAAAATGTACACACGACCGGTTTCCTCTGCAAAAAAATATCTCCCAGCAAGTTTCTTGCTGTTTTTTGCCAAGAAACTCGGTCGTGTGTACGAGGCTTAAGGCTCAATTCACTAAGTAGTATTAATTAATTTTTGCCATTTCAGCAGTTAAAGGGGTTTTCCACCCATTTTGTAAGTTTATTAAAAGTCAGCAGCTACAAAAAGTGTAGCTGCTGGCTTTTAATAAACCGACACTTACCTGCTCCACGGCTCCAGCGACGCACCGGACGGGGCTCCGCTCCTCGCCCCCCCTCGCCGGCCGCCGTCTTCATGCTCAGTGTGGGCACCCGGCCGTGACAGCTTTCGGCTTCACGGCCGGGCACCCACTGCGCATGCGCGGGCGGCATTCGGATTGGACAGGCGATCGCCGAGGACCTGTCACGTGTCCTGGGCGATCGCCTACAGCAGCCCCTTCCTGTAGGTGATTAAGCTTAATCGCCTAGGCAATTAGGCTTAATCGTCTACCCGGAAGGAGGAAGTGGGACAGGAAGTCCCACTCCTCCTGAAGCCCCCACTTCCCCCCAAAAAAAATTACATGCCAAATGTGGCATGTAAGGGGGAGATGAGTGGGTTAAGAGGAAGTTCCAAATTTGGGTGGAACTCCTCTTTAAGAGCCAATGAAAGCCTAAGGCCGTGTACAGACGAGCAAACATGTACGATGAAACCGGTCCGCCGGACCGTTTTCACCGTACATGTCTGCCCGGGGATTTCTGTATGGTGGCTATACTCACCATCATACAGAAATCCGCGCGTAAACAATACGCGGGGCGTGGCCGCGCCGTCGCCGCGACGATGACGCGGCGACGTGGGCGGCCCTGCCAGTTCAATGCTTCCACGCATGCGTCAAAGTCATTCGACGCATGCGAGGGATGGCGGGCACTCGGACATGTATGGTCGGACAGGATTCCAGCGGGCTGTTTTAAAACAAGTCCAGAAATATTTGCCCGCTGGAAAAAGGCCCGGCGGGCAAATGTATGCTGGAATCCTGTCCGCTCGGGCCTACACACGACCGAACATGTCTGCTGAAACTGGTCCGCGGACCAGTTTCAGCAGACATGTTCGGTCGTGTGTACGGGGCCTTAGATAGCCATGATGTGGCTAAAAATAGCATCTGTTATGGCAAAACATGTACGTTATAACTTATGGAATTGTTGTGTGCACCCTGAATTTAGGTATGTGTAGGTATCACCATAGTAAATTATAAATCAGCCATTTTTTTTAATATTTTTTTAATCAGCAGGGAGAAAGTTAAAAGCTATATATATGTAATGCTTATTGTACTCACTGATAGGGATATGAAAATTATTCGCAATCTTTAGAAGCGTTAGTGACACTTGAAAGCTGTAACTGACCAAAATGCCTATGGCATTAGAATAGAAACTAATTGCAGAGTGGATCTAAAGCAGCATTCCAGTGCTTTCCCACTAATTACAGCTTTTTGTCCTCTACATCCAGAAATCATTTATAGAACTACATACCGAGCTGCAGCAAAATCCTACGAACCTCACTGACTGCTTTGCTAAATGAAATATTTTGTAGATAATATACTTTGCTGAATTTTGCAAAGATTTGGAAATGATAACTAAAGGCAATTGGCTGATTTATGAAGACTGGAACAAAGAAAATCAGAGGTGCCCATAATCCATGTTTTGCCAGTGCAGATTAGAGAATAAAAGATAAAGCCTAATTGGTTGCTTTGCCCCAGACTTGATAAATCATCCTCAGTATTTGTGTCATACTGTCGTATTAACTACACAAGCAGTTCTATTTTTAAGTGAATCATTTTATATTCTATAATAAGGTTACCATCCATCAGGCTACTGTCCATTCTCCTGGGCAGAGATTAGGAATTTTTAAAGCCTTTCAGACCTTACTGAATGAGCTCTTCAACAAAGAGTTGCATGGTTCTCCACAGGCCTGGCATTAACCGTTATATCATATGGGATATTGTTAGGCATTAAAGCCACCAGCACAAGAGATGGAATATTGATGGAAAATATAACCACTAGGTGCAGGAATATTAGGTAATGTTTTTACTCCATAAGTCTCCGTAATGAGTAAATATATGTGAAAGTGGTAGTGGGCAACAGGGAGTCTGAATGCCAATCAAAAATGGGTTCAGGCTTGGGTACCCAAGGGACAATAATTAGCGTGCCTGCCACACTGTGACAAATTGTGGGTGTTGCTCAAATAAACAATTTTCTTAACTAATGTGCTTGTTGTCAGAGCTGGGTAAACTGTATGTAGAATCATCTACATACAGGATACAGCGCTGTGTTCCAGCAGTAGGATGAGGACTTCCCGTCCTTCTCTCAGAACAAAATTGTGTCGGGTTTAGCAGTCAGCCATTCACAGGACACCTTGTATTTTATCAAATATAAGCTTCCTCTCATTATTTGAGGTGGAGATTGTGATATTATCCACCCACCTTAGTCAATTAGAGGAAGCCTCATGTTTGCTAATAAAATACAAGGGCCCGGATTCACAGACACTGGCGCATATTTATACTGCTGTAGCGTATCTCCTTTACGCTACGCCGACGCAGCGCAGAGAGGCAAGCACTGAATTCACAAAGCACTTCTTCCCAAATCTGCGCTGGGTTTTCAAGGCGTAAGTTGGCGTAAGTGGAAGTGGACGTGAGCAATGCTAATGAGGAGCGACACCATGCAAATGATGGGCCGAGCACCAAACAGACACGAATCGCCAACTGTGCATGCGCCGTCCTGTGGGCGCATCTCAGTGCGCATGCTCACAATCACGTCGGAACAACTGCCTAAGATACGTCGGATCACTGCCTACGGCGTGAACGTAACCTACGCCTAGTCATATTCACGTCCTACGTAAACTATGTAAAATACATCGGCTTGTGTTCCCTGGTGCAGCCCTTTGCATGGATGCTGCTGAGTTACACCTCCTTTATGAAGCATAACTTTACGCCGGACGTATGACTTTACGCGCACTGCGACGGACGGACGGACGTTCCTGAATCGGCGTATCTCCCTCATTTGCATATGTGAATAGAAAATCAATGGGAGCGCCAAATACGTCCAGCGTAAATATGCGCCCACTCTACGCCGGCGTAGGCAAGTTACGTTGGTCGGATGAAGCCTATTTTCAGGCGTATCTTAGTTTCTGAGTCAGGCGCATAGATACGACGGCGCATATTTGCACTTATGTAGCGTATCTCGAGATACGTTGGCGCAAGGTGTCCTGTGAATGGCTGAGTGCGCAACCTGACTCAATTTTGTTATAAGAGCATGATGGGTAGTCTCTATCCTGCTGCTGGAACACAGTATCATACCTCCTAAAATTTTAACTTGACAATGAGGGACACTGAAGGAGGCAAAAATAGGCATGGTCAAACTATTAGCAGTGGGCGGGGCTTAAGGGGCAGGATCACCATTGGCAGGAGAGAGGATAGGGGTCACCGCTGGCAGGAGAGAGGACAGGGGGTCACCGCTGGCAAGAAAGAGAGGACAGGGATTATCGCATGCAGGAGTTTAGTGTGAAAAGTTTGACCGAGCTGCCTGTGACAAAAGTCCCGCCCTCCTCCTAGACCAGCTTGTGTGATAGACAGAATACTGCATCTATCACACAAGCTGTTCTAGGAGGAGAGCGGGACCTTTTTCACAGCGCAGCCAAACTTTTCACACTGAACTCTATGCCTGCTGTGTGTGTGACAGGAGGAGGGAGAGGAGCGATGCAGCCAACCACAGCCACGGCTTAGCTCAAAGCGGCCCCAGGACATGCAGTCTACTGAGAAATGTCCCGGTATCCCGGTAGACCAGTCCGGCCCTGCATCTAACACTCCCCTCCTCCCAGATTGACAATGCTACTGCCCAAAGGTGTGTTTCTGTTGCTTCTTCATACAGAGTGAGGGCACTCTAATACAGGAGGTGTATTATTAGCCAGATCACCAGGTAACAACAGAGGGAAAAAAGCCAAAAAATAAAAAGATGAAAACTAGTGCATCTACCATAACTTAAGGTAACAGTCTATCAAGTGGCTATTTGAGGTGCAGGAAATCCCGCCTTTTTTTGGGGATGTGCTAGTCCTTTTTGCCATTTTGGTCACCCATTTGTTGGAATGCTTTGGACATTTTGGGAGTCTAGGAATTCTTGTAGCTCTCAATGGATAGGAGAAAATATATGTTTGTGCTTTCCATTCATTCTTTTTCTTATACATTTATACACAGAAGTCCATCATCTCTGTGTTTCTTTTAATGCTCTCAGTACAAAACTTAGGCATGATGGTTGTAGACAAGGTTTTCTCGTGTTGGCTTGTGTTGCCCATCGGAAGCAGTATAACCTTGACAATCTAAGAATTGCTGTGTCTGCATCGAATGTTTGGTGAATATCATATTCAATGCTTTATAAATATACCACTTGGGGCCCATTTACTCTATGCATTGTCCTGCACTAGGCAACATTTTCAGTGCATAGACATGGTTGGATCCTTGATGATGCTTAGTTGAAGTGCTATTGCAACATGGAAATTCTTCTTTAAATGGCTTTGGAATGCTTTTCAATGGTGAGGCAATCTATAAAAAAGGAATCTTCCTTTTATGTTTTCAACATTTTTGTGAATGCCACCTCAATGGCCTATTTCAAATGAGGTAAAAGACTTTGATGTAAAAAAAAAACACTTATTTTTAAATGAAAAGAAAATCCTTATCTTTAAAATCTTTAGCTCTAAGTAAATGCTCCAAGGGTGGCAATCTTTCAATGCCTCCTCTGTTATACCCTGCTATAGGGCTGCTACACCTTGTAAACATAATTGAAAAACATATTTTTCTCACTATATCAGCCTCACTTCCAGATCCAAACTGCTGATCATACAGATTCTGCTAACTAAATAATTCTAATTTATCATAATTAGTAAAACAGACTCATTATCACATTTGGACATCTTTCTGAATGTGTTCCAGGGTAACAATAACAAGAGCTAATGACCAACTTAACCCGGCTATAAATGTATATTTAACACTTATTCTTAATATTTACAGAACGCTTCACCTACCCCTTCGGACTAGATATTCTAGATACACCTACTGTTAGATAAATAACGTTATAATATATGAAAGAGAGGAAGCTGCATTTAGAGCAAAGATAAATATCAAGATGTAATCAAGACAAACATCAAGTTAGACTATAGATTAAATTAAGTTCCAAGAGTCCAATCCAAAACTACTACTTGGTAGCAGAAGAATCAACAGAAACAATATCAGGACAGGGATTAACAGCAGATCCACTGACACAGAGAGAACTTTATTATAGGCAACCTGCTTTCATGATTCATACCTTAACCACTTCCATACTGCACCTATTCTGGCACTTCTCTCCTTCATGTAAAAATCATAATTTTTTTGCTAGAAAATTACTCAAAACCCCCAAAAATTATATATATATTTTAGCAGACACCCTAGGGAATAAAGTGGCGGTCATTGCAACTTTTTATCTTGCATGGTATTTGCGCAATCATTTTTCAAGCACCTTTTTTTGAAAAAAAATAAAAAAACGATTTCATGAATTAAAAAAATAACAAAACAGTAAAGTTAGCCCAATTTTTTGTATATTGTGAAAGATGATGTTACACCGAGTAAATAGATACCTAACTTGTCACGCTTTAAAATTGCACACACTCATGGAATGGCGCCAAATTTCGGTACTTAAAAGTCTCCATAGGCGACGCTTTACATTTTTTTTGCAGGTTACCAGTTTAGAGTTACAGAGGGGGTCTAGTGCTAGAATTATTGCACATGGTCATACCTCACATGTGTGGTTTGAACGGTGTTTACATATGTGGGCGGGACTTATGTGTGCGTTCACTTCTAAGCGTGAGCTATTGGGGACAGGGGCGTTTTTAAAAAATATATATATATTTTATTTTCCTTTTTTTTTTTTTCATTTTTTGTGATCACTTTTATTCCTATTACAAGGAATGTAAACATCCCTTGTAATAGGAATAGTGTGTGACAGGTCCTCTTTATGGAGAGATGCGGGGTCAATAAGACCCCACGTCTCTCCTCCAGGCTGGAAAGCATGAGATCAGGAAAAAAATTCACCGATCTCATGCTTTTAGCTGCGATTGCACATTTGTTTACTTCCCGGGTACCCGGGTGTGACGTCATAACGTCACGCCCGGGCCTCTGACGGTCATAGAGATGACCGACGACCACCCGGAAATCTCCCGGAAATCTCTATGCTCTTCATTCGGCAGCGGACGATTCGTTCTCCGGGCCTCTAATGGCACAGGAGAGCCTGGAGAAGCACCGGATGGTGGCAGGAGGGGGGTGCCGCCTGTATTAACGATCAAGCGGCAGAACCGCCGCTATGATCATTCTTATGGTGCGCAGAATCAATGAATGATGCCTGTAGCTGCATCATTCAGATATCCCCCACTGAAGTCCAGGACATCATATGACGTCCTACGGTACGGAAGTGGTTAAATTTGACCAGAGTCAGTTAGTGAAATGATTTAGACATCTCATGTCTCACAATCATGTGCAAATGGGTTGATGTTCATCGCATGCTAATGTGTGCTTAACAACGGGTATGGAGTTGAACATGATAGGGCCAACAAGACTAGCTCTTAAAGCATGGGTGTTCAACCTGTGGCCCTCAAGCTGTTGCAGAACTACAAGTCCCATGAGGCATTGCAAGACAGTTATAGGCAGAGACATGATGGCACTTGTAGTTTTGCAACAGCTGGAGGGCCACAGGTTGAGCACTCATGTCTTAAAGCAAAGGCTGAGGTCAAACCAAGGTTAAATAAATATTTATGCAAAATAGGGGGTAAGGAAGGGGGCGCCATGTTGAATAGGGTCTTGGCAAGCTGGACAGAAGGATATCCTGTCTGCAGATGAGTCTGAGCTTTTGTGCTCAGAGCAAAAACTTTTGAGCTTTTCTTCAACTGCCATCTCTTTAATCTGTTCTACTCCATTTTCGTGTTGTCATTAAAAATTATGGCACACCACTGTATGGCTTTATAACGCCAATCATCTGTTTATTGCTACTTTTATGGCAGCTAAGCACTGGTCTCAGGGTCTTTGAAGGTTTGAGTACAGCCTGATACACACCCAGCGGGTTGAATGAAAAAAAAAACAACTGTCAGCTCCAGTCAGAGCTGTTGTACTAACGTTCCAACATTAGTACAGCAATCTCCCCCACTGAGCTGTTATGTCCTGACCTGTGGACGGCCATTTGCGATTAAGGTTTTACATAAATAAAAGTTGATCATTGTAACCATCCCTGTCAGTAGTAAAAGGTTTGTCCCAACCCTGTAACTGATACATTTGCAGGACGGCTTTTTCTGTTGAAAAAATACAGACTTGGCTGAGAACGCTGATTAAGAGGCGGCTGGATGATGGTTTTTCAGCATGCTCATCTGACAGAAGCTGGCCAGCTTCTATTAGACCAGCTGGCATACACACGGGCCAAATGTTGGCTGGTTTTTAGCCCGTGTGTACGGGCTTAACTGCTGACTTTAGTGTGAAACGCGTCACATTTTAATGTTTTTGTCATACCTATGATATGATTTTAATGCTTCAGTAAAGATACCAAGGAGTGTAGCAATATTCTGGATTTGTGCATGTTACTGAATTGCACAGACGAGCTGTACAGCACCAAGGTTCCAGTTCACAACATGTGAGAGTCAGTCATTCACCATTCACGAGCGGCATTATTTTGTCTTTGAAGGTTTGTTGGTAAAATGTGAAAATGATGGGTTGGGGCCATCTCAGGTATGGATGTCCTTTCACAAAATAGGTTATGGTAGTAATGTGGGAGTGATCGTTAAGCTTTTCTGGAGTACATAGGTAGTAAATTTACGTAGAGTGACAGTGGCAGATAGGGCCATTGATACAGCCTGTTTGATCCAAAAGTTTGCCCTCAATGACCCTAGATTTGAAAGGTCTAATAATGGCCTGAAAATACCTGGGTTTGGTTCAAGGTAGGTTCTGCGAACTTTACAAGTTCAGCTGCTGAATCCGAACCCCATGGGAGCCAAAACCTAGAGATCAATAAGGGCCATTTTCTAGGGTAATAGGCAAGGAATTGCCAACAAAACAAATCACATGGGTAGCTGTGTACTGCTTTGATGACATGTACCAAAGCAAACTTATTTTTAGAAATTCCATTTGGCCGGTATCAGCAATTTTAATATTGGTTAAAGTAAAACAATAAAAAAAGCTAAATTTAACCTGCCTGTGAAGTGGCACATACTAATATGTATATAACCTTCTAAGGCAAAACTACAAAGAACAATGTGCTGCTTAAATTGGCAGTATTTGACAGTCCCCAGCTGCTTTTTTGATTTTGTAAATATAGTTGCCCAGGAACTGAAGGGAATCTTTGTCTACTGTATACCAGACCCACACAAGAAAAACATTTTTTTTCCTAAAAATGCATACTACACCACATGTGGAGGGGTACCAACCTGAACCATACCAGGCCACATGGGGAGGTGTACCTGGCCCAGTGGTTGTGGAGGCTTATTGGAATCTGGAAGTCTCTTTTAAAAAGAACTGGGCCACCTGATACTGGTTTCTTCATGTGAATGTGTAAGGGGTACACCGCAAATAAAAAACAAGTTCTTTATAAAAAAACAACTGACACCTCACATTCCGTTGCTCTTTCATATCCAATGACAGTTCCCAAAGCCCTGCAGCTAAATTTAAACAAAGGGGCAGGACATAACCTGTGACGTTAATGACAAAATATGGACATGACCATCATTTCTCAATAACATCACTCGGGGTCCCCCGTGACATCATTGGCCAAATAGGTAATGTCCATATTTGGTCAATGATGCCATCTACAAGAAATTTAGTCTTCCAAAGGGCCTCTTTGTTTTTAATTATATGTGTTGCCCAGGAACTGTCTTTGCAGTAAGCAGACTTCGAGATCACATGTATCTTCAGGTCAATGTGCATCTTTTATCATGATTGATAAGGATCTGCATCCCTGGATGACATGATTGAAAATGGATTAAAATTTTGGACCATTTTTTATTTTTAAATTAAGGATTTGTTACGGTGAGTTTGTTTCTTTATTTAATAATTATTATTTTGTTGTGCAGGAGTAGAGGTTCTATGCATCCCTTACTCATACATGGGCAATATCTGGAGGTTCTGTTATTTATAAAGGGGGCTTCTAGATTCCAATAAGACCCCCACCCTCTGACCCTAAAAACCACTGGGCCAGGTTTGTGGGTAAGAGGGCTTTGTCCTTATCAACATGGGGAGTTGTTTCCTCCTGGCAAGGCACCCCCTTCCCTCGTTGAGGGTGTGTAGCCTGGTATGGTTCTGGAGGGATGGAGGCACATGCATTCCTTTCCTATTTCTTGGGCAGCCAGGCTCGATAGACATTTAAAGATTTACTCCACTTTTGTTGAGAAAAAAAAACATTCCCCTCTGGGTGATCCATGTACATTGCAGGGATTTTACCAAACGTTGTTGCAGATTCCTATCTTTTATTATTATGAAGAAATTCCTTTGTGTTTGTCTGTGTCCATGTGGTAGGTGAATCTAATGGGAGTGGTTTCATAATTATCAATCAGCTGCTGAACTTGCAGGGCTCTAATGAGCAAAATCGCAGGGACTGCATCCCTTTAGACTTGATTTCCTATTGGGAATATCACACCAAAAATTACATTTGTTGCAGGGGATACCTAATATCTGTATTGTATCTTAGTGCAGACTTCTGGGGAAATCAGTGAGCTAATCACACAAGCAGAAAATTACATATCTGGGGGGCGTTCTATACAGAACACCTCCAGGTAGCCATATTGCATTGCATTTTTCAGAAAATTACAGAGCTGCAGATTGAAAAGGAAAATACATTTTTAATAACATTCAATTACAATATGACTTGTGTTGCAATAGTATATGCTATAATTTTTTTTTTTTTTTTTTTTTTACACAAAAGTGGATTTACCCTTTAAGCATGCGGGCTGGTATCTGTTTGGCAAGGCGGTGCAATGGCTTGTTTCAGTGCATCACACTGTTATTTTTTTTTTTTTCATGTTATTGAGCGTTTACAATTGTACACTCCATTTAATTATCTGCACAGATGAGGGGATTTTTAAACATGCTTAAAGTGATACTGAAGTCTATTTTTTTTATGTTTTTATTGTTAAAAATAACAAACAAGTTATACTTACCTGCTCTGTGCAGTGGTATTGCACAGAGCAGCCTAAATCCTCCTCTTCTCAGGTCCCTCTGTTCAGTGCCCCCACAGCAAGCAGCTTGCTATGGGGGCACTCGAGTCAAGCTGAAGCTCCCTGTGTTCATTCAGACATGGAGCCGTGGCCCGGCCCCACCCCCTCTCTCACCTCATTGGCTCACTGACTTTTGACAGCAGTGGGAGCCAATGGCACTTCGCTGTTGTCTCACCCATTGAGGAGGGAAA